>NC_086449.1:221213459-221576793 GCF_028390025.1 Pseudophryne corroboree
CAAGGGGTCCCCCCCTGCCACCCAAGGGCCAGGGGTGAAGCCCGAGGCTGTCCCCCCCATCCAAGGGCTGCGGATGGGGGGGCTGATAGCCTTGAGTAAAATGAAAGAATATTGTTTTTTCCAGAAGAACTACAAGTCCCAGCAAGCCTCCCCCGCAAGCTGGTACTTGGAGAACAACAAGTACCAGCATGCGGGTGGAAAAACGGGCCCGCTGGTACCTGTAGTTCTACTGGAAAAAAAATACCCAAATAAAAACAGGAGACACACACCGTGAAAGTAAAAGTTTATTTATACATGCCGACACATACATACTTACCTATGTTGACCCGCCGACTGCCACGTCTCCAATGTCGCCGACGATCCAGGGTACCTGTGAATAAAATTATACTCACCTCAATCCAGTGTCCTGTGATTTGTAATCCACGTACTTGGCAAAACAAAAAAACGAATACCCGGACCACACGGACTGAAAGGGGTCCCATGTTTACACATGGGACCCCTTTCCCCGAATGCAGAGACCCCCCGTGACTCCTGTCACAGAAAGGTCCCTTCAGCCAATCAGGAAGCGCCACTTCGTGGCACTCACCTGATTGGCTCTGCGCTTCTGAGCTCAGACGCGCATTGCACAGCCCCCTCCATTACTTTCAATGGTGGGAACTTTGCGGTCAGCGGTGAGGTCACCCGCGGTCAGCGGCTGACCGCGGGTATCCCCACCGCTGACTGCAAAGTTCCCACCATTGAAACTAATGGAGGGAGCTGTGCGATGCGCTGTCTGCCAGCTCAGACGCGCATACAGCCAATCAGGAGAGTGCCACGAAGTGGCGCTTCCTGATTGGCTGAAGGGACTTTTCTGTGACAGGAGTCACGGGGGGTCTCTGCATTCGGGGAAAGGGGTCCCATGTGTAAACATGGGACCCCTTTCAGTCCGTGTGGTCCGGGTATTCGTTTTTTTGTTTTGCCAAGTACGTGGATTACAAATCACAGGACACTGGATTGAGGTGAGTATAATTTTATTTTCAGGTACACCGTGGATTCTACTTGGACAAGTGGACAGAGGTCGGCATGTGAACATAGGTAAGTATGTGTGTGTCGACATGTGTGAAATAAAGTTTTACTCTCACGGTGTGCGTGTCCTGTTTTTATTTTGGTATTTTTTTTCAGTAGAACTACAGGTACCAGCGGGCCCGTTTTTCTCCCGCATGCTGGTACTTGTGGTTCTCCAAGTACCAGCTTGTGGGGAAGGTTTGCTGGGACTTGTAGTACTACTGGAAAAAAACAATATTCTTTCATTTTTCAAAAGGCTATCAGCCCCCCATCCGCAGCCCTTGGATGGGGGGGACAGCCTCGGGCTTCACCCCTGGCCCTTGGTTGGCTGGGGGGGACCCCTTGATTGAAGGGGTCCCCACTCCTCCAGGGTACCCCGGCCAGTGGTGACTAGTTGGGTATTTAATGCCACGGCCGCAGGGACCAGTATAAAAGTGTCCCCCGGCTGTGGCATTATCTACCCAGCTAGTGGAGCCCAATGCTGGTGTAAAAAATATGGGGGACCCCTACGCTTTTTGTCCCCCGTATTTTTTGCACCAGCACCAGGCGCAGAGCCCGGTGCTGGTTTTAAAAATACGGGGGATCCCCTGTCAGTTTTTTCCCCGGATTTTTAGAACCAGGACCGGCTCGAAGAGCCCGAGGCTGGTTATGCTTAGGAGGGGGGACCCCACGCATTTTTTTGTTCAGATTTTTACCATTCCATTTAAAAAAGAAATAATAATAATATTTTTAAAAATATATAAATAATACTGGTGCCTCCAAAATAGACAAACCAAGTACCTAATCCCTTCTAATATAAATAGATATGATATTACCAATAAAAAAAACACACAAAAAAAACATGTTTTTTATTTAATTAGATTCCACCAGCAAAGTGTGGCGGATTGAAAATGACGAATTTACTGTCTAAAAGCACTGTTGTCGAATTTACAATCTTCAATTGAATATACTTTTGTCGAATTGCCACATTTGTACCATTGCAGAAATGTCGAATTTGACAAATGTCGAATTTCAAAAAGTCGAATTTGGAAAGTCCGTTTTTTTGGCGAAAAGTACTAAATTGCATTGTCGAATTTATTTTTTTTGGCGACAATGTCCCGTTTTTCGACATTTTCGGGAATTCAACGGCAATTGCATATACCCCATAATAATCCACAGTAAGTGTCCGGCACTCTCGCTAAAAATGTGCAATATCCCGAAGCCCCGATTCTCCGATACAGACCTCCCAATGTGTATCTTGCACTCTGTCAAAGTCGAAAAATATCATGATGCATATGCCTTGTACTAACCCCTCATGCACACGCGCGCTGCTCGTGCACCCACTCCCCCGTAATTGCACATACCTGCAAGTTGCGTAGGGGACGCTACAGCGTCTCGTGCGCATGAGATGTGTATTTACGGCGGAGTTTGTGAGCATCTAGCGTGCGACTCGATCGTAGCATATTTAACCCATATAGTGTGTTTAATAGCTAATATTCCCCTAGACAATGTCAGCGAGTATGTTTAGTTTAAACGGTTCCTGGACAGAGATATTCCTCTTTGCATGATAGGAAGGGTCAGATAAAGGTTGAAAGGTGGTGTCTAGTATCCAGCTGTAGGATATTTTAAGGGTAACATTTCGGTGTTGGTTAGGAAAGGATCGCTCGCTCCTGCGTATAGTTATGTGCAAAAGTAGTTTATGAACATATATTGTATTTGCTGTAAATTACACATGCGGCGGGAATCCTGAGGATACCTCCCACCAGAGCAGTTGGAGAAAGACACAGCCCACCTGTTCAAATCCACCTATGACCTTTGCTATAATGTGGAGACACATTCCTGTGTCCAATGAACAATGAGATTATAGGGACCATTGTATTGTGAATGTATGTTGTGTATATAAAGACCACCATTGCCTGGCCAGACACTCACTCTCTCTGAAGGCTTTCTCTCTGAATGCTGAGGGCTGGATCCAGGACGCGCTTGCGAATCATCCCCACGTATGTATATTTCTCTGTAGCCATTTTGTTATCCATTCTGTTCGCCATTCGTTTCAATTTGTTCACTCTTGTTTGTTATTGTTCATATTATTCTCTTTTATTGTGTTAGATTTTGATGTTAGTTTGTAGTGTATAACTTATATTGTGTTTTTCCCCTTTTCTCTAAACCATCCACGGCGGTGTTAGAACCGCTGTGGTTTTCAAATCAAAACCAGGTCTTGTGTTTTCACTCCTTACTAAGGGTTTTCTTAGCGTCACAATCGCTCAAACAGCATACACATTGTTAAGGGTTTTCAGCGTTACATCATTGTAGTATTAGATTACTAAGGTTTAGAGTATAAGCATATTCTTACTGTGTGTTATTAATAAGGTTTACTGTGTATCATTCTGTGAGCGTCTGCGCTGCTCGTGTCTCACTCTCACGGCGCAGCGTCCGCTACACCAATAGCGTAGCAGTACAGTACTCGGTACGCCTATAGCGTGCTTGGTACGAAGCGTGAAACAGTGAGCGTACGCATCGCTCGTGCGTCACGCCCACGGCTTAGCGTCTGTTACACTAAGTGCGTACCCCTACGGTACTCAGTACGCAAATAGCGTACTTAGTCCGTAATAGTAAATAGCTTATGTTTAAAGGTAATATTTGACATTATCAATTGAGGGCTCGTCCGGTCCTCCTCATATCCGCAGCCTAGCAGGACAAGGCAGACTTTTATCTATCAGCAAAGGGCGGGAAGGTAATATCCCCTTGTTAGCCGTTTGGTGGTCGGGGATACAGTAGTGCTGATTAGATAAGCGTCTGCTCCACTTGGTTTGTAGGGATGCTGGTGGGATTCGGATCCGAAAGGTAAGAACGTAAAGCTATTGTTTTTTTTTAAATCTGTGAAATTTCTGTTTGGTGCAAATTGCGCACGCAACACACGCACACACCTGTATTTCATTTGTGTACACTGCATATCTATTTGCTTGTTGCCATTAGCATTGATTATTAGATACATTTTGACCCGTGCCGAGAAATTTGTTGCTATTTAGTTAAAAAATATAAAGTAATATTTAAGGGAGTACATGTAAAACACACACGCAGCCTGGCCCAGTTATAAAGGCTTATACAGGAGATACTGTGTGGTGTGGGTAAGCGATTATAGTTGAATATCGCTTACATTTATAGAAGCGTGTTATTTGTATTACTGCGGACGTATCCGGCCTTTGTACACGTGTCCCGGACAGCGTGCGTGACTGCGTACGCAACGCAAAGGCCTACACACGTGGCGTATATTACGCAACGTGCGTACAGATACGCCCACTGAATACAAATCACACAATAGCATTGTTTTAGTTTAGGCGAGACGGTAGCCACGCGCTAATAGCACAAATTGATCAGTATCCAATATTTAGTTTAAAAACACTTTTTTTTCTGTATTACCTCTGGGGAAAGCTATCAGTTAACAAGAAATTATTTTTCTGATCAGAAAACTATAGAATGATAGTGTGGGCTGAAAAAGGTATGAGTGTATTGAACCCCGCTTGGTGGTCTTGATGGTCTTGGTGATCTTGGTGAAGCTTGGTGAAGCACGGTCTAGGTGAAAACGTGCGAGCACAGTCCAGGTGTACACGTGCGACGGAGTGTGATAAAAGTTTTCGTGGTATTACGCTCCGGCTGTTGTGGAGCACAGACGGAAGAGACTCCAATGATCCTACCATTTATAGATAACAAGTGTCTATAAGTGGTACGATTGGACCGCACGATTGTATGTGTAAACAACTGAAGCAACATGATATGAGGTTGCATATTCGTGCGTAAATCTTATCCTCATACGCGTTGTAGTGAGCACATGCAATCGTGATTTGTGTAAAATAAAGGTAGGGCCTGCAACGGCTACACGAGTCTGCTAGAAGGCGGACCGGGGATACCCGGAGCAGAAGAAGTTCAGTGGAAGAGCTTTAAGGATTTCCACCGTAGACTACTGTGTTTGGTGCATTTTAGTAAGTTTTTCTGTGTTAAAAAGTTCCACAATGGAAGCCAAGTGCACAGCACAGGAACGTTTAGCAGTCAGGGTTCAGACTGCAGAGTTCAGACCCCAGGGGTCTGCCCGGTTAGTAATGTGGGGGAAGTATGGTCCCCACACTGAGACCTTTTGTGATGAATGGACACGAATGACTGTGGGGGATAAAGCACCATTTCCTGGGATAGGTAGTTTTGACTCAGAGGTATTACATAATCTAAAGCTTAGGATCTGTCTGTTAAAGTCCCAAAAACAAAGGATCAGACACACAAACTGTTTACATTTATGGCAACGAGAGAGTGATATACAGAAGGAATTAGCTTACACATCTGGTTCTAACCCTAACAGGAAACTGATGGCAACTGGAGAGACAATGGCTACAGAGAATGGCATACTGGGATATGATGATAATAGTGCACTTAATAAATGTAGTAATGATAATAAGAGTAAACGTAATAAATGTGTTAATGACGATAGGAGTAAAACTGATAAATGTACAAATTCTAACCCGTGCAAGTTGCACCCCATGTTAAACTTCCCTCAGGATTACAAGCAAGAAAGTGAGCCCAGCACGATGTCGGCACTTTCTCCAGCAGCCACCATAGAAGACACCCAGGTGGGCACGGCCCAATCGGTAAAGGCAGTAGTAAAGCCCCCTAACGGAGGGTCAGGTGAGGTCGTGTCCACAGGTAAGTACGGTATTGTATATTATGCACAGACAATTGCACCTCACATTGTAGAGTCAACACAAGATGGTGTAATTGAACTAAATCCTGTCAGGGTGATCGCAGTCCCCAATGGGAGGACTGACGCTCAGGGAGTCACTCCCGTCAGAGACATTGCCATGCATTGTCCCTGGTCCCGGACAGAATTGAGGACAATTATGTCTGAATTTCCCGATCCCAGGAGAGATCTAGCAGCATGCCAAAGGTTCTTCAAAGAACTAGGTAACGCCGCCGAACCCACTAACAAAGATTGGCGGACAGTACTGCGGGCATGTTTGCCCTCTAGTATTGACCCTGCAAAATTCATTACTGATTGTAAGTTAGACGCAGAAGTACCTCTCACTGAAGAGTACAATCAGGAAAATGTTAAACAGATCAACCTGCAATTAGGAGTATGTTTCCCAACTGTTGTCAAGTGGAACAAAATTTTCTCCATTAGACAAAAAGAAGGTGAAACTGCTTCTGATTATTTCCATCGAGCATCAGAGGAAATGGCTAGATACACTGGGATCGCGGACACTGAGGAAAGTGTACATCATAGAGAAGTAGCGGTGTCCGTATTAATGGAAGGTTTAAAAGAAGTGTTGAGAACAAGGGTACAGACCACTCAACAAAACTGGAGAGGTATCTCGGTGGCTGCATTAAGAGAGTCCGCTATCGAACATGACCATAACATCCAAAGAACCAGGGAAGCACAGGGAGAGCGGTTGATGGTGATGAGCATCCAAGCACTAGAAGAGGCATCAAATCGACCAAAACCCCAAGCCCCTGGCACATGGAGGAAGCCAAGGGTTTGTTATCTGTGTAAAAGGGAAGGGCATTATGCCAGCAACTGTAACAGCACATATAAAGTCAGACCACCTAGACAAGAACACGAGCAAAGTTATGACACACTGTATGACACACATAATTGTAATCAGGGATCATATAGGAAAAATTTTGGGCTGCACCTATAGTCTGCAGCCAGTGAAGTTAATTGTTAGCCTTGATAGTAAGCCTGAGGTTACAGTCGGTGTAATTGGTAGGTCATTCCTTGTAGACACAAGGGCGGCCAGGTAAACCCTGTGATTTATCTTTAAATGTTTCCTCTTCATCTCTGACGTTCACCAGCAGAACTACAGCTCAAACGTCACATATCTACTTGGTCTTTTCAGAGGTCTGCCCAACCCCAGTATATCTTACCAGCATCATTGTGCCTGGCCACGCACAGAGGGTGGAGAGTGGAAATACTGGTGGGGGAAACTGTGCAGAGATACCGATGGACATGTTGGTGTGACAGCCTGATGGTGAACGGAAATCTGACAATTTTTCTCTTTTTCTATTATTCTCTCTTTTTTTGTTTTTTCATGTTCTACAGATGGTATGTCACACAACAGTTAAACAAATGGTAATGCAAGATTTATGCTCCTTACAGAAAGGTCGCTGATTCGGAAAGAATATAGTATCACTGGAGTGTTCGTTTTGGGAAGACTGAGAGGCAGCACTGTTGAGACGGCATCTGAGCAAGAGGAACAACAAGACTAGAGATGAATTATCGTAACAATTTTCTTTCCCTCCTAAGTATTTTCTTTTCCCCCATTACCACTCTTTCTTTCTCCTCCTGCAAGATGGACTTGCCCCAAGAGACTGCATTCCGTGTTTTCCTGTTGACCCTGTTGTTGACCAGAGCAGTCTATTTCGGTGAGAGTACCAGAGAGGTCGAGAAAGGATCTGGAATGGGTTCTGATGACCAGGATGGATTCGTAGAATTCCGAAAGCAACACAATCACCGAGCAAAGGCGAGTATCAGAAAACGATCTGGTAGTCATGACACTAGAAGACATTGTGAAGGATTGTTAGCTGAGGAAAATTGTATCTGTAGGAATTGTAAAACATAGTTGAGGACGGGTGCATCCAGAGATGTCAGTCCAGCCTTAATATCAACATGGACCGTCATCCATTGAGTGACTATCACTCATTAGTGGGTAAGGTTTTAAACCAAATGGAATGCTGGGTGTGCTCACAAGTACCTCAAGGTCATAGAAAGTCATGACTAGTGCAATATGCTTTAACGATAGTTGAAGTACTTGAATTAAGGGGTGGGAGACCGGTGGACAAGAAATTTAATATTTCTAGGCCTCCTAGTTTGAAGCTCCACCAATATCATGTGGATAGGTCCTTAATATGTTTTAACATTTCCAATCCCCGAAAGCCGGGAAATTGGGAAGTGACATGGAACAACCAAACCATGACATTCTTACACAGAGCCGATAGAATGCCCATAGACTCAGAGCTTATACGCCAAATAGCCAACGGTGGGAGATATTTTCAGTATAGGTACACTCTAGGAAGTAGGACCATGCGAGTTGGAGAAGTATCACCAGGATACTGTGCGCATATCATACAGCCTGATACGTGTACTAGACAAATGAGAGAGTTAGGGATAGGATTTTTCACCTGGACGGTTTGTAATATGGTGATGTCATATTCTGTCCCATATGTCCTCCCCGATGATGCATATTACATATGTGGGATGAAGGCGTATAAGTGGCTTGCCCCAAACTCAGAGGGATTGTGTTACATTGGAAGAGTGTTGCCAGAAGTAATGACAATTACCCATGAAAAGATGAAAGACGTTCACCGCAATGCTCAAGCTCCTTACACTCACACTCATTACGAACACATTGTTAAGAGACACCTTATAGATAGGACAGAGCACGCAGCCTCTGATTTGATCCACGAATCCACCGGGATCCAACTCCTACTCGCACTAGATATCACCCGTACCGCCAGAGGAGTTATAAATTTTAGGTTTATAACTGCGCTAGCGAACCTGATAGACAATATCACCGAGATGTATGATGACACCTTCAGGTATACTGGGAGAGAATTGCAAGCTTACAAAACGGAACTGATCCAGCACAGGATGGTTCTCAATTACCTCACAGCGGTGACAGGCGGGTATTGTGTCACCCTATCAACTCAGTATGGTGTAAAGTGCTGTACGTATATCACAAACAGCACTGATGACCCAACCGAGGTCATAGATCAAAAGATGGACGATATCTTGCAATTGAAGTGGGAGTTCCGAAGGAGGCACAACCTTACCCTTACTTCTGTGAGTAATGAACTGACCGGCTGGGTATCATGGTTGAACCCACGCAATTGGTTCTCAGGTTTAGGAGAATGGGCCCAAAATGTTATCGTTAATGTAGGGAAATTCCTCTTGTGTATCCTAGGAGTTGTCATAATGATTGGTTTGATATTTAGATGTGTTCGGATTTTAATGAATTGCAAGCGTAGTACCAAATTGATGAGTTTGAGGAGCGAGGGCATTGTAACAACAACTGGTTTAATTTATGACCCATCAATCGAGACAATGTTGTGATAAGATGTGATTTCCACGGTCCGTTTCTTTCACCCGTTTCTCCTTTGTTTTTCTCCAAGAAAAAAAAAGACATCCACTCGGAAGAAGATTTTGATGACCCTTTATACAGACCATTGATTAACTTTTTCACAGACATTTGTCGAACTTTTAGAGACTTTAACTTTCTATGGACACTTGAAAAACATTGCTTACCACTTACAGCAAAGATACAGCAATCCGGACAAGACATCAACAAGACTTCAACAGACATCCAAGGACAATCACATACGTTATCATAAGAAGGCATTTATAACGCATGTTTCTTATCTTCATCTCTACGATCTTCAGGTAGTGACACACATAGTCGACAGGTAATATAGGTACATATATTAGCACTCACATATTTTCCCCCATCATGTATCATCAACTAATGTGCACCCCATTTGTTGGAACTAAAAGCCGAAAAGAGCTCGGTAGAGTTTGTTAGCCCACTTACAGACCCTTAATACGGGATAAAAAGGATTCAATGTATACTTCGCAATACCTCGAAGCTTGTACGGCACGATGATACATGACCCCTCAGACATGAATTTCATACATACATGCTTTTACTATCCCACTAGGTCATACATTTTCCACCTTCTCCTCTCCTCCCTACACCCAATTATATATAGGTATTTCACGGTCTTATATATTTTTCTGCTTGGTTGTTTAGATAAGTGGCAGTTATTGTTGACTGCCAAAGGGTGGACTGTCAAAGTCAAAAAATATCATGATGCATATGCCTTGTACTAACCCCTCATGCACACGCGCGCTGCTCGTGCACCCACTCCCCCGTACGTGCAAATACCCGCAAGTTGCGTAGGGGACGCTACAGCGTCTCGTGCGCATGAGATGTGTATTTACAGCGGAGTTTGTGAGCGTCTAGCGTGCGACTCGATCGTAGCATATTTAACCCATATAGTGTGTTTAATAGCTAATATTCCCCTAGACAATGTCAGCGAGTATGTTTAGTTTAAACGGTTCCTGGACAGAGAGATTCCTCTTTGCATGATAGGAAGGGTCAGATAAAGGTTGAAAGGTGGTGTCTAGTATCCAGCTGTAGGATATTTTAAGGGTAACATTCCGGTGTTGGTTAGGAAAGGATCGCTCGCTCCTGCGTATAGTTATGTGCAAAAGTAGTTTATGAACATATATTGTATTTGCTGTAAATTACACATGCGGCGGGAATCCTGAGGATACCTCCCACCAGAGCAGTTGGAGAAAGACACAGCCTACCTGTTCAAATCCACCTATGACCTTTGCTATAATGTGGAGACACATTCCTGTGTCCAATGAACAATGAGATTATAAGGACCATTGTATTGTGAATGTATGTTGTGTATATAAAGACCACCATTGCCTGGCCAGACACTCACTCTCTCTGAAGGCTTTCTCTCTGAATGCTGAGGGCTGGATCCAGGACGCGCTTGCGAATCATCCCCACGTATGTATATTTCTCTGTAGTCATTTTGTTATCCATTCTGTTCGCCATTCGTTTCAATTTGTTCACTCTTGTTTGTTATTGTTCATATTATTCTCTGTTATTGTGTTAGATTTTGATGTTAGTTTGTAGTGTATAACTTGTATTGTGTTTTTCCCCTTTTCTCTAAACCATCCACGGCGGTGTTAGAACCGCTGTGGTTTTTAAATCAAAACCAGGTCTTGTGTTTTCACTCCTTACTAAGGGTTTTCTTAGCGTCACAATCGCTCAAACAGCATACAAATTGTTAAGGGTTTTTAGCGTTACATCATTGTAGTATTAGATTACTAAGGTTTAGAGTATAAGCATATTCTTACTGTGTGTTATTAATAAGGTTTACTGTATATCATTCTGTGAGCGTCTGCGCCGCTCGTGTCTCACTCTCACGGCGCAGCGTCCGCTACGCCAATAGCATAGCAGTACAGTACTCGGTACGCCTATAGCGTGCTTGGTACAAAGCGTGAAACAGTGAGCGTACGCATCGCTCGTGCGTCGAGCCCACGGCTTAGCGTCTGTTACGCTAAGTGCGTACCCCTACGGTACTCAGTACGGAAATAGCGTACTTAGGCCCTCATTCCGAGTTGTTCGCTCGCAAGGCGATTTTAGCAGTATTGCACACGCTAAGCCGCCGCCTACTGGGAGTGAATCTTAGCTTCTTAAAATTGCGAACGAAAGATTCGCAATATTGCGATTACACATCTCGTAGCAGTTTCAGAGTAGCTTCAGACTTACTCGGCATCTGCGATCAGTTCAGTGCTTATCGTTCCTGGTTTGACGTCACAAACACACCCAGCGTTCGCCCAGACACTCCTCCGTTTCTCCAGCCACTCCCGCGTTTTTCCCAGAAACTGTAGCGTTTTTTCCCACACGCCCATAAAACGGCCTGTTTCCGCCCAGTAACACCCATTTCCTGTCAATCACACTACGATCGCCTGAGCGAAGAAAAAGCCGTGAGTAAAAATCCAAACTTCATAGCAAATTTACTTGGCGCAGTCGCAGTGCGGACATTGCGCATGCGCACTAAGCGAAAAAACGATGCGAAGAAATTTTCAGAGCGAACGACTCGGAATGACCTCCTTAGTCCGTAATAGTAAATAGCTTATGTTTAAAGGTAATATTTGACATTATCAACTCGGGTACAAATAAAACGCTGAGAACAAGCAAGTTAGATCAACGTTTCGGGGCAGTGGCCCCTTTATCAAGACATACATACATACATAGTACACACATTCATACATACACAAACACACATACACGCATACATACATACATACATGCACACACACAAGCACACATACATACATACATACATACATACATGCGTACATACCTACAAATACATACATACAAACATACAGACTTCAAACTTACATACAGTATTTTGTATACATACCACTGTGCATCTGCAGCCAGCAGCATCACCCCCCGGACATTCTGTATGCAGAGAGCTACATAGAGCAACATACACAGCTCCGCGGTTGCGATCGCTGTTTTTGCTGAGATGGAGACACAGCTGTTTCCATCTCAAAAATAAAAAATTGGCTCATCAGGGTGGGTTTCCTCGTACTCGGATTCCCCCCACATGCGCTACTGCACTTAAACCATCTCTGATAACAACAGCACCAGGGATTGATTACTGCAGACATTGGGGCTGAGTCAGACCTGATCGGTCAATCATCTTATCAATCATCTTATCAAGTGATGCATCAGCCTCTGCATCATTACTGCATATGCGTCTAAAGCGCAAAAATTGAGAAAAAGGCAGACCTCGAGTTGGCAGAGGGTGGTGGCTAGAAGACAACAACATAGAGTTATGTTCAGTAGATTTAACAAACAAATAAGTTTTAAGGCCACCATTGTCAAATTAGTTTGTAAGATTGACCCTGGTGTTATTGATTTCTTGGATGTCAGAATAGAGAAGGACAATGGTGGCCTTAAAACTTCTTTGTTTGTTAAAGAAGCCACCACCCTCTGCCAACTCGCAGAGGTCTGCCTTTTTCTCAATTTTTGCGCGTTAGACGCATATGCAGTAATGATGCAGAGGCTGATGCATCACTTGATAAGATGATTGATAAATTTGCAGCTAGAGGCTACAAAAGAAAAGAGTTGATTGAAATAAAACATAGGGTTTTAGCTAAACCTAGATCAAGTACATTGACACCGAAAGGGGCTAAATCTATTACCAATCAAATTATTTGGCCAACTAGATACAATGTGGCAAGCCAAAAGGTCAGAAAGGCTGTTCAGATGTATTGGTCCATTATATCTTCTGATAAGGTGTTGGTGGGCCACCTGCCACTAGGTGTGTAGTCACTCTAGGGGCAGGAATATACGTGATTTTGTGGTTCATACCAACATTACTGATTTTGGTAAACGTAATATTACTTCGTGTTTGGTAATCGGAAAATGGGATGTTTTAAGTGTCTTGGGTGTGTGACCTGCAGCTATATGCTGACGGGAAACACGATCAAGCATCCATCCCTAAACAAAACATTTAAGATTCAGCACTTTGTGTCTTGTTCTTCAAAATTTGTTGTTTATGCATTGATTTGCCCATGTGGTAAATATTGTATCGGTAAGACCGAGTGTGAATTTAAGGTTAGAATGGGGCAACACAGATACGCGATTCGGGAAGCAGTGTTGTCTGGTAAGAGTGAACAACCGGTGGCTCTGCATTTTGCCATGGCCGGTCACTCACCAACCTCCCTTAAACACATCATCATTGACCACATTCCCCCGTTATCCAGGGGGGGCAGTAGATCCAAGCTGCTGTTGCAGCACGAAGCAAAATGGATCTTCCTATTGGATACTATTAGTCCTAGAGGTTTAAATGAGTGTAGTGGTCTGACTCTGAACAGTTACCTGTGATGTATTGTGTGTTGCTGTTCTACTAGATATAATTTACTGGTTAGTAACTTGGGCATTGTCTGCATTGTTTTATTGCGGCCGTGTGTCGTGATTTGTGGAGTTTTATACATTTATATTTATTTCCATAACGTGTTATGTGGTCTTTATCTTTAAAAGATGTATTGTCAATGAGTATTGATAGACACCTTGGTATGGAGTATGCATTTGAAATTAGTGATGAGCGGGTTCGGTTTCTCGGAAACCGAACCCCCCCCGAACTTCACCCTTTTTACACGGGTCCGAGCCATACTCGGATTCTCCCGTATGGCTCGGTTAACCCGAGCGCACCCGAACGTCATCATCCCGCTGTCGGATTCTCGCGAGATTCGGATTCTATATAAGCAGCCGCGCGTCGCCGCCATTTTCACTTGTGCATTGGAAATGTTAGGGAGAGGACGTGGCTGGCGTCCTCTCTGTTATTGTTGAACTTGATTGTGCATTATTGCTTAATTGTGGGGAGGGCTGAGGAGCAGCTGTATAATATAGGAGGAGTACAGTGCAGAGTTTTGCTGATCAGTGACCACCAGTTATCCGTTCTCTGCCTGAAAAAAACGCTCCATATCTGTGCTCAGTGTGCTGCATATATCTGTGCTCACACTGCTTAATTGTGGGGACTGGGGAGCAGCTGTATTATATAGCAGGAGTACAGTGCAGAGTTTTGCTGACAGTGACCACCAGTATACGTTGTCTGCCTGAAAAACACTCCATATCTGTGCTCAGTGTGCTGCTTTATTGTGGGGACTGGGGACCACCAGTATAATATTATATAGGAGGAGTACAGTGCAGAGTTTTGCTGACCAGTGACCACCAGTATATAATATATAGCATTACGGTACAGTAGGCCACTGCTGTACCTACCTCTGTGTCGTCATTAAGTATACTATCCATCTACATTCTATACCTGTGGTGCATTTTAGTTTTGCAGTTTGCTGACACAGTGACCACCAGTATACTATATATAGCAGTACGGTACGGAAGGCCACTGCTGTACCTACCTCTGTGTCGTCATTAAGTATACTATCCATCTACATTCTATACCTGTGGTGCATTTTAGTTTTGCAGTTTGCTGACACAGTGACCACCAGTATACTATATATAGCAGTACGGAAGGCCACTGCTGTACCTACCTCTGTGTCGTCATTAAGTATACTATCCATCTATATTCTATACCTGTGGTGCATTTTAGTTTTGCAGTTTGCTGACACAGTAACCACCAGTATACTATATATTGCAGTACGGAAGGCCACTGCTGTACCTACCTCTGTGTCGTCATTAAGTATACTATCCATCTACATTCTATACCTGTGGTGCATTTTAGTTTTGCAGTTTGCTGACACAGTGACCACCAGTATACTATATATAGCAGTACGGAAGGCCACTGCTGTACCTACCTCTGTGTCGTCATTAAGTATACTATCCATCTACATTCTATACCTGTGGTGCATTTTAGTTTTGCAGTTTGCTGACACAGTGACCACCAGTATACTATATATAGCAGTACGGAAGGCCACTGCTGTACCTACCTCTGTGTCGTCATTAAGTATACTATCCATCTACATTCTATATCTGTGGTGCATTTTAGTTTTGCAGTTTGCTGACACAGTGACCACCAATATACTATATATAGCAGTACGGAAGGCCACTGCTGTACCTACCTCTGTGTCGTCATTAAGTATACTATCCATCTACATTCTATACCTGTGGTGCATTTTAGTTTTGCAGTTTGCTGACACAGTGACCACCAGTATACTATATATAGCAGTACGGAAGGCCACTGCTGTACCTACCTCTGTGTCGTCATTAAGTATACTATCCATCTACATTCTATACCTGTGGTGCATTTTAGTTTTGCAGTTTGCTGACACAGTGACCACCAGTATACTATATATAGCAGTACGGAAGGCCACTGCTGTACCTACCTCTGTGTCATCATTAAGTATACTATCCATCTACATTCTATACCTGTGGTGCGCCTCTTTTTTTCTTTGCATCATGTGCTGTTTGGGGACAATTTTTTTGAAGTGCCATCCTGTCTGACACTGCAGTGCCACTCCTAGATGGGCCAGGTGTTTGTGTCGGCCACTTGTGTCGCTTAGCTTAGTCACACAGCGACCTTGGTGCGCCTCTTTTTTTCTTTGCATCATGTGCTGTTTGGGGACTATTTTTTTGAAGTGCCATCCTGTCTGACACTGCAGTGCCACTCCTAGATGGGCCAGGTGTTTGTGTCGGCCACTTGTGTCGCTTAGCTTAGTCACACAGCGACCTTGGTGCGCCTCTTTTTTTCTTTGCATCATGTGCTGTTTGGGGACTATTTTTTTGAAGTGCCATCCTGCCTGACACTGCAGTGCCACTCCTAGATGGGCCAGGTGTTTGTGTCGGCCACTTGTGTCGCTTAGCTTAGTCACACAGCGACCTTGGTGCGCCTCTTTTTTTCTTTGCATCATGTGCTGTTTGGGGACTAATTTTTGAAGTGCCATCCTGCCTGACACTACAGTGCCACTCCTAGATGGGCCAGGTGTTTGTGTCGGCCACTTGTGTCGCTTAGCTTAGTCACACAGCGACCTTGGTGCGCCTCTTTTTTTCTTTGCATCATGTGCTGTTTGGGGACTATTTTTTTGAAGTGCCATCCTGCCTGACACTGCAGTGCCACTCCTAGATGGGCCAGGTGTTTGTGTCGGCCACTTGTGTCGCTTAGCTTAGTCACACAGCGACCTTGGTGCGCCTCTATTTTTCTTTGCATCATGTGCTGTTTGGGGACTATTTTTTTGAAGTGCCATCCTGCCTGACACTGCAGTGCCACTCCTAGATGGGCCAGGTGTTTGTGTCGGCCACTTGTGTCGCTTAGCTTAGTCACACAGCGACCTTGGTGCGCCTCTTTTTTTCTTTGCATCATGTGCTGTTTGGGGACTATTTTTTTGAAGTGCCATCCTGTCTGACACTGCAGTGCCACTCCTAGATGGGCCAGGTGTTTGTGTCGGCCACTTGTGTCACTTAGCTTAGTCACACAGCGACCTTGGTGCGCCTCTTTTTTTCTTTGCATCATGTGCTGTTTGGGGACTAATTTTTGAAGTGCCATCCTGCCTGACAATGCAGTGCCACTCCTAGATGGGCCAGGTGTTTGTGTCGGCCACTTGTGTCGCTTAGCTTAGTCACACAGCGACCTTGGTGCGCCTCTTTTTTTCTTTGCATCATGTGCTGTTTGGGGACTATTTTTTTGAAGTGCCATCCTGCCTGACACTGCAGTGCCACTCCTAGATGGGCCAGGTGTTTGTGTCGGCCACTTGTGTCGCTTAGCTTAGTCACACAGCGACCTTGGTGCGCCTCTTTTTTTCTTTGCATCATGTGCTGTTTGGGGACTATTTTTTTGAAGTGCCATCCTGCCTGACACTGCAGTGCCACTCCTAGATGGGCCAGGTGTTTGTGTCGGCCACTTGTGTCGCTTAGCTTAGCCATCCAGCGACCTCGGTGCAAATTTTAGGACTAAAAATAATATTGTGAGGTGTTCAGAACAGACTGGAAATGAGTGGAAATTATGGTTATTGAGGTTAATAAAACTATGGGATCAAAATGACCCCCAAATTCTATGATTTAAGCTGTTTTTTAGGGTTTTTTGTAAAAAACACCCGAATCCAAAACACACCCGAATCCGACAAAAAAATTTCGGTGAGGTTTTGCCAAAACGCGACCGAATCCAAAACACGGCCGCGGAACCGAATCCAAAACCAAAACACAAAACCCGAAAAATGTCCGGTGCACATCACTATTTGAAATACCCTGTTCGATTGTTATGGTTTTATATGTTTTGCAGATTGTGGTTACTGTGGTGACGGGCTGCACTGGTAACGTCATTTAGATGCGTGCGGAATTCCGGAGGAGACGCCGGCGGCATCGGAGAGCATGGTGATTGGTGAGCACTTAAATAGGGTGAGTTTACATGCTTGTTTTCATGCCCTGACGAAAAAGAGAAATCTTTGAAATGTTGGCAACAGTGGCCGTTTGTCCTGTCGTTATTGACCTGAGTGCCGCCGTACACGCTAATATATATATATATATATATATATTAGTGCTGGGCAACGATTAAAATTTTTAATCGCAATTAATCGCAGGATTTCATGCGATTAATAGCGATTAATCGTATTGTTAGCCGACTAAAGTCAATAATGTATTCAAAAGTGGTGTATTGCGCACTTTTAGTACTTCTATATGAACAACAGTGCAATAACATTAAACAACACTGCAAAAACATTTGGTTTGCAGTTTTCCCTTAACACAGTAGCATTTAAAAAACGTTATGAAGCAGCCAATAGGGCTAACTTTTTATTTGGTGGCTCTGATGTTGTTGCTTCCACAGGTTTCTCTGCAACAAACCTCTGTTCCTTTAGTAAGTTGGTGACTAAGGCCCACACCTCACCCCTCTCAGCTCTGGGTATACACTTGAGATCCTTGAATCTAGTGTCAAAGTCAGAAAAATATCACGATGCACACTGCCATATTTGCACCTCACACAGGTCTGCGCTGCGCATGCGTGCGCTCTCCCGTGCGTGCGCATACTCGCTGTTGCGGGCACCCGCAGGCGCGCGGTATGTGCATTTACGGTAGAGTTCATGTGTTCGTAGCGTGCGACTCAATCGTTACATATTTTCACTATATAATGTATTTTGTAGATCATGGTCCCTTTGATAGATTCTGAAAGTTTGGTTAATGTAGAATGTTCATGAACAGAGAAATCCCCCTTTGTTTGATACGAAGGGTCAGTCAGGAGTATTACAGTGGTGTTTAGTATCCATTGGAAGAGTATTTAATTAGCAATATTCCGGTGTTGGTTTGAAGCGGATTAATCGCTCGTGCGAATAATTATGGACATAAGAAGTTTATGTCCATTTACTATTATTTGCACTTAATTATCCATGCGGCGGGAAACCTAGTTTCCCACCCACCTGAGCAGTTGGAAATCGTCACAGCCCACCTGTATGAATCAACCTATGACCTTTTGTTATAATGCGAGGAGGAATTCCTGTGTCCAATGAACAATGAGATTGTAGGGACCATTGAATTGTATTGTGTGTGGGGCATAAATAGACAAGCCGATCACATCCAGCACTCACTCTTCAACGGTTATCATTGCTGAAAATCGGGAGCTGGATGTCCAGAGGCGCATGCGATCGTTTCCTTTGTGCGTAAGTTTTCTCCGCAATCATATTGTCTTTCTTGTTGTTATGGGCCATATCTCTCTCTCTCTCTCTCTTCTCCTTTTTCTCTCGTAATCCCTTAAACGTAATAGTATTGTATTGCATTTCATGTGTAGTTATCTGGTTAGGTAGTCTATGTTATATTGTAGTGTATGACTTGTATTGTATTAATTCTTTTGCAAGTATAACATTCATAATATATATATATTAGGCGTTGGACCCTAAGCACGGTATCTGTGTATTTCTTATAGTGTTAAGTATTCTCAGAGCGTCGGTGACGCTCAAACAGCTTTTAAGTTAATAAGGTTACACTGTGTTGCATCTACACCCTATCTCTACACTAAGGTTTTACAGCATATTACATTGTTTATGGTTTAGATATAAAGGTTTAACATTGTGAGCGTCAGCGCCGCTGGTGATCTCCTCGTGGTCCCGAGCGTCCGCTACGCTATAGCGAATCATTACGTTAGTCGGCAGCCAATAGCGTGCCTGCCTGTGATCTCTTGGCCGTGAGCGAACGTGACGCTTGAGCGTCTCGACCACGGCTAAGCGATCGTTACGCAACGAGCGTACCCTTACGGTACTCCATACGTAAATATCGTACAGTGTTCTTAGACCTCACAAAGGGTTTTATATAAGATAAATATTTAGCTTTATCAATTGGCGGCTCGTCCTGTCCTTCACATATCTCTGCTAGGTAATTTCAGCAGACATTATCCATCAGCAAAGGGCGGGAGATCATATTCTTCGCAGTGCTGACGGGATAAGCGTCTGCTTCGCTTAGTAAAGGGTGCTGAAGGAATCCGGAACCGGAGGTAAGAACAACACACTAGTGTCTTTTAAAACTGTTTATTTCTGTCTTGCGTACACACGCACATATCTGCATTTCTTTTTCATTCGTGTATTTTCATATATCACTCTCCTGTTTGCCATTTTATAATTGATAAAACGTGCTAAGAGAGATTTGTCGCTATTTCATAGTTAAAGTGTAAATGTAATATATAACGGGATAAAGTGTAAAACCCACACGCAACTCTACCTAAGGTATAAGGAGAGATTGGTGTGTTGCACGGTAGACGATCGAGGATCATCTACATTGATAAAAGTGTTAGTTGCGTTACGGTGGACATTGGTTTTGTGTACACGTGTCTCTAACAAAGGGCTGAGACTCGCGTACGCCAAGGCCGACGCACGCAGCGTAAATTACGCAACGGAGCGTCTGGGTACGCCCACGTAACTCAAGTCACACGACAGTGTTGATTTTTAAGTAGCGCAACAGGCGATAAATAGCGCAACAGGCGATAAGTAGCGCATCAGGCGATAAATAGCGCAAATCTATTTTAAATCCGAAATTTAGATTAACAGATCCTTCTCCAAATTCACAACACATCTGGTCTAAAGAAAATTTCTGCGCAGAAATAGAAATAGAAGCAAAAGTGTACGTGTGGTGAGTGAGTGTTTTGTATATATAAGTTTATACAATTTTCCAGGTTGAACCACAAGAAGTCGAGTTCTCGCAGAGGTACATACATGTAAGTGACGTGCATGGTGGCTAGGGAGGCATCTCTGGTTAAACATAAAATTTGAGCAGTAGAGTATAGTAGACCAGGAGGTCATACTACAGACCGGGAGGTCCAGGTACAGCAGACTAAGAAGTCTGCCATAAAAGAGAAAAAGGGCACAACCCAGGGGGTTGGTGCAAAACCCATATAGGCCAATAAAGCTCTGGCTGAAGGAAATCGCAGCCGAAATTTTCGATTCCACTGGTCGCTCAGCACATAAGATTAGTTGCTTATGTGCTGAACGATTGTACCGCACGTAATTGTGTACATTAGTTAATCTGACCAGTACCATTTGTGTACAAACCCGGTCGTAAAACTATTTGTACACTCTGATGTGATTTGTGTAATTTTTTATTTTCTGAAGGGAAGTTCGCTGGTCACTCAGGAATTGTCCAACAACCAATAGTTACTGGAAAGAGTAAGTGTTCTGCGGATATCCCTCGCATGTTCCAGTAAATAGAGGTTCATAGGGGCCCTGGGTCGAGTACGCCAGCACTAAGGCAGTGTGTGGGTCGTATTGGTCGGCGTGGGCGAGTGAGTGGGGTACTCGGTAAACCGCCACCGTCAGCCTATCGTGAACATTTTGGTTTTTGTAAGGGTTCGCTGAAGACCCTGAAATAAGGTCAGAGGTGGTGAAAGCAACGCCTGCAAGTTATGGGGGCCAATTGTTCAGGAAGGGGGCGATCAACCTCGGTTCGGGTTGATTCAGTAAACCGACCAGTCGGGTCGGCAAGGTACGTAATGTGTGAAAAATATGGTTCACATACAGAGGTTTTATGTGATGAATGGGAGAGAATGACAGTGCATGACGGGGAGAAATTCCCAAGAGTAGGTAGCTTTAGCCCAGAAGTGTTGCAAAATTTAAGGAGGAGGATATGTCTCATTAAATCAACAAAGAGACGAATCCAACATTATGATTATTTGCAGTTATGGCAACAGGAGGGTGAAATACAGAGAGGATTGGCTTTGGCGGCAGGATCTAATCCTATCAAGAAATTGATAGCGACGGCCCCGCCGCCACCATACATATCTGGAGAGAAATTGGTTGCGGAGAATGACGCATTAGGGTGTAACAAACAAACACTTAGCAACTGTGTAAATGTTAATAAGTTAACCAATGCAAGTATTAACCCGTGCAAGTTGTACCCTGTTTTGAACTTTCCCCAGGAGTGTGATCAAGAAGACGAATCGGCAACAATATCGGCGCTCTCTCTAGCAGCCACCATAGCAGAGACAACAGTAGGCACGGCTCCACCCACGAGATTAGTAACAAAAGCCCCTAGCAGAGGGATAGGTGAGGTCGTATCTACAGGTAAGTACGGCACCATACACTATGCTGAAACCATTTCACCACAGGCTGTAGAACCTACACAGAGTGATGTTAGTAGACTTAATCCTATTAGGGTAATAGCAGTGCCAAATGGGAAAACTGACACGACAGGAATCACTCCTGTTAGGAACATTGCCATGTACAGCCCATTTTCCCGAATGGAATTAAGAACCATAGTGTCTGAATTCCCTGACCCTAGGAAAGACTTAGTTGTCAGCCAGAAATACATCAGAGACCTAGGGAACACTTTAGAGCCCAATAACAAAGACTGGCAGGTATTGCTGAGGGCATGTTTACCCTCAAATGTCGACGCAGCTCAATTTTTGGCTGACTGTGGATTAGATCAGGATGTACCTCTTACAGATGTGTACAACAAAGATAACGTAAAAAGAATAAGTTTACAGTTAAAGGAGTATTTCCCAGCGGTAGTTAAGTGGAACAAGATTTTTTCCATTAGACAGAAAGAGTCAGAAACTGCTGCAGAATATTTTCACAGGGCATTACTAGAAATGGCAAAGTACACAGGTATAGAGGACATTAAAACAAACATAAACCACCGAGAAGTAGCAGTATCTGTACTAATGGATGGTTTAAAAGAGACATTAAAGACAAGAGTGCAGACCACGCAACCATGTTGGCGAGGTCTGTCGGTGGCTACTTTGAGAGAGGCTGCTATTGATCACGACCGGAATATCACCCGACACAGGGAATCACAAGGTGATAAGTTAATGGCCGTAAGTATACAGGCCCTGACCACAAGGCAGCCTTTGTATAAATCACCAAACCCTGTGGGTAAGTCAAATGTGGTAACTTGTTTTTCTTGTCATAGACAGGGACACATGGCACGAGACTGTAGAGTGAAAAATTCACAAAACTCATATCAACCCCCTAGACAACGACACGACACACGGCATTGGGAGCAGGGTCCACAGAGACGGAGTTATGAGCCACATACAGGGGAAACAAAAAGATACCCCCCGAACAGAGACTGGCAAGCCACTGGTAGTTCCCATTTAACCCCTTCACAAGCAGTTGCTGCCAGCGGGATTCAGGGAGGTCACCATACCCAATAGGGGTGTGGCCATACCTGTAATCTGCAGCCAGTAAAATTGATTGCAAGTCTTGGGAGTGAACCTGAAATTGCAATCAATGTAGCTGGTAAATCATTAAACTTTCTTGTAGACACAGGGGCGGCCAAATCAGTGATAAATTCGACAGTGGGCATGAGAACCACTGGTAAGACAATTCCAGCCATAGGAGTAACAGGAGTAGTTCAGCACTACCCTGTTAGCAAACCAGCCGAGATTACAGTAGGGCCGTTACATACCAAGCATTCCTTTTTGCTGGCTGCATCGGCACCGACTAATCTCCTGGGAAGAGACTTATTGTGCAAAATGGGGTGCGTCATTTATTGTACTCCTGAAGGTGTATTCTTGGACATACCTGAGAATCACGCTCAGGAAGTGCGAGACATGTTAGACTCCCCGTCAAAATTAATGTCACATACCATTATGACAAATAGGACTCCATCCCAAGTAGAGGAAATGACATCCCAGATACCAGAGTCACTTTGGACTAAATATGGACAGGACACTGGATTAATGGCAAACGTAGCTCCGGTAGTTGTACAAGTAAAAGATGGTAGGATAGCTCCAAAAATCCCACAGTACCCTCTGAAGCCAGAGGTGGAGTTAGGAGTGTATCCCGTAATAGAGCGCTTGCTACAACAGGGCATTCTGGTAAGAACGTCCAGCACTGCCAATAGTCCCATCTTCCCTGTGAAAAAGAGTGGGGGGAGGGGTTACCGGCTAGTGCAGGATCTAAGGGGGATTAACAAAATAGTTGAGAGTCAGTTCCCCGTAGTGCCAAATCCAGCTGTCATCCTTATGCAAATCCCTCCCACTGCGAAATTTTTCACTGTTATTGACCTCTGCTCCGCTTTCTTTTCGGTACCTCTGCACCCTGACAGTCAATATTTGTTTGCATTCACATACAGAGGAGTCCAATACACATGGACTCGATTACCACAAGGTTTCATAGACAGTCCAAGTATCTTTTCCCAGGCTTTGCATGATTGTTTACAGTCTTTCCAACCAGAGAGTGGATCAGTATTAATACAGTACGTGGATGATCTACTACTGTGTTCTGATTCATTGGAAGCATCCCTGAAGGATACGAAACAGCTCCTGTTTCATCTTTCAGACACAGGACACAAGGTTTCCAAAGACAAGTTGCAATTATGCCAAACTAAGGTAAAATATTTGGGACACTGTCTAACACAAGGACTGAGACACCTGACCGCTGATAGAATTCAAGCAATTAGAGACATGACTCTGCCACAAACCCAGCAACAGATCACAACATTTTTAGGAATGTGTGGGTATTGCCGTAACTGGATCCCAGGATTTTCCATTCTAGCATTACCTTTGCAGGAGATGGTTTCCTCAAACAAACCTGATCGGATTTCGCATACAGACGAGTCCGAGATGGCATTTGAGAGACTTAAACAGTGCCTAACGCAGGCACCAGCATTAGGTATGCCAGACTATGGGAAACCCTTTGAGCTGTACGGAACAGAAAGTGCTGGTTGCGCGGCAGGCGTCTTAACCCAAAAGCACGGTGATGCCAGCAGGCCAGTAGCATACTACAGCGCTCAACTAGACACGGTAGCGCGATCCCTCCCCACATGTTTGCGAAGCGTTGCTGCGATAGCATTGCTAGTAACAAAAAGCGAAGATGTAGTGCTAGGTCACAACCTCACAATTCATACACCACATGCAGTGTCAGCCTTGCTAAATTCTGCCCAAACCAGGCACGTCTCATCAGCGCGGTTTATAAGATGGGAATTGGCACTAATGGCCCCCGTAAACATCACCATAAGGAGATGCAGTGCATTAAACCCTGCAACATATCTCCCAGGTGTGCCTGGACAGGCACAAAGGGTGGAGGATGAGAGTGGTGGGGAAGGAGAATTTAACACAAAGGAAGACACACATGATTGTATGGAATATTTGACCCAAAATTTTACCGCAAGGCCTGACATCAGTGACAACCCACTGGAAGATGTAGATCTAACTTTCTACACGGACGGTAGTTGTCATAGACAGTCAGACTCGGGAGACTTGTGTACTGGATATGCAGTCGTAGATGACCAAGGCACCATAGAAGCGGAACCGCTAGGCCCACCTCACTCAGCCCAGGTTGCTGAACTGGTCGCCCTAACCAGAGCATGTGAATTGGCTAAGGGCAAATCAGCCAATATCTACACCGATTCTAGATACGCATTCGGGGTAGTCCATGATTTCGGAGCCCTATGGCGCCTCAGAAATTTCATGACGGCAGCTGGTACACCGATAGCGCATGCAGCTCACATCAAAAGGCTTCTAACAGCGATACAGGAACCCGACAGAGTGGCTGTTATCAAGTGTAAAGCACACACATATAGCCAAGACCCAGTATCACTTGGTAACAGCCGAGCAGACGAAGCAGCTAAGTTAGCAGCTGGTACCCCCAGACAGACAGACACCACACAACTGATGGTATTTAATACCATCAACACACAGAAGTTGTGTGAGATGCAAAATTTGTGTTCCACACAGGAAAAGGCAGTCTGGAAGGCAAAGGGATATGGCCAGGAGTCCTCAGGACTCTGGACGGATGGACAAGGTAAACCGGTGGCCCCCAGAGCATATCTCCCATGTTTAGCTGAGGCAGCTCACGGGTTGACTCATCTGGGCAAGGAAGGAATGTGCAAATTGGTAAGAGCATATTGGTGCGCCCCAGGATTTTCATCTCATGCAAGTAAAAGAGCAATGTCATGCCTTACATGCTTGAGAAAGAATATCGGAAAGGCAATACCAACAGAACCATCTCATATCCCACCTGCAGGCGGCCCTTTCCAGGTAATACAGATTGACTTCATTCAATTACCCCCTTGTCGAAATTTGAAATATGTACTTGTTTGTATAGATGTGTTCTCAAATTGGGTCGAAGCATTTCCTGCGGCCACAAATACCGCTATGTTTACTGCTATGAAAATTGTGCAGGAATTTGTATGTAGATATGGTATCCCTAGAATAATTGAAAGTGATAGGGGTACCCATTTTACAGGTGATGTCTTTCAAGGAATGTGTAAGATGATGGGAATTGATAGCAAGCTGCACACTCCATACCGTCCACAGGCGAGTGCGAAAGTGGAAAGAGTGAACAGCACCATTAAAAATAAACTGAGCAAAGTTATGGCAGAGACAGGATTGACATGGCCAGAAGCTCTACCCATTGTACTGTACAGCATCAGAACCACTCCCAGGTCCCCTCTTAATCTGTCTCCCTTTGAAATCTTGTTTGGTCGACAACCGCATGTTATGATTAACCCTCAGGATGATTTGAAGTATAACAATGAAGTGACTGTAAAGTACCTGGTTAATATGAGTAAACAGCTAAGGAATCAAAATGATAAATTGAAGTTAGTGATTCCTGATTTACCAGATAGTAATTGTCATGACATTGAACCTGGGGATTATGTAATGATACGGAATTTTCTACGCTCAGGTTGCCTTATTGACAGATGGGAAGGACCATACCAAGTCTTATTGACTAGCACTACAGCATTGAAGGTTGCCGAGAGAGAGACTTGGGTTCATTCGTCCCATTGTAAGAAGGTTGCTGATCCAGAGAGGTCCCGTGATAAGGAACAGACGGTAGAGGACGTTGTATCACTGGAGTGTCTGTTCCAGGAGGACTGAGGCGGCACCTGAGCATTGAGAATCATAAGATCAAAAAGCAGTTGTCGATTCCCTGTTCCCTTTTATTGTTTTTCTCCACTTCCCATTCCCCCTCCCTCAAATTATTTTTCCCCCTTCTCATTCTTCTTCGTTTCCTCCTATAAGATGGACTTGCCCCAAGAGACTGTGATCCGGATTTTCCTGTTGACCATGATGTTGACCAGAGCAGTCTGTTCCGGCGAGAGTACCATGGAGGTCGAGAGAGGTTCTGGAATGGGTTCTGATGACAGAGATGGAGGCGTAGTTTTCCGAGAACAACATAATCAACAAGCAAAGGCGAGTATCAGAAAACGATCCGATAGCATTGACCATAGAAGGAATTGTGAAGGATTGTTAGCTGAAGAAAACTGTATCTGTAGGCTCTGTGACAACGTAGTTGAGGATGGGTGCATCAAGAAATGCCAATCCAGTTTTAATATCCACATGGACCGGCATCCCTTGAGTGACTATCACTCCTTAGTGGGTAGTGTGTTAAATCAAACAGATTGTTGGGTATGCTCTCAAGTACCTCAAGGTCATAGCAAATCAGGACTAGTACCATTTCCTTTAACGATAGGGGAGGTACTTGAGCTAAGTGGTGGGAGGCCGGTGGACAGGAGGTTTAATATCTCCAGTCCTCCTAGTTTGAAGCTCCACCAATATCATGTGGATAGATCCCTCATATGTTTTAACATTTCCAATCCCCGAAAGCCGGGAAATTGGGAAGTGTCATGGAGTAACCAAACCATGACCTTTTCATATAGAGCAGATAGAATGCCGACAGATACAGAACTTATACGCCACATAGCCAGTAGGGGAAAGTCTTTCCGATATAGGTATACCCTAGGAAATAGGATTACGAGAGTTGGAGAGGTATCACCAGGATACTGTGCACATATCGTACAAGCTGATACGTGTACTAGACAGATGGGAGAATTAGGGTTAGGAGATTTCACATGGAAGATGTGTAATATGGTTATGTCCTACTCCGTCCCATATGTTCTCCCCGATGATGCATATTTCATATGCGGGAGGAAGGCGTATAAGTGGCTTGCCCCAAACTCTGAAGGATTGTGTTATATTGGAAAAGTACTGCCTGAAGTAATGACTGTATCACATGCCAAAATGAAAGATATACACCGTGTTGCCCAAGCTCCTTATACTCACACCCATTACGAGCACGTAGTTAAACGGCACCTGATAGAAAGAACAGAGCATCCGGCCTCTGACATGATCCATGAATCCACCGGGATTCAGGTTCTAATCGCGTTAGATTTCACTCGCACCGCCAGAGGAGTGTTGAATTACAAATACATATCTGCGCTCGCAAATTTGTTAGACAATATCACAGAAATGTATGATGACACGTTTAGGTATACTGGAAGAGAACTTCAAGCTTATAAAACAGAACTAGTTCAGCATAGAATGATTCTCAATTATCTCACAGCAGTAACAGGTGGATATTGTGTCACACTGGCAACGCAGTACGGCGTGAAATGTTGCACATATATTACAAATAGTACCGAGGACCCGGTCGAGGTCATAGACCAAAAGATGGACGATATTCTCCAACTGAAGTGGGAATTTCGCAGGAGACACAATCTCACCCTTGCTGCTGTGAGTAATGAGCTGACTGGTTGGGTGTCATGGTTGAACCCGCGAAATTGGTTCTCCGGTTTAGGAGAATGGGCTCAAGGAGTCATAATGGATGTAGGGAAGTTTCTCCTATGTATCTTAGGTGTTATAACGATTGGCTTGATATTTAGATGCGGTCAGGCTTTAACGAAGTGCAAACGAAGTACCAGGGTGATGAGTTTAAGGAGTGAGGAAACTGTAATTCCAATGGATTTGATTTATGACCCGACGGTAGAAACAATGATGTGATGAAAATGCAATTTCTACGGTCCGTTTCTTTGACCGGTTTTTCCGTTTTCTCCAAGGTAAAAAGACCCACTTGGACGAGGAATTTGATGATCCTGTATACAGACAACTGATGGATTAAAGAAGAAGTTTTGACAACCTTATACACAGATTTTTGATGAACTTTGCCATAGATCCCCAGTTTCCCTAGAAATTTTAAAATTACGCTAGCCCAACACTTTTGTAAATCTATGGACATTGACAAAGCTTTTGCTCGCACCTTATGGGCAAAAGCACAAAGAAGACTGCAACCAACAGACACCGAACAAGACTTCAACCGACAAATGTTCATTTACCTGACATAGAATACCACTGCATTTACCGTAATTATGTATTTTCTTCATCTCTACAACCTTCAGGTAATTACACACATAGTATAGGGAATACAGGCACAAATACCAGCAATCACATATTCCCCCATTCATGTATCATCAACTAAAATGTGCTCCCCATTTTGTTACAACCAAAATCCGAAAAGAGCTCGGTAAAGTTTGACAGCCCATCCACAGACCCGTACCACGGGATAAGAAGGAATTCAAATGTATACTTCGCAATACCTCGAAGCTTGATTTAAAACACGTACGGCACGATGATACATGACCCCCAAGCACGGATTCATACACACATGCTTCTGCTATCTCACTAGGTCATACCCTTTTCCTACCTTCTCCTCTCCTCCCCTACCCAACCATGTAAATGTATTAACCCCTGACATATATTTTTCTCTTTTTGAAATGTTTTAGGAAGTGGCAGTTATTGTTGACTGCCAAAGGGTGGACTGTCAAAGTCAGAAAAATATCACGATGCACACTGCCATATTTGCACCTCACACAGGTCTGCGCTGCGCATGCGTGCGCTCTCCCGTGCGTGCGCATACTCGCTGTTGCGGGCACCCGCGGGCGCGCGGTATGTGCATTTACGGTTGAGTTCATGTGTTCGTAGCGTGCGACTCAATCGTTACATATTTTCACTATATAATGTATTTTGTAGATCATGGTCCCTTTGATAGATTCTGAAAGTTTGGTTAATGTAGAATGTTCATGAACAGAGAAATCCCCCTTTGTTTGATACGAAGGGTCAGACAGGAGTAATACAGTGGTGTTTAGTATCCATCGGAAGAGTATTTAATTAGCAATATTCCGGTGTTGGTTTGAAGCGGATTAATCGCTCGTGCGAATAATTATGGACATAAGAAGTTTATGTCCATTTACTATTATTTGCACTTAATTATCCATGCGGCGGGAAACCTAGTTTCCCACCCACCTGAGCAGTTGGAAATCGTCACAGCCCACCTGTATGAATCAACCTATGACCTTTTGTTATAATGCGAGGAGGAATTCCTGTGTCCAATGAACAATGAGATTGTAGGGACCATTGAATTGTATTGTGTGTGGGGCATAAATAGACAAGCCGATCACATCCAGCACTCACTCTTCAACGGTTATCATTGCTGAAAATCGGGAGCTGGATGTCCAGAGGCGCATGCGATCGTTTCCTTTGTGCGTAAGTTTTCTCCGCAATCATATTGTCTTTCTTGTTGTTATGGGCCATATCTCTCTCTCTCTCTCTCTTCTCCTTTTTCTCTCGTAATCCCTTAAACGTAATAGTATTGTATTGTATTTCATGTGTAGTTATCTGGTTAGGTAGTCTATGTTATATTGTAGTGTATGACTTGTATTGTATTAATTCTTTTGCAAGTATAACATTCATAATATATATATATTAGGCGTTGGACCCTAAGCACGGTATCTGTGTATTTCTTATAGTGTTAAGTATTCTCAGAGCGTCGGTGACGCTCAAACAGCTTTTAAGTTAATAAGGTTACACTGTGTTGCATCTACACCCTATCTCTACACTAAGGTTTTACAGCATATTACATTGTTTATGGTTTAGATATAAAGGTTTAACATTGTGAGCGTCAGCGCCGCTGGTGATCTCCTCGTGGTCCCGAGCGTCCGCTACGCTATAGCGAATCATTACGTTAGTCGGCAGCCAATAGCGTGCCTGCCTGTGATCTCTTGGCCGTGAGCGAACGTGACGCTTGAGCGTCTCGACCACGGCTAAGCGATCGTTACGCAACGAGCGTACCCTTACGGTACTCCATACGTAAATATCGTACAGTGTTCTTAGACCTCACAAAGGGTTTTATATAAGATAAATATTTAGCTTTATCACTAGGGTCCAATGCGGTAGCAATCTTCAGATATGCAATGTTGGCATTTTCTTTGCGTGTCTCCAGGTCTGTTCTGAATGTAGACTTAAATTTGACCACGTAGGCAGGGTCATCATCTGAACTCTCCATGACCCGAGAGAGATGGCAAAAAGCAGGCAGAACCACAGAGCATGAAACATACTTTTCTCCTCCCAGAAGTTCAGTCACATACCTGCAACAGCAAAAAAAAATCAAACCCATTTCTTTGGGTACGGGAGAATGCTGGTGGTCAGAAGACCGACAGCGGCATCCTGGAATCCAGATACCCAAAAGTCCCCTAACCCTCCCTGCTCCCTACTAACCCTAACCCTCCCTGCTTCCTACCCACCACCAGTAAGTGCCTAAACCTACCTAACTACATCCCATTCATGCTATATTTTTTACAGACAGGACAGTGGAAAAATGAAATATATGAAGTATGTAAAATATACCTGCAGGGCTCCAGTAGCGTTTCCAACCTCTGCAGTTTGTCCATTTCAGCTGTAGTTGGCATGGCAATCTTGGTGTTGTGTGTGGTGAGGACATCCCTCAGTGGCTGTTCATTTCTACAGACACTTTTTATCATGTCCAGAGTCGAATTCCATCTGGTTGGAATATCTTGTATAAGCGACTCCTTATTTTGTCTATGTTGAATTTGTTGTTTTTGTAATTCTGCAGCACTTGCTGGACTGTGTTTAAAGTGGCCTACAATTTTTCTGCATTTGGCCAGGACATTGTCAAACGCACTGTTCTGCAGAGATACTGTGACAGAACGCTGGAGACTGTGCGCAGTGCAGGGGACATGTTCAAAAGGCAGGTGTCTTGCAGCAGCAATCATATTTCTTGCACTATCTGTGCTAAGTGTGCCGACTTTATCTGAAATGTTCCACTCCTGTGCAACATGAATAAAATGTTCAGCACACGTTTCAGCAAAATTTCTCTCTTCTGTTTTCATTACAGTCAGAGCATGTGAATGTAGCTCCCAGTGTTCATCAATATAATGCACTGTAACTCCAAGGTAATTATGGTTACCCAGCGATGTCCAGTAATCTCCAGTGAGAGCAACATGTGGTGCACATTGTAACGCCATCGCTTTTGTAGTCCTCTCATTTTCATACAAGTCATGTATTCTTCTTGTGATGGTGCGTCTTGAGGGAGGCTCATACGTGCTGTCATTCGTTGCGATCCTAAGAACGTTGCTCAGACCGACATCTTCGACAATACTAATTGGCCTGCAGTTTGTAGCTATCCACTTCGCTATGTTATTTGTTAGCTTTTCTTGCTTTTGTTTATCTATACTTCTCCCATACGCTGTATCCAATGTAGTCTGCCGAAGCTTGCCTCCACTGTTTGTTTGAGTGGGTGAGTTGCTGGCATCAACGGTGTGTATTGCATTTAAGTGATACTTCAGACTCGAAGTACTCCGGTGATAAGAAAATTCAGCTTTGCAGTGTTTACAAATAACTTTGGTTTTATCAACTGTGCCATCTGGTAGAGATTTCAAATGAAAATGTCCATGTAAGATTTCGGTTCCTTTCTCCATTTTCTGTGAAAACATTTTTAAATAAATAAAATAAAATTTATAGCAGATTAGGCACCCCAGCAATAAAAGGGAGTATAATAGCTCAGCAGGGAGACCTTAATGAACGAAGGAGGCCCAAACTTCCAATCCCATCCACTAACTCTCCTGTTAATATAAGCAATATCAGCCCCAATGTACATAAACCCGTCACATCCAGTCCCACAGCGGCGTTGATAGAACCAGTGAATAGCCGCCGGTGAGAAGTGCTTCCTGCGCTGTCTCTGATACTTGTGCGCCGGCCAGCGTGCACGCTGCGGGACCATTCTCATCCAGTCCCACAGCGGCGCCCGCTGGAGAAGAGAAGGGCTGCCCTGCGCGCTGCAACCCACGCGACCGAGGTTTCTCCTCAGCCACGCGTAACTAAGTTACCCAGTTCAGGCCAGCGCGCGCTACGGGATCCCACTCACCCAGTCCTACCGCGGCGCAGCTCCCGCTTGTGTTCTAACTTAGAACACAAGCGGGAGCTGCTCCGCGGTGGGACTGGGTGAGTGGGATCCCGTAGCGCGCGCTGGCCGGAGCTGGGTAACTTAGTTAGAACTTCTAAGTTAATCGCTACCTATCTAACTAAAAACTAAATGCTAAAGAGCAGCTATAAGGGAATCCTATGCCTTTGCTAGGGCCCTGTATAAAAACCAGTAATCACAGAGATATTGTGAAGATGTCTCAGTCTCAAAAGGTTAGGGCGGCTGGCGGCTTCCTCTTCTCCGGCGGCATCCGGTGGCTTCCTCTTCTCCGGCGGCATCCAGCGGCTTCTCCATCAAGGGGGTCAGATGAATTACTGCTTCCGGCGGCTTCTTCCGCTACTGCTTCCGGCGCAGCAGCATTAACGGCGTTAACAATATTATCGCCCGTTATTGCCTTATGGCGTTAACGCGTTAATAACGCGTTATCTTGCCCAGCACTAATATATATATTGTATATGGACTTTTTCTGGACAATTTTATGTTTATAGCGCCCTCCGAGTCCATTTTTTGTCTACAAATCTATTGTTCCCGCTAACAGGGGTTCTACCGTGAGGTGCTGCTTTTTCAAAAAGCGCATGATAAAGGTCTTTTTTGTTGTGTTTTATACATATATATCCTGCGTTTGCCACTGATTCACAGTGTGGATAGAGGGGCTAATTCAGTAAGGATAGCAAATTCTGCTAATCAGCAGAAGTTGCTATCCTTTTGGTCGCATGCTGAGGGCCGCCCATCGCTGGGCAAGGCCGCCCAGCATACTGACCGGCGCCTCCCCCCCTTTGACTAGCAGAAATTGCGATCGCTTTACAATTTCTGCTTGTCAGCTGAAACTAAAGATGACTCCTGCCTGCGCAGCGTAGCTGCGGCCGCAAGAGTTCCGGCGACATTTTACCTGTCACGACCACACCCCCGATATGCCCACGTTCATACCGCACCGCCCACCGTTCGGGTAGCCCAGCCCCCACAACACTCCGTCTCCTCCCTGGAAACAGAGCATTGCCCGTCCACCCCCCGCCGTGCGACCGCCTCTGTCTGATTGACAGGCAGTGGCGATCGCATTTTCTGCAGACTCCCGCAGAAAATGCGGGCGCAGGCGCAGTATGGGCGATGCGCATGCGCCCGCATCTTTTCAGCAAAAATTCCGGTTGGATCGCACACTGCGATTCAACCTGAATTAGCCCCAGAGATAGATAAAGGAAACTCATTGCGATACATCAATCAAGGGCTACCTGTCAACCTTTTACATGTCTTATTTTTAAACAGTTTTGATTGTATTCAGCTATACCACTCTTTTACAATGGTGAAGATATTGTGAATAATTTGTATAGCACGTTACTATAGTGACCCACACCTGGGATTATACAATAAATGACTCTGCTTACACACCTGCATGCTGTATCTTCTCTGCTTATCTAATAACACTTCCTTACAAAACAGCAGTAACACAACTCAGAACACTCCCCCACATTTAGGTTTAGCTCTTTGGACATATTGTTCCAAATCTGTAAATATGTGACTAAATAAAGAATGATGTGTGATGATGTGATTCATTCATTATTATTCATTCATTACCAGTTATTTATATAGCGCACACATATTCCGCAGCGCTTTACAGAGAATATTTGCCCATTCACATCAGTCCCTGCCCCAGTGGAGCTTACATTCTATATTCCCTATCACATGTACACACAGACACATTCACACTAGGGTTAATATTTGTTGGGAGCCAATTAACCTGCCAGTATATTTTTGGATTTTTGGATGTGATGGTTTGTGTTGCATTTTTTCAAATTTACCATTCTATAAATAAATAACAGGCAATACATAGAAACACAGAATTTGACTGCTGATAAGAAACACTTGGCCCATCTAGCCTGACCCTTTTTTTAACCTTTTGGTATCCTTATGTCTATCCCATGCATGTTTAAATGACCGTATATACTCGAGCAGGGCCGGTGCTAGGGTGTTCGGCACCCCCCTGCAAACTATAAATTTGCGCCCTCCCTCTCATACTGTAGTTAATAAAATGAGAGCGTGCGTCGGAGGCCGCAAAAAAGGATTATGGTTTCCCACGGGGTGTGACCACACAACAGTACCCCCAATTCAAATTATGTCACACAGTAGCACAATCTTATTCACATTTTACCGCACATAGAATGAGCTGAAATTCACATTATAGCACACAGAATGAGCTGAAATTCACATTATACCGCATGGTATGAGCCAAAATTCACATTATACCACACGGTATGAGACAAAATTCACATTATTGCACACAGAATGAGCCAAAATTGACATTATAGCACACAGAATGAGGCGAAATTTACATTATAGCACACGGTAGGACCCGAAATTCACATTATACCACACGGTATGAGCCGAAATTCACATTATAGCACACAGAATGAGCCAAAATTCCCAGTATACCACACGGTATGAGCCGAAATTCAAATAATAGCACATAGAATGAGCCGAAATTCACATTATAGCACACAGCATAAGCCGAAATTCATATTATAGCTCATAGAACGAGCCAAAATTTACATTATAGCACACAGAATGAGCCGAAATTCAAATTATGCCACATGAAGACAAAATTCAGGGAGAGTGACAGCAGGGACAGGGAGAGAGAGAGGTAAAGTGACAGCAGGGACATAGGGACAGGGAGAGGGAAAGTGACAGCAGGGACATAGGGACAGGGAGAGTGACAGCAAAGACATAGGGACAGGGAGAGTGACAGAGAGAGGGATAGTAAGGGCATACAATAGGGACTAGGGAGAGAGAAAGGCAGCAGGGTAAGATTACCTATTTAGCAGCGGCGGTGCTGAGGATGCTGTGGTCTGCGGTGCGGTGTATTAGCAGACTGTGGTCAGCATGGTACGGAAGTGCAGAGAAGGACTGAGGGCGGCAGCAGGGTGGCTGAGGGCGGCAGCGGTATAGCAGAGGAGGAGGCAGAGGGCGGTGGCGGTGCAAGGAGGAGGAAGCTGTGGTTGGCGGCACTGCGGCTCCTATGACCACAGCACCACTATTTCAAATCCGCCGTGGACCTGCAGCCAATCAGGAGGGGGCAGGATAAGATCAGTGGTGAGGAGCAGGAGGGGACAGGATGGGAGCAGGAGGGGGCAGGATGGGAGCAGTGATGCGGAGCAGGAGGGGGCAAGATGGGAGTAGTGGTGCAGAGCAGGAGGGGGCAAGATGGGAGCAGTGGTGCGGAGCAGGATAGGAGCAGTGGTGCAGAGCAGGGGGGGGGGCAGGATGGGAGCAGTGGTGCGGAGCAGGGGGTGCAGGATGGTAGTGAAAGGTACTCGCTCTCGCTCGCTAAGTTAAACAAGAATGTCACCTGCTCCCCACAGCTCCCGGGTCCCGGCCGTCGTTGTTCCCTCTGTGGACAGTGGCAGCAGCCTCAAACAGGAGCTGCGGCGCTAAGACAGATAGCCAGAGCAAGTGTGACTAGAGCTCCCGTCGTGTCCCGCTCCTCCGTCTCCTCACAAGTCCCATCAACATAGCAGCTCTCCTGTGCTCCAGGAGCCTCATACCGGGGAGTCAACAGGAGAAGCGTGGAGACACTACATGGCACACGAACGAGACGTGACCGGGTGCCTCGAGGGCGACATTAATCGGCAGCTTGGGGGGACACATTAACCGGCGGAAAGCTTGTGAGTGGGGGGTGCCATGATGCCTATGGTCTGCACACTGCTATTAGTAAAATAAAAACAAAAAACTTCCATACATACATTACACATACATTATAAATAATTATACATACATTACATATACATTATACATAATTATACATACATTATTATTATTATTATTTATTAAGTTTCTTATATAGCGCAGCAAATTTCGTTGCGCTTTACAATTTAAACAACAATAACAAACTGGGTGATAACAAACAGTTATAGAGGTAGGAAGGCCCTGCTCGCAAGCTTACAATCATTATACATAACGTCCACAGGAGGGAACGGGTGCAGTGCGGTGCTGAACAATTAATTAAGAGGTGGGGAGGAGAGGGGAGAGAGACCGTGACCTCACCAGAGAAGAGAGCCGTGTGGACCTGCGAAGAAGAGCCGCTTCTCGTTGCTGGAGATGCAACGAGAAGAGGGAGTAAGGTAGCCAACGCCAGGACGCTACAGTGTGACAAGCGCACAGCAGCAGGGATGCAGAGCAGGAACAGCGCCTCTCCAGCCCAGTGCTCCGTGCTTTGCATCCCTTCGCTGAGTGTGTTACGCCGGGCCTGGTGACAGGAGGGGCAGGTCAGGGAGGGGAGGAGACCACCTTTCTCCTTGTAGCCCATGGCTAGCAGCAGCGCACTGTTATAAGTCCTGCTGACTGAGCCACTGGTTGAGGGCCTCCCAAGTGCTCTGGGCCCCCATGCATTGCACTGGCTGCAGCGGCGAAAGTTCCACCTCTGCCATCTACCTTAATGCCTGCAGAAGTGAAACCTATACACACACAAACACATATACATACATACACACATACATATACATACATATACACATACATACACACATATACATACAGTGGCGTAACTAGAAATTTTTCTCCCCCAAGCCAAAAAATTCTTCGCCTCCCCCCCCCCCCATAATTGGCACTAGGAAAGGGACAAACGTGTGCGCGCCGAAGGCGCGCGGCGCCAAAAGGGGCGTGGTTTTGTTTAAATGGGCGTGGCTTCGCATAAAGAGGCGTGGCATTGCAGGAATGGACTACCTAATACCCCAGTTTTGCAACCTGCACGCCCAGACGTTAGCCACCACAGGAAAGAAAAATAATCCTGATTCATGCCCCTTCCATTATTTGTCATTTTTCCTCCTTATAGTAATGCCCAGTATACATTATGCCACATACTGCAAAGGCCCTCAGACATTATGCCACACACAATAATGCACATGACACAATATGCACACACCGTAATGCCCCCGACACATTATGCCACACACCGTAATGTCTATGACACATTATGACAGGAATCGCAATGCCCGTTATACATTATGCTACACACTGCAATGCCCCTGATACATTATAGCACATACCACAATGCCCATGATATAGTATACCACACACCGCAATGTCCGTGATACATTATGACACACACCGCAATGTCCGTGATACATTATGACACACACTGCAATGAACCTGAGACATTATACCACATACCACAATGCCCATGATATAGTATACCACACACCGCAATGTCCGTGATACATTATGACACACACCGCAATGCCCGTTATACATTATGCCACACTGCAATGACCCTGAGACATTATACCACATACCACAATGCCCGTGATATAGTATACAGACACCGTAATGCCTGACACATTATGCCACACACCGCAATGCCCATTATACATTATGCCACACACTGCAATGACCCTGAGACATTATACCACATACCACAATGCCCGTGATCTAGTATACCATACACCGTAATGCCTGTGACACATACCGCAATGCCCGTTATACCCTATGCCACACTGCAATGCCCCTGAGACATTATACCACATACCACAATGCCCGTGATATAGTTTGCCACACACCGTAATGCCTGTGACACATTCTGACACACACCGCAATGTCCGTGATACATTATGCCACACACCGTAATGCCCATTACACATTAAGTCCTACATTAAGGCTTCTAATTACTTTTAAATTACCTGCTCGTTGCCAGGGGTTTCATGCTCTTAGTTCCATGCACGGTGCCAGGGGTTTTCATGCTCAGGGTGTCATGCTCGTTGCCAGGTGTTTCATGCACTCGGTGTCATGCTCGTTGCCAGGGGTTTCATGCACTGGGTGTCATGCTCATTGCTAGGGGGTAGTGCTTGTTGCTAGGGCTGTGCTCCCAGTGCCACATATGTCCTCAGTGCCAGATATTCCCCCACGGTGCCAGGTACTCACATGCCCCCAGTGCCAAATATAGCCTCTCCCCCCAGTGCCACATATGCCCCCAGTGCCAGATATTCCCCCACAATGCCAGGTGCTCACGTGCCCCCAGTGCCAAATATAGCCCCCCATGTGCCAGGTACACATACAGTGCCATATATGCCCCCTCAGTGCCCCCCCAGTGCCATATATGCCCCCTCAGTGCCTCCCCAGTGCCATATATGCCCCCTCAGTGCCCCCCCAGTGCCATATATGCCCCCTCAGTGCCCCCCCAGTGCCATATATGCCCCCTCAGTGCCCCACCAGTGCCATATATGCCCCCTCAGTGCCATATATGCCCCCTCAGTGCCTCCCCAGTGCCATATATGCCCCCTCAGTGCCATCTATGCCCCCTCAGTGCCCCCCAGTGCCATATATGCCCTCAGTGCCCCCCAGTGCCATATATGCTCCCTCAGTGCCATATATGCCCCCTCAGTGCCCCCCGCAGTGCCATATATGCCCCCTCAGTGCCATATATGACCCCTCTGTGCCCCCCCAGTGCCATATATGCCCCCTCAGTGCCCCCAGTGCCATATATGCCCCCTCAGTGCCATATATGCCCCTCAGTGCCACCCCAGTGCCATATATGCCCCCTCAGGCCATATATGCCCCCTCAGTGCCCCCCCCCTGTTCCATATATGCCCCCTCAGTGCCCCCCCAGTGCCATATATGCATACCTCCCGCAGTGTCCCGCGATGGGGGGGGCAGTTGGGAGTCTCCTACAGTCACTGCTCTGCATAGCAGAAAAGTAGTGAATAGACGCTGTGCGCATGCGCACAGCGTCTATTCAGCGCAGACAGTGGGAGAGAGGGCATGCCAGCAGCTCACAGAGCGCTGGGCATGCCCCCTCAGTGACGAAACGGGGGCGTGGCCCGCGATCGCGGGTCCTCCGCGAAGCCACGCCCCCTTTTCATAGGACACGCCCCCCACACACCGGAGACTCAGAGGGACACAGGAGAGGCGCACGCTGTGCCCTCCGTGTCCCTACTTCACAGCGGGGGGCTAGTGACAACAGATTGACATGCGGACGTTCGTCCGCATGTCAATCTGCTCTAAATCAGTGGCGGCGCCCCCGCAGCCCCTCGCCCCCAAGCCACCGCGAGGGCTGCGGGGGCAGTAGTTACGCCACTGTATACATATATACATACAGTACACTACATATACACACAAACACACATATACATATATACAGACAGTACATACACACAGTACATACACACACTTTCACCTTTTTTCCATCCACTTACAGTATCATAGGCTAGTTGGCTGGAAGGGATCTGCCTCAGCTTGGGGATCCCGTTTAGCCCCGCCCCTTTTCAATCCGTGTAACCCCGCCCCCTATAGGCAGTGTAGCTCCGCCCACCTTCCATCCGCTCATCATGCCTCTGTAGGGAAGGAGAGAGGGCTTTAAACGGACGGCGCTGCTGCCTGTCACATTGCATTTGCAGGCGGCAGCAGCAGGGGGTCAGGCCAGGCTAAGGGCAGCGCAGCACAGGGATGCAGAGCAGGAAGGCGCCTCTCCAATCAGGCGCCTACCTGCTTTGCATCCCTTTGCGAGCGGGTAACGCCGGGCCTGTATTCGAGTATAAGCCGACTTTTATACTCGAGACAGTGGGAAGGAGGGACACGGTGGGCACAGCGTGCGCCTCTCCTGTGTCCCTCCTGCATTCCTCCTGCGTCTCCGGTGGCAGTGGCGGGTCTATTAAATGAAGTACCCATTCGTGAGCTCTGATTGGCTCATGAACTGGCACTTCATTTAACAGACCCGTCGCCGGAGACGCAGGAGGGACACAGGAGAGGCGCGCGCTGTGCCCTTCCATGTCCCACCTTCACAAGGCAGCGGGGGAGCGGGGAGGGTAAGTTGTACCTGGCACTGGGGGAGCATATTTGGCACTTCGGGGTAGTGATGTGCACCGGAAATTTTTCGGGTTTTGTGTTTTGGTTTTGGATTCAGTTCCGCGGCCGTGTTTTGGATTCGGACGCGTTTTGGCAAAACCTCCCTGAAATTTTTTTATCGGATTCGGGTGTGTTTTGGATTCGGGTGTTTTTTTACAAAAAACCCTCAAAAACAGCTTAAATCATAGAATTTGGGGGTCATTTTGATCCCATAGTATTATTAACCTCAATAACCATAATTTACAATCATTTCCAGTCTATTCTGAACCGAGGTCGCTGGATGACTAAGCTAAGCGACCCAAGTGGCCGACACAAACACCTGGCCCATCTAGGAGTGGCACTGCAGTGTCAGACAGGATGGCAGATTAAAAAAATTGTCCCCAAACAGCACATGATGCAAAGAAAAAAAGAGGCGCAATGAGGTAGCTGTGTGACTAAGCTAAGCGACCCAAGTGGCTGACACAAACACCTGGCCCATCTAGGAGTGGCACTGCAGTGTCAGACAGGATGGCACTTCAAAAAAATAGTCCCCAAACAGCACATGATGCAAAGAAAAAAAGAGGCGCAATGAGGTAGCTGTGTGACTAAGCAAAGCGACCCAAGTGGCCGACACAAACACCTGGCCCATCTAGGAGTGGCACTGCAGTGTCAGATAGGATAGCACTTCAAAAAAATTGTCCCCAAACAGCACATGATGCAAAGAAAAAAAGAGGCGCAATGAGGTAGCTGTGTGACTAAGCTAAGTGACTCAAGTGGTCAACACAAACACCTGGCCCATCTAGGAGTGGCACTGCAGTGTCAGACAGGATGGCACTTCAAAAAAATAGTCCCCAAACAGCACATGATGCAAAGAAAAAAAGAGGCGCAATGAGGTAGCTGTGTGACTAAGCTAAGCAACCCAAGTGGCCGACACAAACACCTGGCCCATCTAGGAGTGGCACTGCAGTGTCAGACAGGATGGCACTTCAAAAAAATAGTCCCCAAACAGCACATGATGCAAAGAAAAAAAGAGGCGCAATGAGGTAGCTGTGTGACTAAGCTAAGCGACCCAAGTGGCCGACACAAACACCTGGCCCATCTAGGAGTGGCACTGCAGTGTCTGTTACGCACACCAGTGCTAACAGGAGTATACCGGTGTATGAACAGAGAGGGAAGCGAAGCAAACGAACTCACAGACAGTATAACATAACATACACAGGAGGTGATGGAATAACTAATAAACACAAAGTGAACGGAGAAGCCCAAAGGCTCAGGAATTGGGTGTCTCCCTAGTGTCAGGAATGCTCAGATGGAATAGAGCGGACAATGAAGCGATGTGTAGTGATTTAACATGTGGAGCACCTGAAATGATGTTGCTAAGAGCAACAGAAAAAACCCCAAAGGGTTACCAACGGGTGTGGGAATAAACTCCTTGGTCAGAGATAGAAATATAGACACAAGGAGAGTATCCACAATCCTAACCCCCACTTGCAGGGCACAGGTTCAGCTTACTGCCACTAAACTGACACCTGGACGCCCTGCACAGTGAGGGAGGATTAAGCAAGCAGGTCTGAGAGTACAGCCGCAAACCTGCTGGGTTCACAGAATAGCAAAAGAACCCCAGCAGGTCAAACAACTGACTCCAGTCTTACTGCTAGGTCCGGATTGGCAGAATGAAGTACCGAATCCCAAGGCCTATTCGCAGTAAGCAACAAGTAAATACAAAGTCACACAGTACTGTGTGACTTTGTATTTACTTGTTGCTTACTGCGAATAGGCCTTGGTATTCGGTACTTCATTCTGCCAATCCGGACCTAGCAGTAAGACTGGAGTCAGTTGTTTGACCTGCTGGGGTTCTTTTGCTATTCTGTGAACCCAGCAGGTTTGCGGCTGTACTCTCAGACCTGCTTGCTTAATCCTCCCTCACTGTGCAGGGCGTCCAGGTGTCAGTTTAGTGGCAGTAAGCTGAACCTGTGCCCTGCAAGTGGGGGTTAGGATTGTGGATACTCTCCTTGTGTCTATATTTCTATCTCTGACCAAGGAGTTTATTCCCACACCCGTTGGTAACCCTTTGGGGTTTTTTCTGTTGCTCTTAGCAACATCATTTCAGGTGCTCCACATGTTAAATCACTACACATCGCTTCATTGTCCGCTCTATTCCATCTGAGCATTCCTGACACTAGGGAGACACCCAATTCCTGAGCCTTTGGGCTTCTCCGTTCACTTTGTGTTTATTAGTTATTCCATCACCTCCTGTGTATGTTATGTTATACTGTCTGTGAGTTCGTTTGCTTCGCTTCCCTCTCTGTTCATACACCGGTATACTCCTGTTAGCACTGGTGTGCGTAACATATTCAGCAGCCTTACTCCTGTTGAAATTTTGTGGGAATATGGAGCATACCCCTCAAAATACTTTGCAACAGGTGGTCGATCAGGTGCAGGTCCTGACTCGACAATTTAATGAGATGTCCATTAAAATGAACACCCCGCAGGCCGCTAGCGGAGCTCCCGTAGCAGCAGCGGCAAGTTCAGGGGTTAAGGAGCCGAAAGTAAATCTCCCGGATCGTTTTTCTGGAGATCGCTCGCAGTTCTTTTGTTTCAAGGAGAGCTGTAAGCTATATTTCAGGCTTAGGCCCCAGTCTTCTGGGTCGGAGATTCAGCGGGTGGGCATGGTGATTTCCTTGCTACAAGGAGACCCACAGTTCTGGGCATATGGGTTACAGCCTGACTGTCCGTCGCTTAAAAGTGTTGATGTTTTTTTTACGGCACTGGGCATTTTGTATGATGACCCTGACAAGATGGCTTCAGCCGAGGCTCAGATTACGGTTCTTAAGCAAGGGCGACGGCCAGCTGAGGTTTATAGTACGGAGTTTCGGAGGTTGGCTCATGATACCCAGTGGAATGACCCAGCCCTGAGAAACCAGTACCGAAGGGGCCTTTCTGACCAGATAAAGGACCAACTGGTACAATATCCCTCGCCTGATAGCTTAGATCAGCTCATGCAGTTATCCATCCGGGTGGATAGACGGCTGAGAGAGCGTAGGCTTGAAAGGGAGACTGCAGTTTCCTTTTTTCCCAAGGGAACCTCAGACTCTGAGGAATATTCCGAGGAGCCTATGCAGATTGGGGCTACCCGCCTCTCCTCGCGTGAGAAGACGCGGAGGAGACAGCAGGCTTTGTGTTTGTACTGTGGGAATAAAGGTCATGTTGTAGTATCATGCCCAGAAAAACCGGAAAACTGCAGGGCCTGAGGGTGATGGGAAATATCCTGTCAGGCCAGAAGTCAGAATTTCCTAAAAAGACTTTTCTCATTCCGGTGACTTTGGAGATCCTCGGTCAAACTGTCAAGACTGAGGCCTTTGTTGACAGTGGGGCCGATGGGGTTTTCATGGACCATCAATTCGCCCTGGAACACTCTGTTCCCTCAGTACCTTTGGCATCAGAGATTGAGATCTGTGGGTTAAACGGGGAACCATTGTCCCAGGGTAAAATTACCTCCTGCACCAGCCAAATTCCTTTGTTTATTGGAGCCACACACTCTGAAAAATTGTCTTTTTATGTGACTGTCTGTTCTTTTGCCCCATTGGCTTTGGGGTTACCCTGGTTAAGGGCCCATAACCCTCAATTTGACTGGGTCTCTGGGGAGATTCTTAGTTGGGGTAGTGATTGTTTCAGGAGTTGCTTGAGCCTTCCGGTCAGGCTCTCGCAGCTAAGTTTGCCAGGATTGCCAGGATGTTATGCAGATTTTGCGGATGTGTTCTCCAAAAAAGTTGCGGAGGTACTACCTCCCCATCGCCCCTATGACTGTGCCATTGATTTGTTGCCGGATGCTAAGCTTCCCAAGAGCAGGTTGTACTCCCTGTCACGTCCTGAGACTCAGGCTATGGCAGAGTACATTCAGGAGAACTTGGCTAAGGGATTTATCAGACCCTCACAGTCCCCAGTTGGGTCGGGGTTCTTTTTCGTGGGTAAAAAGGACGGTTCGTTGCGACCCTGCATCGACTTCAGGGAATTGAACCGTATCACGATTAAAAACTCGTACCCACTGCCTCTCATTTCGGTTTTGTTTGACCAGCTCCGTACTGCCACCATTTTTTCTAAGATTGACCTACGCGGTGCTTACAAGCTAATCCGAATAAGAGAGGGGGATGAATGGAAGACTGCCTTTAATACCCACTCAGGGCATTATGAATATTTGGTGATGCCTTTTGGGCTCTCTAATGCCCCGGCAGTCTTCCAGGAATTCATGAACGATGTGCTCAGGGAATATTTGGATAGATTCTTAGTTGTTTATCTAGATGACATCCTAATCTTCTCTCATTCCCTGGAGGAACATCGGAAGCATGTACGCTTAGTCCTCCAGAAACTCAGAGACCACCAGCTTGGGGCGAAGCTGGAGAAGTGCGAGTTTGAAGTCCAGCAAATCGCATTTCTAGGGTATATTATCTCCTCAGAAGGTTTCCAAATGGAGGGTTCTAAGGTACAGGCAGTCCTGGATTGGGTGCAGCCCACTAGTTTGAAGGCGCTTCAGCGTTTTCTGGGCTTTGCAAATTTTTATAGACGGTTTATCGCTGGATTTTCGTCTATAGTGGCCCCCTTGGTGGCACTCACTAAGAAAGGGGCGGATGTTGCTCACTGGTCTTGTGAGGCCAAAGCGGCCTTTGCCCGTCTCAAAAGGGCATTTGTCTCGGCCAAGGTGCTGCGACACCCAGATCCAGAGCGTCCTTTTGTGGTAGAAGTGGATGCCTCTGAGATAGGTATTGGGGCAGTGCTCTCTCAGATGGGGGTGTCTGATAATCGCCTTCATCCCTGTGCTTACTTTTCCCGTAAATTTTCGTCTGCCGAGATGAATTATGATGTGGGTAACCGGGAATTGTTGGCTATAAAGGATGCACTCGGGGAGTGGAGACACTGGCTTGAGGGGGCTAAGTTTGTGGTCTCAATTCTCACCGACCATAAGAATCTGGCATATTTAGAGTCAGCGAAGCGGCTCAATGCCAGGCAGGCACGATGGGCTTTGTTTTTTGCTCGCTTTAATTTTTTGATAACATATCGCCCTGGGTCAAAAAACATCAAGGCTGATGCGCTCTCGCGGAGTTTTGCTCCAGTTCAAGAGACCACCGAAGAGCCATTGCCCATTGTGTCCCCATCATGTATTAAAGTGGGCATTACCCAGGACCTCTTGTCATTAGTCCTTAGAGCACAGGAGCAGGCTCCTCCAGACCTTCCGGTAGGTCTCTTGTTTGTGCCTCCTAGGTTAAGACAGCGAGTGTTCCTGGAATTCCATGCTAAGAGGTCGGCAGGGCATCCGGGTATTGCCAGAACTCGGGAGTTGCTGTCTAGGGCGGTGTGGTGGCCCTCGGTGGCTAGGGATGTGGATCAGTGGGTTCGGGCATGTGACGTTTGTGCCCGAAATAAAACTCCTAGAGGGGTTCCTGTCGGCCCATTACATCCACTCTCTATTCCGTCTAAGCCATGGACCCACATTTCCATGGATTTTGTGGTGGACTTGCCCAAATCCTCGGGGATGACAGCCATTTGGGTTGTCGTTGACAGGTTTTCGAAGATGGCGCATTTCGTTCCACTGGTTGGGTTCCCATCGGCCAGACGCCTGTCTGAGTTATTTATGCAGCATGTTGTGCACCTCCACGGGTTGCCACTTGATGTGGTCTCTGACCGTGGATCCCAGTTTGTGGCCAAATTCTGGAGGGCATTTTGTTCTGATCTCCAGATTTCTGTGAGCTTGTCGTCAGGCTACCATCCACAGTCTAATGGGCAGACTGAGAGGGTGAACCAGTCCTTGGAGCAGTTCCTCAGGTGTTATGTCTCCAAGTGTCATACTGACTGGGTTGCTCATCTGTCCATGGCGGAGTTTGCCTATAACAACGCGGCTCACTCTGCTACAGGGATCTCTCCCTTCCTTTGTGTGTATGGGCATCATCCTAAGGCCAATTCTTTTGACCCCCTGGATTCCACGTCTGGTGGTTCCTCTGTTGTTTTGGTCCTTAGGGGTATTTGGAGGAAAGTGAAGAAAGCCCTTGTGTCTGTGTCATTAGTGACCAAAAGGGTTTTTGATAAGCGGAGAAGACCCTGCAGCTTCAAATTAGGAGACTTCGTCTGGTTGTCCACCAAGAATTTGAAGTTGAGACAGCCATCTCATAAGCTTGGCCCCCGGTTCATCGGCCCTTATAAGATCACCAGGGTTATCAATCCGGTGGCATTTCAGTTAGATCTGCCCCGTTCATTGGGTATTAATAAAACATTTCATTGTTCCCTTTTAAAACTGGCGGTTAGTAATCCTTCTTCCAGTGGAAGACCTTCTCCTCTTCTGATACGGGGTCAGAGGGAGTTTGTGGTTGAAAGGGTTCTTGACTCCAAGATGGTTCGGGGTCGGCTGTCATTTTTGGTGCACTGGAAGGGGTATGGCCCGGAGGAGCGGTCGTGGGTGCGCAGTTGTGATCTTCATGCCCCCAGACTGATACGCTCTTTCTTCTCGCAGTTCCCCGATAAACCCGGTGGTAGGGGTTCTTTGACCCCTCGTCAGAGGGGGGGTACTGTTAGGATCTCCTGCTCTGTGCTGCCACGTCGCCATGGCAACCGGGAGGCAAGTGTTAGCGAAGTAACCTGAGCGCAGCTGGTACTCCGGTCCGGGTTTTTACTGTGTAGTGGTTACAGGCTCTGTGCACGGCAGGGAATCCGGCGCTGGTTTTGTGCTCACAGTCTGTGAGGTCTGAGTGGGGCGTGGACAGCACCTGCTATATAAACCATCCTCTCAGGCTAGGCAAATGCTGCTTAATCTTTGTTTGTTAGTCAGTTCCAGAGAGTTAGCTAGTACTGTGTGACTTTGTATTTACTTGTTGCTTACTGCGAATAGGCCTTGGGATTCGGTACTTCATTCTGCCAATCCGGACCTAGCAGTAAGACTGGAGTCAGTTGTTTGACCTGCTGGGGTTCTTTTGCTATTCTGTGAACCCAGCAGGTTTGCGGCTGTACTCTCAGACCTGCTTGCTTAATCCTCCCTCACTGTGCAGGGCGTCCAGGTGTCAGTTTAGTGGCAGTAAGCTGAACCTGTGCCCTGCAAGTGGGGGTTAGGATTGTGGATACTCTCCTTGTGTCTATATTTCTATCTCTGACCAAGGAGTTTATTCCCACACCCGTTGGTAACCCTTTGGGGTTTTTTCTGTTGCTCTTAGCAACATCATTTCAGGTGCTCCACATGTTAAATCACTACACATCGCTTCATTGTCCGCTCTATTCCATCTGAGCATTCCTGACACTAGGGAGACACCCAATTCCTGAGCCTTTGGGCTTCTCCGTTCACTTTGTGTTTATTAGTTATTCCATCACCTCCTGTGTATGTTATGTTATACTGTCTGTGAGTTCGTTTGCTTCGCTTCCCTCTCTGTTCATACACCGGTATACTCCTGTTAGCACTGGTGTGCGTAACAGACACTGCAGTGCCACTCCTAGATGGGCCAGGTGTTTGTGTCGGCCACTTGGGTCGCTTAGCTTAGTCACACAGCTACCTCATTGCGCCTCTTTTTTTCTTTGCATCATGTGCTGTTTGGGGACTATTTTTTTGAAGTGCCATCCTGTCTGACACTGCAGTGCCACTCCTAGATGGGCCAGGTGTTTGTGTCGGCCACTTGGGTTGCTTAGCTTAGTCACACAGCTACCTCATTGCGCCTCTTTTTTTCTTTGCATCATGTGCTGTTTGGGGACTATTTTTTTGAAGTGCCATCCTGTCTGACACTGCAGTGCCACTCCTAGATAGGCCAGGTGTTTGTGTTGACCACTTGGGTCGCTTAGCTTAGTCACACAGCTACCTCATTGCGCCTCTTTTTTCTTTGCATCATGTGCTGTTTGGGGACAATTTTTTTGAAGTGCTATCCTATCTGACACTGCAGTGCCACTCCTAGATGGGCCAGGTGTTTGTGTCGGCCACTTGGGTCGCTTTGCTTAGTCACACAGCTACCTCATTGCGCCTTTTTTTTTCTTTGCATCATGTGCTGTTTGGGGACTATTTTTTTGAAGTGCCATCCTGTCTGACACTGCAGTGCCACTCCTAGATGGGCCAGGTGTTTTTGTCGGTCACTTGGGTCGCTTAGCTTAGTCACACAGCTACCTCATTGCGCCTCTTTTTTTCTTTGCATCATGTGCTGTTTGATGACTATTTTTTTGAAGTGCCATCCTGTCTGACACTGCAGTGCCACTCCTATATGGGCCAGGTGTTTGTGTCGGCCACTTGGGTCGCTGAGCTTAGTCACACAGCTACCTCATTGCGCCTCTTTTTTTCTTTGCATCATGTGCTGTTTGGGGACTATTTTTTTGAAGTGCCATCCTGTCTGACACTGCAGTGCCACTCCTAGATGGGCCAGGTGTTTGTGTCGGCCACTTGGGTCGCTTAGCTTAGTCACACAGCTACCTCATTGCGCCTCTTTTTTTCTTTGCATCATGTGCTGTTTGGGGACTATTTTTTTTAAAGTGCCATCCTGTCTGACACTGTTAGGATCTCCTGCTCTGTGCTGCCACGTCGCCATGGCAACCGGGAGGCAAGTGTTAGCGAAGTAACCTGAGCGCAGCTGGTACTCCGGTCCGGGTTTTTACTGTGTAGTGGTTACAGGCTCTGTGCACGGCAGGGAATCCGGCGCTGGTTTTGTGCTCACAGTCTGTGAGGTCTGAGTGGGGCGTGGACAGCACCTGCTATATAAACCATCCTCTCAGGCTAGGCAAATGCTGCTGAATCTTTGTTTGTTAGTCAGTTCCAGAGAGTTAGCTAGTACTGTGTGACTTTGTATTTACTTGTTGCTTACTGCGAATAGGCCTTGGGATTCGGTACTTCATTCTGCCAATCTGGACCTAGCAGTAAGACTGGAGTCAGTTGTTTGACCTGCTGGGGTTCTTTTGCTATTCTGTGAACCCAGCAGGTTTGCGGCTGTACTCTCAGACCTGCTTGCTTAATCCTCCCTCACTGTGCAGGACGTCCAGGTGTCAGTTTAGTGGCAGTAAGCTGAACATGTGCCCTGCAAGTGGGGGTTAGGATTGTGGATACTCTCCTTGTGTCTATATTTCTATCTCTGACCAAGGAGTTTATTCCCACACCCGTTGGTAACCCTTTGGGGTTTTTTCTGTTGCTCTTAGCAACATCATTTCAGGTGCTCCACATGTTAAATCACTACACATCGCTTCATTGTCCGCTCTATTCCATCTGAGCATTCCTGACACTAGGGAGACACCCAATTCCTGAGCCTTTGGGCTTCTCCGTTCACTTTGTGTTTATTAGTTATTCCATCACCTCCTGTGTATGTTATGTTATACTGTCTGAGTTCGTTTGCTTCGCTTCCCTCTCTGTTCATACACCGGTACACCGGTATACTCCTGTTAGCACTGGTGTGCGTATCAGACACTGCAGTGCCTCTCCTAGATGGGCCAGGTGTTTGTGTCGGCCACTTGGGTCGCTTAGCTTAGTCACACAGCTACCTCATTGCGCCTCTTTTTTTCTTTGCATCATGTGCTGTTTGGGGACTATTTTTTTGAAGTGCCATCCTGTCTGACACTGCAGTGCCACTCCTAGATGGGCCAGGTGTTTGTGTCGGCCACTTGGGTCGCTTAGCTTAGTCACACAGCTACCTCATTGCGCCTCTTTTTTTCTTTGCATCATGTGCTGTTTGGGGACTATTTTTTTGAAGTGCCATCCTGTCTGACACTGCAGTGCCACTCCTAGATGGGCCAAGTGTTTGTGTTGACCACTTGGGTCGCTTAGCTTAGTCACACAGCTACCTCATTGCGCCTCTTTTTTTCTTTGCATCATGTGCTGTTTGGGGACAATTTTTTTGAAGTGCTATCCTATCTGACACTGCAGTGCCACTCCTAGATGGGCCAGGTGTTTGTGTCGGCCACTTGGGTCGCTTTGCTTAGTCACACAGCTACCTCATTGCGCCTCTTTTTTTCTTTGCATCATGTGCTGTTTGGGGACTATTTTTTTTAAGTGCCATCCTGTCTGACACTGCAGTGCCACTCCTAGATGGGCCAGGTGTTTGTGTCGGCCACTTGGGTCGCTTAGCTTAGTCACACAGCTACCTCATTGCGCCTCTTCTTTTCTTTGCATCATGTGCTGTTTGGGGACTATTTTTTTTAAAGTGCCATCCTGTCTGACACTGTTAGGATCTCCTGCTCTGTGCTGCCACGTCGCCATGGCAACCGGGAGGCAAGTGTTAGCGAAGTAACCTGAGCGCAGCTGGTACTCCGGTCCGGGTTTTTACTGTGTAGTGGTTACAGGCTCTGTGCACGGCAGGGAATCCGGCGCTGGTTTTGTGCTCACAGTCTGTGAGGTCTGAGTGGGGCGTGGACAGCACCTGCTATATAAACCATCCTCTCAGGCTAGGCAAATGCTGCTGAATCTTTGTTTGTTAGTCAGTTCCAGAGAGTTAGCTAGTACTGTGTGACTTTGTATTTACTTGTTGCTTACTGCGAATAGGCCTTGGGATTCGGTACTTCATTCTGCCAATCTGGACCTAGCAGTAAGACTGGAGTCAGTTGTTTGACCTGCTGGGGTTCTTTTGCTATTCTGTGAACCCAGCAGGTTTGCGGCTGTACTCTCAGACCTGCTTGCTTAATCCTCCCTCACTGTGCAGGACATCCAGGTGTCAGTTTAGTGGCAGTAAGCTGAACCTGTGCCCTGCAAGTGGGGGTTAGGATTGTGGATACTCTCCTTGTGTCTATATTTCTATCTCTGACCAAGGAGTTTATTCCCACACCCGTTGGTAACCCTTTGGGGTTTTTTCTGTTGCTCTTAGCAACATCATTTCAGGTGCTCCACATGTTAAATCACTACACATCGCTTCATTGTCCGCTCTATTCCATCTGAGCATTCCTGACACTAGGGAGACACCCAATTCCTGAGCCTTTGGGCTTCTCCGTTCACTTTGTGTTTATTAGTTATTCCATCACCTCCTGTGTATGTTATGTTATACTGTCTGTGAGTTCGTTTGCTTCGCTTCCCTCTCTGTTCATACACCGGTACACCGGTATACTTCTGTTAGCACTGGTGTGCGTATCAGACACTGCAGTGCCACTCCTAGATGGGCCAGGTGTTTGTGTCGGCCACTTGGGTCGCTTAGCTTAGTCACACAGCTACCTCATTGCGTCTCTTTTTTTCTTTGCATCATGTGCTGTTTGGGGACTATTTTTTTGAAGTGCCATCCTGTCTGACACTGCAGTGCCACTCCTAGATGGGCCAAGTGTTTGTGTTGACCACTTGGGTCGCTTAGCTTAGTCACACAGCTACCTCATTGCGCCTCTTTTTTTCTTTGCATCATGTGCTGTTTGGGGACAATTTTTTTGAAGTGCTATCCTATCTGACACTGCAGTGCCACTCCTAGATGGGCCAGGTGTTTGTGTCGGCCACTTGGGTCGCTTTGCTTAGTCACACAGCTACCTCATTGCGCCTCTTTTTTTCTTTGCATCATGTGCTGTTTGGGGACAATTTTTTTTAAGTGCCATCCTGTCTGACACTGCAGTGCCACTCCTAGATGGGCCAGGTGTTTGTGTCGGCCACTTGGGTCGCTTAGCTTAGTCACACAGCTACCTCATTGCGCCTCTTTTTTTCTTTGCATCATGTGCTGTTTGGGGACTATTTTTTTGAAGTGCCATCCTGTCTGACACTGCAGTGCCACTCCTATATGGGCCAGGTGTTTGTGTCGGCCACTTGGGTCGCTGAGCTTAGTCACACAGCTACCTCATTGCGCCTCTTTTTTTATTTGCATCATGTGCTGTTTGGGGACTATTTTTTTGAAGTGCCATCCTGTCTGACACTGCAGTGCCACTCCTAGATGGGCCAGGTGTTTGTGTCGGCCACTTGGGTCGCTTAGCTTAGTCACACAGCTACCTCATTGCGCCTCTTCTTTTCTTTGCATCATGTGCTGTTTGGGGACTATTTTTTTTTAAAGTGCCATCCTGTCTGACACTGTTAGGATCTCCTGCTCTGTGCTGCCACGTCGCCATGGCAACCGGGAGGCAAGTGTTAGCGAAGTAACCTGAGCGCAGCTGGTACTCCGGTCCGGGTTTTTACTGTGTAGTGGTTACAGGCTCTGTGCACGGCAGGGAATCCGGCGCTGGTTTTGTGCTCACAGTCTGTGAGGTCTGAGTGGGGCGTGGACAGCACCTGCTATATAAACCATCCTCTCAGGCTAGGCAAATGCTGCTGAATCTTTGTTTGTTAGTCAGTTCCAGAGAGTTAGCTAGTACTGTGTGACTTTGTATTTACTTGTTGCTTACTGCGAATAGGCCTTTGGATTCGGTACTTCATTCTGCCAATCCGGACCTAGCAGTAAGACTGGAGTCAGTTGTTTGACCTGCTGGGGTTCTTTTGCTATTCTGTGAACCCAGCAGGTTTGCGGCTGTACTCTCAGACCTGCTTGCTTAATCCTCCCTCACTGTGCAGGGCGTCCAGGTGTCAGTTTAGTGGCAGTAAGCTGAACCTGTGCCCTGCAAGTGGGGGTTAGGATTGTGGATACTCTCCTTGTGTCTATATTTCTATCTCTGACCAAGGAGTTTATTCCCACACCCGTTGGTAACCCTTTGGGGTTTTTCCTGTTGCTCTTAGCAACATCATTTCAGGTGCTCCACATGTTAAATCACTACACATCGCTTCATTGTCCGCTCTATTCCATCTGAGCATTCCTGACACTAGGGAGACACCCAATTCCTGAGCCGTTGGGCTTCTCCTTTCACTTTGTGTTTATTAGTTATTCCATCACCTCCTGTGTATGTTATGTTATACTGTCTGTGAGTTCGTTTGCTTTGCTTCCCTCTCTGTTCATACACCGGTATACTCCTGTTAGCACTGGTGTGCGTAACATATTCAGCAGCCTTACTCCTGTTGAAATTTTGTGGGAATATGGAGCATATCCCTCAAAATACTTTGCAACAGGTGGTCGATCAGGTGCAGGTCCTGACTCGACAATTTAATGAGATGTCCATTAAAATGAACACCCCGCAGGCCGCTAGCGGAGCTCCCGCAGCAGCAGCGGCAAGTTCAGGGGTTAAGGAGCCGAAAGTAAATCTCCCGGATCGTTTTTCTGGAGATCGCTCGCAGTTCTTTTGTTTCAAGGAGAGCTGTAAGCTATATTTCAGGCTTAGGCCCCAGTCTTCTGGGTCGGAGATTCAGCGGGTGGGCATGGTGATTTCCTTGCTACAAGGAGACCCACAGTTCTGGGCATATGGGTTACAGCCTGACTGTCCGTCGCTTAAAAGTGTTGATGTTTTTTTACGGCACTGGGCATTTTGTATGATGACCCTGACAAGATGGCTTCAGCCGAGGCTCAGATTACGGTTCTTAAGCAAGGGCGACGGCCAGCTGAGGTTTATAGTACGGAGTTTCGGAGGTTGGCTCATGATACCCAGTGGAATGACCCAGCCCTGAGAAACCAGTACCGAAGGGGCCTTTCTGACCAGATAAAGGACCAACTGGTACAATATCCCTCGCCTGATAGCTTAGATCAGCTCATGCAGTTATCCATCCGGGTGGATAGACGGCTGAGAGAGCGTAGGCTTGAAAGGCTTGTAAGGCTGCTGAATATGTTACGCACACCAGTGCTAACAGGAGTATACCGGTGTATGAACAGAGAGGGAAGCAAAGCAAACGAACTCACAGACAGTATAACATAACATACACAGGAGGTGATGGAATAACTAATAAACACAAAGTGAACGGAGAAGCCCAAAGGCTCAGGAATTGGGTGTCTCCCTAGTGTCAGGAATGCTCAGATGGAATAGAGCGGACAATGAAGCGATGTGTAGTGATTTAACATGTGGAGCACCTGAAATGATGTTGCTAAGAGCAACAGGAAAAACCCCAAAGGGTTACCAACGGGTGTGGGAATAAACTCCTTGGTCAGAGATAGAAATATAGACACAAGGAGAGTATCCACAATCCTAACCCCCACTTGCAGGGCACATGTTCAGCTTACTGCCACTAAACTGACACCTGGACGCCCTGCACAGTGAGGGAGGATTAAGCAAGCAGGTCTGAGAGTACAGCCGCAAACCTGCTGGGTTCACAGAATAGCGAAAGAACCCCAGCAGGTCAAACAACTGACTCCAGTCTTACTGCTAGGTCCGGATTGGCAGAATGAAGTACCGAATCCCAAGGCCTATTCGCAGTAAGCAACAAGTAAATACAAAGTCACACAGTACTAGCTAACTCTCTGGAACTGATTAACAAACAAAGATTCAGCAGCATTTGCCTAGCCTGAAAGGATGGTTTATATAGCAGGTGCTGTCCACGCCCCACTCAGACCTCACAGACTGTGAGCACAAAACCATCGCCGGATTCCCTGCCGTGCACAGAGCCTGTAACCACTACACAGTAAAAACCCGGACCGGAGTACCAGCTGCGCTCAGGTTACTTCGCTAACACTTGCCTCCCGGTTGCCATGGCGACGTAGCAGCACAGAGCAGGAGATCCTAACAGTGTCAGACAGGATGGCACTTTAAAAAAAATAGTCCGCAAACAGCACATGATGCAAAGAAAAAAAGAGGCGCAATGAGGTAGCTGTGTGACTAAGCTAAGCGACCCAAGTGGCCGACACAAACACCTGGCCCATCTAGGAGTGGCACTTCAGTGTTAGACAGGATGGCACTTCAAATAAATAGTCCCCAAACAGCACATGATGCAAAGAAAAAAAAGAGGCGCAATGAGGTAGCTGTGTGACTAAGCTCAGCGACCCAAGTGGACGACACAAACACCTGGCCCATATAGGAGTGGCACTGCAGTGTCAGACAGGATGGCACTTCAAAAAAATAGACCCCAAACAGCACATGATGCAAAGTAAAAAAAAAAAGGCGCAATGAGGTAGCTGTGTGACTAAGCTAAGTGACCCAAGTGGCCGACACAAACACCTGGCCCATCTAGGAGTGGCACTGCAGTGTCAGACAGGATGGCACTTCAAAAAAATAGTCCCCAAACAGCACATGATGCAAAAAAAAAAAAGAGGCGCAATGAGGTAGCTGTGTGACTAAGCTCAGCGACCCAAGTGGCCGACACAAACACCTGGCCCATCTAGGAGTGGCACTGCAGTGTCAGACAGGATGGCACTTCAAAAAAATTGTCCCCAAACAGCACATGATGCAAAGAAAAATGAAAGAAAAAAGAGGTGCAAGATGGAATTGTCCTTGGTCCCTCCCACCCACCCTTATGTTGTATAAACAGGACATGCACACTTTAACAAACCCATCATTTCAGCGACAGGGTCTGCCACACAACTGTGACTGAAATGACTGGTTGGTTTGGGCCCCCAGCAAAAAAGAAGCAATCAATATTTCCTTGCACAAACTGGCTCTACAGAGGCAAGATGTCCACATCCTCCTCATCGTTCGATTCATCACCCCTTTCACTATGTACATCCCCCTCCTCACAGATTATTAATTCGTCCCCACTGGAATCCACCATCTCAGGTCCCTGTGTACTTTCTGGAGGCAATTGCTGGTGAATGTCTCCACGGAGGAATTGATTATAATTCATTTTGATGAACATTTTCTGGAAGTAACCTCGTACGCCAATTGCTGACAAGGTGAGCGGCTGCACTAAACACTCTCTCGGAGTACACACTGGAGGGGGGGCAACTTAGATAAAATAAAGCCAGTTTGTGCAAGGGCCTCCAAATTGCCTCTTTTTCCTGCCAGTATACGTACGGACTGTCTGATGTGCCTACTTGGATGCGGTCACTCATATAATCCTCCACCATTCTTTCAATGGTGACAGAATCATATGCAGTGACAGTAGACGACATGTCAGTAATCGTTGGCAGGTCGTTCAGTCCGGACCAGATGTCAGCACTCGCTCCAGACTGCCCTGCATCACCGCCAGCGGGTGGGCTCGGAATTCTTAGCCTTTTCCTCGCAGCCCCAGTTGCGGGAGAATGTGAAGCAGGAGCTGTTGACGGGTCACGTTCCGCTTGACTTGACAATTTTCTCACCAGCAGGTCTTTGAACCTCTGCAGACTTGTGTCTGCCGGAAAGAGAGGTACAACGTAGGTTTTAAATCTAGGATCGAGCACGGTGGCCAAAATGTAGTGCTCTGATTTTAACAGATTGACCACCCGTTAATCCTTGTTAAGCGAATTAAGGGCTCCATCCACAAGTCCCACATGCCTAGCGGAATCGCTCTGTTTTAGCTCCTCCTTCAATCTCTCCAGCTTCTTCTGCAAAAGCCTGATGAGGGGAATGACCTGACTCAGGCTGGCAGTGTCTGAACTGACTTCACCTGTGGCAAGTTCAAAGGGTCGCAGAACCTTGCACATTGTTGATATCATTCTCCACTGCGCTTGTGTCAGGTGCATTCCCCCTCCTTTGCCTATATTGTAGGTAGCTGTATATGCTTGAATGGCCTTTTGCTGCTCCTCCATCCTCTGAAGCATATAGAGGGTTGAATTCCACCTCGTTACCACCTCTTGCTTCAGATGATGGCAGGGCAGGTTCAGGAGTGTTTGCTGGTGCTCCAGTCTTTGGCACGCAGTGGCTGAATGCCGAAAGTGGCCCGCAATTCTTCGGGCCACCGACAGCATCTCTTGCACGCCCCTGTCGTTTTTTAAATAATTCTGCACCACCAAATTCAATGTATGTGCAAAACATGGGACGTGCTGGAATTTGCCCAGACGTAATGCACGCACAATATTGGTGGCGTTGTCCGATGTCACAAATCCCCAGGAGAGTCCAATTGGGGTAAGCCATTCTGCGATGATGTTCCTCAGTTTCCGTAAGAGGTTGTCAGCTGTGTGCCTTTTATGGAAAGCGGTGATACAAAGCGTAGTCTGCCTAGGAACGAGTTGGCGTTTGCGAGATGCTGCTACTGGTGCCGCCGCTGCTGTTCTTGCTGCGGGAGGCAATACATCTACCCAGTGGGCTGTCACAGTCATATATTCCTGAGTCTGCCCTGGTCCACTTGTCCACATGTCCGTGGTTAAGTGGACATTGGGTACAACTGCATTTTTTAGGACACTGGTGACTCTTTTTCTGACGTCCGTGTACATTTTCGGTATCGCCTGCCTAGAGAAATGGAACCTAGATGGTATTTGGTACCGGGGACACAGTACCTCAATCAATTCTCTAGTTCCCTGTGAATTAACGGTGGATACCGGAAACACGTTTCTCACCACCCAGGCTGCCAAGGCCTGAGTTATCCGCTTTGCAGCAGGATGACTGCTGTGATATTTTATCTTCCTCGCAAAGGACTGTTGGACAGTCAATTGCTTACTGGAAGTAGTACAAGTGGTCTTCAGACTTCCCCTCTGGGATGACGATTGACTCCCAGCAGCAACAACAGCAGCACCAGCAGCAGTAGGCGTTACACTCAAGGATGCATCGGAGGAATCCCAGGCAGGAGAGGACTCGTCAGACTTGACAGTGACATGGCCTGCAGGACTATTGGCTTTCCTGTGTAAGGAGGAAATTGACACTGAGGGAGTTGGTGGTGTGGTTTGCAGGAGCTTGGTTACAAGAGGAAGGGATTTAGTTGGCAGTGGACTGCTTCTGCTGTCACCCAAAGTTTTTGAACTTGTCAATGACTTCTGATGAATGTGCTCCAGGTGGCGTATAAGGGAGGATGTTCCTAGGTGGTTAACGTCCTTACCCCTACTTATTACAGCTTGACAAAGGCAACACATGGCTTGACACCAGTTGTCCGCATTTCTGTTGAAATAATTCCACACCAAAGAGGTGATTTTTTTTTGTATTTTGACCAGGCATGTCAATGGCCATATTCGTCCCACGGACAACAGGTGTCTCCCCGGGTGCCTGACTTAAACAAACCACCTCACCATCAGAATCCTCCTTGTCAATTTCCTCCCCAGCTTCAGCAACACCCATATCCTCATCCTGGTGTACTTCCACAGTGACATCTTCAATTTGACTATCAGGAACTGGACTGCGGGTGCTCCTTCCAGCACTTGCAGGGGGCGTCCAAATGGTGGAAGGCGCCACCTCTTCCCGTCCAGTGTTGGGAAGGTCAGGCATCGCAACCGACACAATTGAACTCTCCTTGGGGATTTGTGATATAGAAGAACGCACAGTTCTTTGCTGTGCTTTTGAAATCTGAACTCTTTTAAGTTTTCTAGCAGGAGGATGAGTGCTTCCATCCTCATGTGAAGCTGAACCACTAGCCATGAACATAGGCCAGGCCCTCAGCCGTTTCTTGCCACTCCGTGTAGTAAATGGCACATTGGCAAGTTTACGCTTCTCCTCAGACAATTTTGATTTAGATTTTTGGGTCATTTTACTGAGCTTTATTTTTTTGGATTTTACATGCTCTCTACTATGACATTGGGCATCGGCCTTTGCAGACAACGTTGATGGCATTTCATCGTCTCGGCCATGACTAGTGGCAGCAGCTTCAGCACAAGGTGGAAGTGGATCTTGATCTTTCCCTATTTTACCCTCCACATTTTTGTTCTCCATTTTTTAATGTGTGGAATTATATGCCAGTAATATATCAATAGCAATGGCCTACTACTATATATACTGCACACAACTGAAATGCACCACAGGTATGGATGGATAGTAAACTTGACGACACAGAGGCAGGTAGAGCAGTGGCCTACTGTACCGTACTGCTATATATTATATACTGGTGGTCAGCAAAATTATGCACTGTCCTCCTACTATATATATACTGCGCACAACTGAAATGCACCACAGGTATGTATGGATAGTATACTTGACGACACAGAGGTAGGTAGAGCAGTAGCCTACTGTACCGTACTGCTATATATTACATACTGGTGGTCAGCAAAATTATGCACTGTCCTCCTACTATATATATACTGTGCAAAACTTAAATGCACCACAGGTATGGATGGATAGTATACTTGACGACACAGAGCTATGTAGAGCAGTGGCCTACTGTACCGTACTGCTATATATTATATATTGGTGGTCAGCAAAATTATGCACTGTCCTCCTACTATATATATACTGCTCACAACTGAAATACACCACAGGTATGGATGGATAGTATACTTGACGACACAGAGGTAGGTAGAGCAGTGGCCTACTGTACCGTACTGCTATATATTATATACTGGTGGTCAGCAAAATTATGCACTGTCCTCCTACTATATATATATATATATACTGTGCAAAACTTAAATGCACCACAGGTATGGATGGGTTAGTATACTTGACGACACAGAGGTAGGTAGAGCAGGGGCCTACTGTACCGTACTGCTATATATTATATACTGGTGGTCAGCAATATTATGCACTGGCCTCCTACTATATATATACTGTGCAAAACTTAAATGCACCACAGGTATGGATGGGATAGTATACTTGACAACACAGAGGTAGGTAGAGCAGTAGCCTACTGTACCGTACTGCTATATATTATATACTGGTGGTCAGCAAAATTCTGCACTGTCCTCCTACTATATATATACTGTGCAAAACTTAAATGCACCACAGGTATGGATGGGATAGTATACTTGATGACACAGAGGTAGGTAGAGTAGTGGCCTACTGTACTGTACTGCTATATATTATATACTGGTGGTCAGCAAAATTATGCACTGTCCTCCTACTATATATATACTGTGCAAAACTTAAATGCACCACAGGTATGGATGGATAGTATACTTGACGACACAGAGGTAGGTAGAGCAGTGGCCTACTGTACCGTACTGCTATATATTATATACTGGTGGTCAGCAAAATGATGCACTGTCCTCCTACTATAGATATACTGTGCAAAACTTAAATGCACCACAGGTATGGATGGATAGTATACTTACCGACACAGAGGTAGGTAGAGCAGTGGCCTACTGTACTGTATTGCTATATATTATATACTGGTGGTCAGCAAAATTATTCACTGTCCTACTACTATATATATACTGTGCAAAACTTAAATGCACCACAGGTATGGATGGGATAGTATACTTGACGACACAGAGGTAGAGCAGTGGACTACTGTACCGTACTGCTATATATACTGGTGGTCAGCAAAATTCTGCACTGTCCTCCTACTATATACTACAATGCAGCACAGATATGGAGCATTTTTCAGGCAGAGAACGTATATTGGTGGTCACTGGTCAGCAAAACTCTGCACTGTCCTCCTACTATATAATACTGCTGGTCCCCAGTCCCCACAATAAAGCAATTAGCACACTGAGCACAGGTATATTGCAGTACACTGAGCACAGATATGGAGCGTTTTTCAGGCAGAGAACGTAGATATTTGCAGCACACTGAGCACAGATATTTGTAGCACACTGAACACAGATATTTGTAGCACACTGAGCACAGATATTTGCAGCACACTGAGCACAGATATTTGCAGCACACTGAACATAGAAACTGAGAGGACGCCAGCCACGTCCTCTCACGATCATCTCCAATGCACGAGTGAAAAATGGCGGCGACGCACGGCTCCTTATATAGAATACGAATCTCGCGAGAATCCGACCGCGGGATGATGACGTTCGGGCGCGCTCGGGTTACCGAGCAAGGCGGGAGGATCCGAGTCTGCTCGGACCCGTGCAAAAAAGGGTGAAGTTCGGGGTGGTTCGGATTCCGAGGAACCGAACCCACTCATCACTACTTCGGGGGGGAGGGGGGGCATATGTGGCACTGAGGGGGCATATCTGGCACTGTGGGGGAATATCTGGCAGTATGAGGGCATATCTGGCACTGTGGGGGCATATCTGGCACTATGAGGGCATATCTGGCACTGTGGGGGAATTTCTGGCAGAATGAGGGCATATCTGGCACTGTGGGGGCATATCTGGCAGTGTGAGGGTATATCGCACTGTGGGGGCATATCTGGCACTGGCACTGTGGGGGCATATCTGGCAGTATGAGGGCTGTGTACGGCTAGAGCTGCATTTCCCACCCTAGGCTTATACTCGAGTCAATAAGTTTGCCCAGGTTTTTGTGGTAAAATTAGGTGCCTCGGGCTTATATTCGGGTCGACTTATACTCGAGTATATACGGTACTCTACTAACTTGACCTCAACCATCTCTGATCAGAGGCTATTCAACCTATCCACTACCCTTTCTGTGAAGTAATTTTTCCCTCAAATTTTCCCTGAACCTACCTCCCTCCATTCGGCATGACCTCGTGTTCTAATACTTCTCCTCCTTTTAAGAATGTTTACTCATGGACCTTGTTAAAAACCTTAATATATTTGAAAGTTTCTATCATGACCCCTCTTTCCCTTCTCTGCTCCAAGCAGTACATATTACGATATTTTAGTCTTTCATGGTAAGTTTTGTGATGTAGGCCATGCACCATTTCATCTGCTCATCTTTATACTAGAGATGAGCGGGTTCAGTTCTCAGAGAACCGAACCATACCAAACTTCACCATTCGAGTCCGGTTCTGAGCCAGGCTTGGGTTTTCCCGCCTGACTCGGAAACCAGGACGACACAAAATGTCATCATCCCGCTGTCGGATTCTCGCTGGGTTTGGATTCCATATAAGTAGCCGCGCGTCCCCGCCATTTTCACTCTGGCATTGAAGAGTGTAGAGAGGGGACGTTTCTCCGTCCTCAGTGTCCTCTGTGGTAGTGTTTTGTGCTGTATTTGTCCAGTCACAGTGTTTGTGTCCTCTTGCTGCTGTGTTGTGCTGCATCAGTCCAGTGGTAGTGTCCTGTGCATCAGCCATCAGTCATTCCAGTGACCAGGCAGTCACAGTGTTTGTGTCCTCTTGCTGCCATATGTCCATTGCTGCTGTGTTGTGCTGCATCAGTTCAGTGTTGCTATGTTATGCTGCATCAGACCAGTGGTAGTGTCCTGGCCATCAGTCATTCCAGTGACCAGGCAGTCAAAGTGGTATACGCTGCTGCTGTATGTCCGCTGCTGCCGTATTATAATAATAATAATAATAATAATAATAACAACAACAAGTCCCTTACAGTGTTGCTGTGTTGTTCTGCATCAGACCAGTGGTAGTGTCCTGGCAATCAGCCATCAGTCATTCCTGTGCCGCATATTGTGTTATATAAAAAAAATAATGGGGAACAAAAATTTGGAGGATAAAATAGGGAAAGATCAAGAACCACTTCCTCCTAGTGCTGAAGCTGCTGCCACTAGTCATGACATAGACAATGAAATGCCATCAATGTCGTCAGCCAAGGCCAATGCGCAATGTGATAGTAGAGGGCATGTAAAATCCAAAAAGCCAAAGTTCTGTAAAAAGACCCAAAAAAAGAAATTCAAATGGTCTGAGGAGAAACGTAAACTTGCCAATATGCCATTTACGTCACGGAGTGGCAAGGAACGGCAGAGGCCCTGGCCTATGTTCATGACTAGTGGTTCAGCTTCACATGACGATGGAAGCCCTCATAACTGAGGCCTTGACACTTATGTTGGTGTTAGACGTGCGTCCGGTATCCGCCATTAGTGCAGTGGGATTTAGACAATTGATGCAGGTATTGTGTCCCCGGTACCAAATCCCATCTAGATTCCACTACACTAGGTAAGCGATACCAAGATTTTGCCATTTAATTCCAGTGATTTTGCCATTTAATTCCAGTGATTTGGACGTATGATTCCAGTGATTTGGGCGTATAATTCCAGTGGGAATTGTTTGTGTTGCTTGGCTTAGTCATACAGCTATCTCATTGCGCCTCTTCTACATCGTTGCATGAGGTGCTGTTTGGGGCCTAGTGTTTGAAAAGTGCCATACTGTCTGACACTGCAGTGCCACTCCTAGATGGGCCAGGTGTTTGTGCCGCACACTTTTGTCGATTGGCTTAGTCATACAGCAGCCTCGGTGCACCTCTTTTTCTTCTTTGCATCATTTGCTGTTTGGGGACTAGTTTTTGAATAGTGCAATCTTGTCTGCAACTGCAGTGCCACTCCTAGATGGGCCAGGTGTTTGTGCCACACACTTGTGTCGCTTAGCTTGGTCATACAGACACCTCAGTGCAACTTTTAGGCCTAAAAGCAATATTGTGAGGTGTGATGTGTTCAGAATAGACTGGAAATGAGTGGAAATGAATGTTATTGAGGTAAATAATACCGTGGGAGCAAAATCCCAGCCAAATTCTGTGATTTTAGCTGTTTTTATGTTTTTCCCCAAAAATCATCCAGATTCAAAACCAAAACCAAAACACGAAAGGGTGGTTTTGGCAAAACCAAGCCAAATCCAAAACACACGAAAGTGGAATTAGAACCAAAGCACAAAACACGAAAAGTGCCAGCCGCACATCTCTACTTTATATAGTCTCTAATGTATTGGTCTCCAGAACTGGACACAGTATTTCAGATGAGGCCATACCAATGACCTATGATACAGTAGCATTTTTATTACTTCTTTCTTTCTGTTGCTGATTCCTCTCCCTATGCAGCCAAGCATCTGACTAACCTTCCTCGTTGCTTTGTTACCATTGATACCTGCATTTAAGTCACTTGCAATAGTGACTCCTAGTCCCTTTCCTCCTCAGTATTTTCCATTATACAGGTTGAGTATCCCTTATCAAAAATGCTTGGGACCAGAGGGATTTTGGATATCGGATTTTTCCGTATTTTGGAATAATTAGATACCATAATGAGATATCATGGTGATGGGACCTAAATCTAAGCAAAGAATGTATTTATGTTACACATACACCTTATACACACAGTCACAGCCTGAAGGCAATTTTAGCCAGTATTTATTATAACTTTGTGCATTAAACAAAGTGTGTCTGCATTCACACAATTCATTTGTGTTTCATATACACCTTATATACACAGCCTGAAGGTCATTTAATACAATATTTTTAATAACTTTGTGTATTAAACAAAGTTTGTGTACATTGAGCCATCAAAAAATAAAGGTTTCACTATCTCACTATCAGTCAAAAAAGTCTGTATTTCGTAATATTCCGTATTTCGGAATATTTGGATATGGTATACTCAACCTGTAGTGTCCTTGATACTATACCCCTTTCAGAGAGAGAAAACAACCCGGTATTTTACCAGCACGGAAACGGTCGACCCGAGATTTTTTTGTCTCAAAGGGTCAACCCGGGACTTTGACCCAGGTTTTTACATGGGTTTTTCCTAGAGATGAGCGGGTTCGGTTCCCTGAGAACCGAACCCCCCCGAACTTCACAACCCAAGCCCAGAACCGAGTCAGGCTCGGGTTTTCCCACCTGACTTGGAAACCAGAACGAGGCAAAATGTCATCATCCCGCTCTCGGATTCTCGCGGGGTTTGGATTCCATATAAGGAGCCGCGCGTCGCCACCATTTTCACTCTGGCATTGGAGACTGTAGCGAGAGGACATGTCTCCGTCCTCAGTGTCCTGCATCAGTACAGTGGTAGTGTCTTCGCTGCATCAGTCCAGTCACAGTGGTGGTTTCCTCTGCTGCCATATGACCAGTGCTGCCGTATAAGTCCAGTCCAGTGGTGCTGTGTTGTGCTGCATCAGTTCAGTGGTGGTGCATTGTGCTGCATCAGTCCAGCCACAGTGGTGGTGTCCTCTGCTACCATATGTCCAGTGCTGCTGTATAAGTCCAGTCCAGTGGTGCTGTGTTGTGCTGCATCAGTACAGTGGTGGTGTCCTCTGCTGCCATTTGTCCAGTGCTGCTGTATAAGTCCAGTCCAGTGGTGCTGTGTTGTGCTGCATCAGTTCAGTGGTGATGTATTGCGCCGCATCAGTCCAGTCACAGTGGTGGTGTCCTCGCTGCCATGTGTCCAGTGCTGCTGTATAAGTCCAGTCCATTGCAGTGGTGCTGTGTTGTCCTGCATCAGTCCAGTCGTGGTGTCCCTGTGCTGCTGTATATGTCCAGTGATACTGCTGTATATGTCCAGTGATACTGCCGTTTATGTCCAGCGGTACTGCCGTATAAATCCAGCGATACTGCCGTATATGTCCAGTGGTACTGCCATATAATTCCAGTAATACCTCCGTATATGTCCAGTGGTACTGCTATATAATTCCAGTGATACTGCCGTATATGTCCAGTGGTACTGCCATATATGTCCAGTGGTACTGGCGTATAAATCCAGTCGTACTGGCGTATAAATCCAGTGATACTGCCGTATAATTCCAGTGATACTGCCGTATAAATCCAGTGATACTGCCGTATAATTCCAGTGATACTGCCGTATAATTCCAGTGGTACTGGCATATAAATCCAGTGATACTGCCATATAAATTCAGTCCAGTGGTACTGCCGTATAATTCCAGTGATACTGTCGTATAATTCCAGTGGTACTGGTGTATAAATCCAGTGATACTGCCACATAAGTCCAGTCCAGTGGTACTACCGTATAAGTCCAGTGGTACTGTCGTATAATTCCAGTGATACTGCCGTATAATTCCAGTGGTACTGGCGTATAAGTCCAGTGATATTGCCATATAAATCCAGTCCAGTGGTACTGCCATATAAATCCAGTGGTACTGCCATATAATTCCAGTGAAACTGCCGTATAATTCCAGTGATACTGCCGTATAATTCCAGTGATACTGCTGTATAATTCCAGTGTTACTGCAGTATAAGTCCAGTCTAGTGGTGCTACCATATAAGTTCAGTGGTGCTATCCTGTGCTGTATATTATTTACTCCAAATAAAGGGGTTATTAATATTTAATCCAAATAATTTTCACAGGGTTTGCCCTGTGTGGTGTAGAGGTACGCTCTCCTGTACTGCATATTGTTATATAACTCCAGAAAAATAATGGAGAACAAAAATTTGGAGGATAAAAAAGGGAAAGATCAAGAACCACTTCCTCCTAGTGCTGAAGCTGCTGCCACTAGTAAAGACATAGACGATGAAATGCCATCAACGTTGTCTGCCAAGGCCGATGCCCAATGTGATAGTAGAGGGCATGTAAAATCCAAAAAGCCAAAGTTCAGTTAAAGATTAAAAAAATTTTTTTAAATGGTCTGAACAGAAACGAAAACTGGCCAATATGCCATTTACGACACGGAGTGGCAAGGAACGACTAAGGCCCTGGCCTATGTTCATGACTAGTGGTTCAGCTTCACATGACGATGGAAGCCCTCATCCTCCCGCTAGAAAAATGATAAGAGTTAAGCTAGCAAAAGCACAGCAAAGAACTGTGCGTTCTAAGACGGTATCACAAATCCCCAAGGAGAGTCCAAGTGTGTCAGGCGATGCCTGACCTTCCCAACACTGGACGGGAAGAGGTGAATCCTTCCACCATTTGCACGTCCTCTGCAGTGCTGGAAGTTGCATCTACAGTCTAGTTTCTGATATTCAAATTGAAGATGTCACTGTTGAGGTACACCAGGATGAGGATATGGGTGTTGCTGGTGCTGAGGAGGATTCTGATGGTGATGTGGTTTGTTTAAATCAGGCACCAGGGGAGACACCTGTTGTCCATGGAATGAATAAGCCCATTGTGATGCCTGGGCAAAATAACAAAAAAGCCACCTCTTCGGTGTCGAATTGTTTCTCCACAAATCCGAACAACAGGTGTCTAGCCATGTGTTGCCTTTGTCAATCTGTAATAAGTAGGGTAAGGACGTTAACCACCTAGGAACATCCTTCGTTATACGTCATCAGAAGTCCGTGTCAAGTTCAGAAACTTTGGATAAGAGTGTAATCAGTCCACTGACACTTAAATCCCTTCTTCCTCTTGTACCCAAGCTCCTGCAAGCCACACCACCAACTCCCTCAATGTCAACTTCCTCCTCAGTCAGGAACGTCAGTAGTCCTGCAGGCCATGTCACTGGCAAGACTGAGGAGTCCTCTCCTAACCGGGATTCCTCCAGAGGATCCTTGAGTGGTACGCCTATTGCTGCTGTTGCTGTCGCTGCTGTTGTTGCTGCTGGGAGTCGATTGTCATCCCAGAAAGGAAGTCAGAAGACCACTTGTACTACTTCAACTAAGCAATTGACTGTCCAACAGTCCTTTGTGAGCAAGATGAAATATGACAGCAGTCATCCTGTTGCAAAGCAGATAACTGAGGCCTTGACAGCTATGTTGATGTTAGACGTGCATCCGGTATCCGCCATTAGTTCAGTGGGACTTAGAGAATTGATGGAGGTAGTGTGTCCCCGGTACCAAATCCCATCTAGGTTCCACTTTACTAGGCAGGCAATATCAAGAATGTACAGAGACCTCAGAAAAAGTGTCCTCAGTGTCCTAAAAAATGCGGTTGTACCCACTGTCCACTTAACCACAGACTTGTGGACAAGTGGAACAGGGCAGACTAAGGACTATACAACTGTGACAGCCCACTGGGTAGATGTATTGCCTCCCGCAGCAAAACAGCAGCGGCATCAGTAGCAGCATCTCGCAAACGCCAACTCATTCCTAGGCAGGCTACGCTATGTATCACCACTTTCCGTAAGAAGCACACCACTGACAACCTCTTACAGAAACTGAGGGACATCATCACACAATGGCTTACCCCAATTAGACTCTCCTGGGGATTTGGGATATTGGACAACGCAACCAATATTGTGCGTGCATTACATGTGGGCAAATTCCAGCACGTCCCATGTTTTGCACATACAATTAATTTGGTGGTGCAGAATTTTTTTTTAAATGTCAGGGGCGTGCAGGAGATGCTGTCGGTGGCCTGAAAAATTGCGGGCCACTTTCGACATTCAGCCACAGCGTGTCGAAGACTGGAGCATCAGCAAACACTCCTGAACCATCCCTGCCATCGCTTGAAACAAGAGATAGTAACAAAGAGTGTATACCCGCGCTGGCTGAACAATCAAAAGGGATCCCTTTTGATTGTTCAGCCAGCGCGGGTATACACTCTTTTTTACTGTTTAGTTCTTTCTGAGGAACTGACCTGCCTCCTACCTGCTGCTGTTGGTTGCGCACTTGCACATCTATTAATATTTTTACTAAGAGATAGTAACAAGGTAGAATTCAACACTCTATATCCTTCAGAGGAAGGAGCAGCAGCAAAAGGCCATTCAAGCCTATACATCCACCTACGATAAAGGCCAAGGAAGAGGAATGCACCTGACACAAGCACAGTGGAGAATGATTTCCGTCTTGTGCAAGGTTCTCCAACCCTTTGAACTTGCCACAGGTGAAGTCAGTTCAGACACTGCCAGCTTGAGTCAGGTCATTCCCCTCATCAGGCTTTTGCAGAAGCAGCTGGAGAAATTGAAGGAGGAGCTAAGACAGAGCAATTCCGCTAAGTATGTGGGACTTGTGGATGGAGCCCTTCATTCACTTTGCCAGGATTCAAGGGTGGTCAATCTGTTGAAATCCGAGCACTACATTTTGGCCACCGTGCTCGATCCTAGGTTTAAAGCCTACTTTGTATCTCTCTTTCCAGCAGACACAAGTCTGCAGAGGGTCAAACACCTGCTGGTGAGAAAAGTGTCAACTCAAGCTGAACGTGACCTGTCAACAGCTCCTCCTTCATTTTCTCCCGCAACTGGGGCTGCAAGGAAAAGGATAAGATTTCCTAGCCCACCCACTGGCGGTGATGCAGGACAGTCAGGAGCGAGTGCTGACATCTGGTCTGGACTGAAGGACCTGCCAATGATTACTGACATGTCTACTGTCACTGCATATGATTCTGTCACCATTGAAAGAATGGTGTAGAATTATATGAGTGACAGCATCCAAGTAGGCATGTCAGATAGTCCGTATGTATACTGGCAGGAAAAAGAGGCAATTTGGATGCCCTTGCACAAACTGGCTTTATTTTACCTAAGTTGCCCCCCCCCTCCAGTGTGTACTCCAAAAGAGTGTTTAGTGCAGTCGGTAACATTGTCAGCGATCGGTGTAGGAGGTTACTTTCACAAAATGTGGAGAAAAGGATCTTCATCAAAATGAATTATAAATTCCTCCAGCAAAACCTTTACCATCAATTGCCTACAGAAAGTACACAGGGACCTGTGAAGGTGGATTCCAGTGGGGACAAATTAATACTCTGTGAGGAGGAATATGTACACACTAAAAGGGGTGAGGAATCGGAGGATGAGGTCGACATCTTGCCTCTGTAGAGACAGTTTGTGCAAGGAGAGATTGATTGCTTCTTTTTTGGTGGGGGCCCAAACAAACCAGTCATTTCAGCCACAGTCATGTGGCAGACCCTGTCACTGAAATGATCGGTTTGTTGAAGTGTGCATGTCATGTTTATACAACATAAGGGGTGGGAGGGCCCAAGGACAATTCCATCTTGCACCTCTTTTTCTTCTTTGCATCATGTGCTGTTTGGGGACTAGTTTTAAGTGCCATCCTGTCTGGCACTGCCATACAAGTCATGGGGTACTGCCGTATAAGTCCAGGGGTACTGCCGTATAAGTCAAGTCCAGTGGTGCTGTCTTGTGCTGCATCAGTCCAGAGGTGGTGTGTTGTGCTGCCATAAGTCCAGTGGTGGTGTCCTGTGTTGTATATTATTTACTCCAAATAAAAGTGTTATATACATTACTTATATTATTATCCAAATAATTTTTACAGTGTTTGCCCTGTGTGGTGTAGGGGTACGCTCGCCTGTGCTGCATATTATTATAATAGCTCCAAATAAAGGGTTATTATCCAAATTAATTTTACAGGCATTGCCGTGTGTGTGTGTGTGTGTGTGTGTGTGTGTGTGTGTGTGTGGTATAGGGGTACGCTCTCCTGTGCCACCAATCTTGTGCATGTATTACATCTGGGCAAATTCCAGCACGTCCCATGTTGTTTGTGCCGCACACTTAGCTTAGCTTAGTCATACAGCTACCTCATTGCACCTCTTTTTCTTCTTTGCATGATGTGCTGTTTGGGGGCCTTGTTTTTTTAAGTGCCATCCTGTCTGCAACTGCAGTGCCACTCCTAAATAGGCCAGGTGTTTGTGCAGCACACTTGTGTCGCTTAGCTTAGCCATCCAGCTACCTCATTGAACCTATTTTTCTTCTTTGCATCATGTGCTGTTTGGGGCCTAGTTTGTAAATCTGCCATCCTGTCTGCCACTGCAGTGCCACTCCTAGATGGGCCAGGTGTTTGTGCCGCTCACTTGTGTCGCTTAGCTTAGTCATCCAGCCACCTCGGTGCAACCTTTTGGCCTAAAAACAATATTGTGAGGAGTGAGGTGTTCAGAATAGACTGGAAATGAGTGGAAATTAATGTTATTGAGGTTAATAATACCCCCAAATTCTGTGATTTTAGCTGTTTTTATTTTATTTTTTCAAAAATCATCCAGATCCAAAACCAAAACACGAAAGGGTGGTTTTGGCAATACCAATCCAGATCCAAAACACGAGCATGGAACCAAAACCAAAACACAAAACACGAAAAAGTTCCCGCCACACATCTCTAGTTTTCCCCCTAATCTTACTCGGGTTGCCGGCTGTCTGAAAGGGATTTTAGAAACGGGTCGCGGTTAACAGTGTTTATTGGCTGAGCTGGTGGGGCACTGGCGATTGGCTGAGCAGCAGGGTCTTTCTGATTGGCTGAGTGGGCTGATTGGCTGAGCAGGCGTGGCACTGGCGCTGGCATCTGAGGTCACAATTGTGCTGCAGGGGAGACAGAGAGAGACAGCATGGCGCACTGGAAGGAGGTAGAGATCAGGGAGCTGCTTGCTGTTATAGGGGAGGAGGAGATCCAGAAGCAGATCACTGGGACAGTGAAGGAAACCACAGTGTACACCAACAATGTCAAGATACTTACCTCAAGGGGCATTGAGCGGACACACCAGCAGGTAGTGAATAAATTGAAAGCTCTGAGAAAATTTTTACAACAACGTTCACAACCACAACAGGAGGAAAAGTGGTGCTGCTAGAATGGAGTGGGTTTACTTTTACTTACTACGATCAGTGCAATGAAGTTTTTGGCAATTCTGCACTGGTTAATCCCATTGCCATTTCATCGTCCAGTTGTGCGTCCTCACAAAGCATTACCCCAGAGAACAGCCAATCCATTCCACTGACGCCACTAATGTTGTGTGATTGTGGTACCCCAACAGGGACCATTTCTCTTTTAACAGTGACTACAGTTGAAACTGTCTGTGGGTGCCTTGCAGGACTGGCACTGCAGGAGTCAATATTTCCCCTTGCTTAGGTTGCTAGGCAACGCCAGCAACCAAAGGGCAGCAACTTTTAGAGTGCTAGGACCCAGGTACAGGCCTGAAGAGCAGGAGGAATCAAAGCCACTGATTGGGTGGTGCTGAGCGGGAAGAGTAGAAGGCGGAGTTACCATCCAGTGTGTGTGCTCTGAGGTAACAGCGCAGAGGGTGGTGTGTGTGAGAAGACACACTGTGGAGAGCGTGGCTGCCACTGAGGAGACCGCAGATGAGAACTGCCAGAGACTGTGAGGCAGTACGCTCTCCCTGAGGTAACCTGAGGCAGAGGGTGAACACCGCCGCCAGTCTGCTCACCACTGAGGGAAGTTCAGGCGCCACGGAGATGGAGACGCTCTGGGGAGAGGCAGAGCTGCCGATGCTTCACTGCCTGAGCGCGCATCCAGGCTGACATCCGGGACAGCACAGTGGGAGTATACCGAGTGCACTCAGGGAAAGAAAGTGCCAGTGACCCTTCGCGTTTCAGTTGGGACACACAAGAGGCTGCTGTAAGAACTCTGGAGCTGGGGACCCGGCTGACCACTGCTGCTACCGACAGGTACCCACCACAGCAACAATTACACCCCAGCCAGCATCCTCAATCAATGACACTTCCCATAGCTGAGCAGGGCTCAGAGAGAGCGCAGCAGAGAGACTGAGTTAATTCAAACAGTACAGTGAGGTTTGAGAGTGCCCCTATTGGTAATTAGCATAACCTTGCACCAGTGTGCGAGCCAGCAAGGGTTCATGAATATTTAGAGACTGCTGAAAGGCGATTAGAGTGCAGTACTACAAGTAGGTCTCCCACAGCACAGAGATCAGTCCCATTTTTAGGTTACAGGGAGAGGCTTTGACAACATCCTAGTTCAGTGAGAGATAAGGGTTCCTGCTTTATGGACTATTGTAAGGATCGGTGCAATCCCCTACAAGTTACTTTTAACATTGCCATCTCTCAGATATATAAGGTCACTAAGATTAAATAATATATTGATTTCTGCACATGTCTTCTAAACCTGCTTATTTAACTGGGAAAATACCGGAGAGCCGGCAAGCCTTTAGCCCACCGTTTTCCTTGCTCTATTTTCCCGTCTGCTGGTGCACATTATTATTTAGTGACTGAATTGAGTAGGCACTTGCATGCCCTGTTCGCTTTGCATTGAACAGTACTCTTCATACTGTGCCTTAGTTACTGACTGCCAGCAACTAACTTGACCTGCTACCATTGAGCCTGCAATTAATATATCTTTCTCTATCGTCCTAAGTGGATGCTGGGGTTCCTGAAAGGACCATGGGGAATAGCGGCTCCGCAGGAGACAGGGCACAAAAAAGTAAAGCTTTTACCAGATCAGGTGGTGTGCACTGGCTCCTCCCCCTATGACCCTCCTCCAGACTCCAGTTAGATTTTGTGCCCGAACGAGAAGGGTGCAATCTAGGTGGCTCTCCTAAAGAGCTGCTTAGAGAAAGTTTAGCTTAGGTTTTTTACTTTACAGTGAGTCCTGCTGGCAACAGGATCACTGCAACGAGGGACTTAGGGGAGAAGTAGTGAACTCACCTGCGTGCAGAGTGGATTTGCTGCTTGGCTACTGGACACTAGCTCCAGAGGGACGATCACAGGTACAGCCTGGATGGTCACCGGAGCCGCGCCGCCGGCCCCCTTGCAGACGCTGAAGAGAGAAGAGGTCCAAAATCGGCGGCTGAAGACTCCTGAGTCTTCATAAAGGTAGCGCACAGCACTGCAGCTGTGCGCCATTTTCCTCTCAGCACACTTCACACAACAGTCACTGAGGGTGCAGAGCGCTGGGGGGGGGCGCTCTGAGAGGCAAATAAAAACCTTATTAGAGGCAAAAAATACCTCACATATAGCCCACAGAGGCTATATGGAGATATTTAACCCCTGCCTAACTTCAAAAATAGCGGGAGACGAGCCCGCCGAAAAAGGGGCGGGGCCTATCTCCTCAGCACACAGCGCCATTTTCTCTCACAGAAAAGCTGGAGAGAAGGCTCCCAGGCTCTCCCCTGCACTGCACTACAGAAACAGGGTTAAAACAGAGAGGGGGGGCACTGATTTTGGCGATATTGTATATATATAAAAGATGCTATAAGGGAGAAACACTTATATAAGGTTGTCCCTATATAATTATAGCGTTTTTGGTGTGTGCTGGCAGACTCTCCCTCTGTCTCCCCAAAGGGCTAGTGGGTCCTGTCCTCTGTCAGAGCATTCCCGGTGTGTGTGCTGTGTGTCGGTACGTGTGTGTCGACATGTATGAGGACGATGTTGGTGAGGAGGCGGAGAAATTGCCTGTAATGGTGATGTCACTCTCTAGGGAGTCGACACCGGAATGGATGGCTTATTTAGAGAATTACGTGAGAATGTCAACACGCTGCAAGGTCGGTTGACGACATGAGACGGCCGACAATCTATTAGGACCGGTCCAGGCGTCTCAGAAACACCGTCAGGGGTTTTAAAAACGCCCTTTTACCTCAGTCGGTCGACACAGACACAGACACGGACACTGAATACAGTGTCGACGGTGAATAAACAAACGTATTTCTCATTAGGGCCACACGTTAAGGGCAATGAAGGAGGTGTTACGTGTTTCTGATACTACAAGTACCACAAGAAAGGGTATTATGTGGGAGTGAAAAAACTACCTGTAGTTTTTCCTGAATCAGATAAAATAAAATGAAGTGTGTGATGATGCGTAGGGTTACCCCGATAGCAAATATTGGCGTTATACCCTTTCCCGCCAGAAATTAGGGTACGTTGGGAAACACCCCTTAGGGTGATAAGGCGCTCACACGCTTATCAAGTGGCGTTACCGTCTCCAGATACGGCCGCCCTCAAGGAGCCAGCTGATAGGAAGCTGGAAAAATATCCTAAAAGTATATACACACATACGGTGGTTATACTGCGACCAGCGATCGCCATCAGCCTGGAGATGCAGTGCTGGGTTGGCTTGGTCGGATTCCCTGACTGAAAATATTTTATTCATGTAGAGCATTTAATAGGATGCATTCTATATATATGTATGTGAGATGCACAGAGGGATATTTGCTCTCTGGCATCAAGATAAGTGCGTTGTCCATATCTCCCAGAAGATGTCAGGGACACGACAGTGGTCAGGTGATACAGATCCCATACGGCACATGGAAGTATTGCTGTATAAAGGGAAGGAGTTATTTGGGGGTCGGTCCATCGGACCTGGGGACCACAGCAACAGCTGGGAAATCCAACCTTTTTTACCCCAAGTTACATCTCAGCTAAAAAAGACACCGTCTTTTCAGCCTCAATCTTTCCTTTCCCATGAGGGCATGCAGGCAAAAGGCCAGTCATATCTGCCCAGACATAGAGGTAAGGGAAGTAGACTGCAGCAGGCAGCCCTTTCCCAGGAAAAGAAGCCCTCCACCGCGTCTGCCAAGTCCTCAGCATGACGCTGGGGCCGTGCTAGCGGACTCAAGGTGGGGGGGTAGTCTCAAGAGTCTCAGGGCGCAGTGGGATCACTCGCAAGTTGACCCCTAGATCGTACGAGTATTATCCCAGGGGTAAAGATTGGAGAGTCGAGACATCTTCTCCTCGCAGGTTCCTGAAGTCTGCTTTACCAACGGCTCCCTCCGACAGGGAGGCAGCATTGGAAACAATTCACAAGCTGTATATCCAGCAGGTGATAATCAAAGTACCCCTCCTACGACAAGGAAAAGGGTATTATTTTTCCACACTATATTGTGGTACTGAAGCCAGACGGCTTGGTGACACATAGTCTAAATCTAAAATGTTTTGAACACTTACATAAAAGGTTCAAATCGAGATAAAGTCACTCAGAGCAGTGATAGCGAACCGGAAAAAAGGGGACTATATGGTGTCCCTGGACATCAAGGATTACCTCCATGTCCAAATTTTGTCCTTCTCATCAAGGGTACCTCTGGTTCGTGGTACAGAACTGTCAATATCAGTTTCAGACGATGCCGTTTGAATTATCCACGGCACCCCGGGCTTTTTTACCAAGGTAATGGCCGAAAAGATGTTTCTTCAAAGAAAAAAGGCATCTAAATTATCCCTTACTTGCACGACCTAAAAAGGGCAAGTTCCAGAGAACAGTTGGAGGTCGGAAGAGCACTATCTAAAGTAGTTCTTCGACGGCACGACTGGATTCTAAATATTCCAAGAATCGCAGCTGTTTTCCGACGATACGTCTGCTGTTCCTAGGGATGATTCTGGACACGGTTCAGAAAAAGGTTTTTCTTCCCGAGGAAAAAGCCAAGGAGTTATCCGACCTGCAGGAACCTCCTAAAACCAGGAAAGGTGTCTGTACATCAATGCACAAGAGTCCTGGGAAAAATGGTGGCTTTTTACGAAGCAATTCCATTCGGCAGATTCCATGCAAGAATTTTCCAAAGGGATCTGTTGGACAAATGGTCAGGGTCGCATCCTCAGATGCACCTGCGAATAACCCTGTCGCCAAGGACAAGGGTATATCTTCTGTGGTGGTTGCAAAAGGCTCATCTATTGGAGGGCCGCAGATTCGGCATACAGGATTTGATCCTGGTGACCACGGACGCCAGCCTGAGAGGCTGGGGAGCAGTCACACAAGGAAGAAACTTCCAGGGGGTATGGACGAACCTGGAAAAGTCTCTTCACATAAACATTCTGGTACTAAGAGCAATCTAAAATGCTCTAAGCCAGGCGGAACCACTCCTGCAAGGAAAACCGGTGTTGATTCAGTCGGACAACATCACGGCGGTCGCCCATGTAAACAGACAGGGCGGCACAAGAAGCAGGAGTGCAATGGCAGAAGCTGCCAAGATTCTTCGCTGGGCGGAGAATCACGTAATAGCACTGTCAGCAGTGTTCTTCCCGGGCGTGGACAACTGGGAAGCAGACTTCCTCAGCAGACACGATATTCACCCGGGAGAGTGGGGTCTTCATCCAGAACTCTTCCACATGCTAATAAACTGTTGGGAAAGACCAATGGTAGACATGATGGCGTCTCGCCTCAACAAGAAACTGGACAAGTATTGCGCCAGGTCAAGAGATCCACAGGCAATAGCTGTGGACGCACTGGTAACACCTTGGGTGTACAAATCAGTATATGTGTTTCCTCCTCTGCCTCTCATACCAAAGGTATTGAAGATTATACGGTGAAGAGGAGTAAGAACAATACTAGTGGCTCCGGATTGACCAAGAAGGACTTGGTACCCGGAACTTCAAGAGTTGGTCACGGACGACTCGTGCCCTCTACTTCTGAGAAGGGACCTGCTACAACAGGGTCCCTGTCTCTTTCAAGACTTACCGCGGCTGCGTTTGACGGCATGGCGGTTGAACGCCAGATCCTAAAAGGGAAAGGCATTCCAGAAGAAGTCATTCCTACCTTGATTAAGGCAAGGAAGGAAGTCACCGCGAAACATTATCACCGCATTTGGCGAAAATATGTCGCGTGGTGCGAGGATCGGAGTGTTCCGACGGAGGAATTTCAACTGGGTCGTTTCCTACATTTCCTACAATCAGGATTGTCTATGGGTCTCAAATTGAGATCTATTAAGGTTCAAATTTCGGCCCTGTCAATATTCTTCCAAAAAGAATTGGCCTCAGTTCCTGAGGTACAGACTTTTGTTAAAGGAGTACTGCATATACAGCCTCCTGTGGTGCCTCCGGTGGCACCGTGGGATCTAAATGTAGTTTTAGATTTCCTCAAATCCCATTGGTTTGAACCATTGAAAAAGGTGGATTTTAAATATCTCACATGGAAAGTGACTATGTTACTGGCCCTGGCTTCCGCCAGGAGAGTATCTGAATTGGCGGCTTTATCTTATAAAAGCCCTTATCTAATCTTCCATTCGGATAGGGCAGAACTGAGGACTCGTCCGCATTTTCTCCCTAAGGTGGTATCAGCGTTTCACCTGAACCAACCTATTGTGGTGCCTGCGGCCACTGGCGACTTGGAGGACTCCAAGTTGTTGGACGTTGTCAGAGCCTTAAAAATATACATTTCAAGGACGGCTGAAGTCAGAAAATCTGACTCGCTGTTGATACTATATGCACCCAACAAGTTGGGTGCCCCTGCTTCTAAGCAGACGATTGCTCGTTGGATTTGTAACACAATTCTACTTGCTCATTCTGTGGCAGGCCTGCCACAGCCTAAATCTGTTAAGGCCCATTCCACAAGGAAGGTGGGCTCATCTTGGGCGGCTGCCCGAGGGGTCTCGGCATTACAATTCTGCCGAGCAGCTACGTGGTCGGGGGAAAACACGTTTGTAAAATTCTACAAATTTGATACCCTGGCAAAAGAGGACTTGGAATTCTCTCATTCGGTGCTGCAGAGTCATCCGCACTCTCCCGCCCGTTTGGGAGCTTTGGTATAATCCCCATGGTCCTTTCAGGAACCCCAGCATCCACTTAGGACGATAGAGAAAATAAGAATTTACTTACCGATAATTCTATTTCTCGGAGTCCGTAGTGGATGCTGGGCGCCCATCCCAAGTGCGGATTATCTGCAATACTGTACATAGTTATTGTTAACAAATTCGGGTTATATTGTTAAGGAGCCATCTTTAAGAGGCTCTTTCTGTTATCATACTGTTAACTGGGTTTAGATCACAAGTTGTACGGTGTGATTGGTGTGGCTGGTATGAGTCTTACCCGGGATTCAAATTGCCTCCCTTATTGTGTACGCTCGTCCGGGCACAGTACCTAACTGGAGTCTGGAGGAGGGTCATAGGGGGAGGAGCCAGTGCACACCACCTGATCTGGTAAAAGCTTTACTTTTTTGTGCCCTGTCTCCTGCGGAGCCGCTATTCCCCATGGTCCTTTCAGGAACCCCAGCATCCACTACGGACTCCGAGAAATAGAATTATCGGTAAGTAAATTCTTATTTTTACGCTTCTGAACTTTAGTATATTTCCATTGCTTCTGAACTTGAACTCTTAATTAGGTATAGGCATTAGTTAAACTAACTTGCAGCCTGAGAAGGGTTAAACTGCCACCCAATGGATGTTTAAAGTCACTTTATGTAATTAATATTTTAATGTAAATGTGAATTGTATATTGTGGTATTATACCAGTATACTGAACTTCCATACTGATATTTGCAATACTACTGTATGTTAATGTTTGCATTGCTCGCCTCATATTGTGGTTTGCATTTAACCCTTAATTAGTCAATCCCACAGCGGTGACCAGTTTGTTCCAGAACAATAAACATTTTGTCACCATCCAAACGTGTGGTGACTATTGTGTTGGGTTCTCTGGGGTTGGAGTTCCTTGTCCCTCTGCCTAGGGTTCCAGCAGTGATATCTGGTCGAAGGGGTGATTCCGGGCGAAGAATCCAGGTACGTCAATCGACACCTGCACTCGCAACAACACTACACAGTACTTACCTGTTACATGATGACATCACTGAGATCAGCGACACCGATCCGATGGCTGCTGTGGGGGACCCAATCACCAATACTATCGAGGTCGATGCCAGTGGAAGCAGCACAGGGACTCCGGCTGGGACACCGACTTCTGCGCAGACTAAGACCCCAAAGTTGCGTAGGGACAGTAAGTTGTTTTTGTTTTATTTTGCACACACAAGATTTTTGTTTAATTTAAAATCCAGTATATAGTATGGGCCGTATTCCACAATGATGTTGTTTGCACTTGTTATTATTTTTAAATGCTACGTTACACATTCAGTTCCTGACTGTCATGTATTTCAACAATATCAGAAGGCCACATTAGATGTTATACCATTTATGAGTAATAACGACTGCTAACAACATAATAGGCCTGTACACACCTGCACGAATAGCACAAATGATCCTTTAGAAAGGATAAATCATGCATAGCATGCAGTGTTTGTACAATTGCGCACTTCCATAAGTCACACATGATATCTTTGTCTTGACCGATACTCAAAATGTATATGTTGCAGTGTAGCTAGTGCGCAGGAGTTAGGAGGCCTCAAGCACATATATGCTGACATCACTGCTGTTTGATTTTTAAATATATTTTTATTACCTCTATTTCTAGTCTTTGACGTACCTGAATGGAAGAAAAAAACTTCAAAGATGGAGCAAGCTACGCACTTAGGGGGTCATTCCGAGTTGTTCGCTCGTTATTTTTTTCTCGCAACGGAGCGATTAGTCGCTAATGCGCATGCGCAATGTCCGCAGTGCGACTGCGCCAAGTAAATTTGCTATGCAGTTAGGTATTCTACTCACGGCACTACAAGGTTTTTTCTTCGTTCTGGTGATCGGAGTGTGATTGACAGGAAGTGGGTGTTCCTGGGCGGAAACTGGCCGTTTTATGGGTGTGTGTGAAAAAACGCTACCGTTTCTGGGAAAAACGTGGGAGTGGCTGGAGAAACGGAGGAGTGTCTGGGCGAACGCTGGGTGTGTTTGTGACGTCAAACCAGGAACGACACTGACTGAACTGATCGCAGATGCCGAGTAAGTCTGGAGCTACTCAGAAACTGCTAAGAAGTGTCTATTCGCAATTCTGCTAATCTTTCGTTAGCAATTTTGAGAAGCTAAGATTCACTCCCAGTAGGCGGCGGCTTAGCGTGTGCAAAGCTGCTAAAAGCAGCTTGCGAGCGAACAACTCGGAATGACCCCCTTAGGCCCTCATTCCGAGTTGCATGCGCATTAGCGACTAATTGCTCCATTGCGACAAAAAAATAACGAGCGAACAACTCGGAATGACCCCCTATATGACAAGAATCCTGGTCAATCAGCTGTGAGATTCCGATGCTGAAATGCAGGCACAGGAGGATGCCCGACTCCAACGCTTTTATGACGAGAAAGAGTTACAAAATTCATTTCTCACGTAACTTGTGGGTATTCATGAACGCATTTCTAGGAAAACAGAGGCACAGATGTCCTTTCTTAATGGTCTGGTGTCTAGATTACACAATCCGTACCCTCCACACCCTTATCCAGTGTATCCTCCTCACTATTCTGAGGGCCATTTTTCAAACTACCAGCATCATAGCAGAGGCATGCAGTATATGGAAACAAACCCCCCAAATCCACCTAATGCTACTCCACAAGGCACTGTGCATAATAGTCCAGTTGGCACAGGGAGTACTAATCACTATGGCGCAGTGCATAGTTATCTAGATGGCACAGGGAATAATCCTCCACATGACAATGTGCATAGTTACATAGATGGCACAGGGAATAATCCTCCACATGGCACTGTGCATACTTACCCGGATGGCACAGGGAATAATACTCCACATGGCACTGTATATACCTATCCAGGTGGCACTACTCATAACTGTCCACTGGGCAGCACTACTTACAGACACTTGTAGACATTTATGTTCTATTTCAAGTTTGCTGTACAGTTATGCTCTCTATTTATGTGTCCACAGAGGTAAATAATATTTTTTCTTCTTTTGTATTTTTCTAAAATGTTCATGTGTATTCAGCACTTTACAGCATACTTGCCTACCTGACCCTCTCCATGAGGGAGAAAATGCTCTGTTCCTGGACTTTCCTGGTAATGTATGATTGCCATCACCTGTGGTGAAACACCTTTCTTATCAATTAACTAGCTCACCACAGGTGATGGCAATTATACATTACCAGGAAAGTCCAGGAACAGAGCATTTTCTCCCTCATGGAGAGGGTCAGGTAGGCAAGTATGCTTTACAGGCATGTCAAGTGCCCAGGCCACACTTGGCCGTTACCTCAGCCACTTCCACAGATGGGGTTGTACGTAGGGGCTGAATGTATATCATACGTGCTGACTTTTTGGCTACTCTCTCCGGGAGAGAGCAGCCAGGTCGGCTCAGCAGGGGGGCGGGCTGCAACGTGCCATGCAGAGGGGGGCGGGCCAGAGGTGGAACGGGGGCATGGCGGATGCGGGACGGGGGCGTGGCTGCGGATCTAATCATGTAAGCCACGCCCCCACTGTGTAATGCCGCTATTACTGGCATTATACAGCAGGGGGAGTGGCTATGATGACGCGATTCAACAAGAATCGCGTCATCGCCTGCCCAGACCGCCCACTTTACTCACTAAGTGGGCGGCTGGGCAGGGGGGAACCCCTGAAATCGGGAGACTTGCCTGCTCTTCCGGGGGGCCGAGAGGGTCACCCGATTTTTGGGAGCCTCCGGGCCATTCCGGGAGAGTAGGCAAGTATGATGTACATGCATTATGCCCTTTATTTATGTGTCTACAGAGGCAAATAATATTTTTTCTTTGTCTTCTGTTTTTTTCTAAAATGTTCTTGTGTATTCAGCACTTTACAGGCCCGTCAAGTGCCCAGGCCATACCCGGCCTTTACCTACACACATGGGCCCTCATTCCAAGTTGTTCACTCGCTGCCGATTTTCGCAGAGCAGCGATCAAGTGAAAAAACTGCATTTTGCGCATGCGCATGGTATGCAGCGCGCATGCGCTAAGTACTTTTACACAAAACTAGTTTTACAGAAGCTCGAGCGACGCTTTTCAGTTGCTCGAGTGTTCGTTGTTTGATTGACAGGAAGTGGGTGTTTCTGGGCGGCAACTCAGCGTTTTCAGGGAGTGTGCTAAAAAACGCAGGCGTGCCAGGTAAAAATGCAGGATTGGCTGGAGAAACGGAGGAGTGGCTGGCCGAAAGCAGGGCGTGTTTGTGACGTCAAACCAGGAACTAAACAGACTGCAGTCATCGCAAGCTAGGAGTAAGTATTGAGCCACTCTGAAACTGCATGAAATTTTTTAGTAGCAGTTCTGCTAACCTTTCGTTCGCACTTCTGCTAAGCTAAGATACACTCCCAGAGGGCGGCGGCTTAGCGTTTGCACTGCTGCTAAAAGCAGCTAGCGGGCGATCAACTCGGAATGAGGGCCATTATGCCTTTTATTTATGTGTCTAATGTCTACACACATTCTGGCCTATTTATGTTCAAAAATTAAAGGAGCATTTTAAACTGTAAAGATGTTATATTTAAAGTGATGCATGTGAGGTAACATGTACATAACTTTTTCAAAAACAATAAAACCAAAACTTTTTGCAACATATCTCTTGTGTCCTCTACTCAGGGCCGTTTTTCTAGACAATTTGGCTCCCAGTGCGAGATTTCAAAATGCGCCCCCCCCCCCCCCCCCCTATTGCTCTAAAAAAAAAAAATGTGTGCCCCCCCCCCATATAGCCATAAATAGAAAAAGCATGCGCGCGCCGTAGGCGCGCGTGCTCCCGACAAGGGTGTGTGGCCTGATTAAAATGGGCGTGGTCTCATTAAAGTGGGCATGGCCTCATCTGATATCATCACACCCACCACAGGGGGGAAAAAGTAAAAATAAAAAAGTCCCCTTTTTACACATTACAGCAGGCAAGTGTCCCCATATTACACAGCGCGGCAGGCAGGTGTCCCCATTTTACACAGCGCGGCAGGCAGGTGTCCCCATTTTACACAGTACGGAAGGCAGGTATCCCCATTTCTCTGACGTCCTAGTGGATGCTGGGGACTCCGTAAGGACCATGGGGATATAGCGGCTCCGCAGGAGACAGGGCACAATAATAAAAGCTTTAGGATCAGGTGGTGTGCACTGGCTCCTCCCCCTATGACCCTCCTCCAAGCCTCAGTTAGATTTTTGTGCCCGGCCGAGAAGGGTGCAATCTAGGTGGCTCTCCAGAGCTGCTTAGAATAAAAGTTTAAGTTAGGTTTTTTTTCTTTCAGTGAGACCTGCTGGCAACAGGCTCACTGCTACGAGGGACTTAGGGGAGAGAAGTAAACTCACCTGCGTGCAGGATGGATTTGCTTCTTAGGCTACTGGACACCATTAGCTCCAGAGGGAGTCGGAACACAGGTCTCACCCTGGGGTTCGTCCCGGAGCCGTGCCGCCGACCCCCCTTGCAGATGCCGAAGTTGAAGAGGTCCAGAGGTCCAGAAACAGGCGGCAGAAGACTTTCAGTCTTCATAAGGTAGCGCACAGCACTGCAGCTGTGCGCCATTGTTGTCAGCACACTTCACCAACAGTCACCAACTGTCACTGAGGGTGCAGGGCGCTGGGGGGGGCGCCCTGGGCAGCAATGTATAATACCTTTTTATGGCTAAAATACATCACATATAGCCCTTGAGGCTATATGGATGTATTTAACCCCTGCCAGATCTCACAAACTCCGGGAGAAGAGCCCGCCGAAAAGGGGGCGGGGCCTATTCTCCTCAGCACACGGCGCCATTTTCCTGCTCAGCTCTGCTGTGAGGAAGGCTCCCAGGCTCTCCCCTGCACTGCACTACAGAAACAGGGTTAAAACAGAGAGGGGGGGCACTTATTTGGCGATATGATTACATATATAAAAATGCTATAAGGGAAAACACTTGTATAAGGGGTTGTCCCTGTATAATTATAGCGTTTTTGGTGTGTGCTGGCAAACTCTCCCTCTGTCTCCCCAAAGGGCTAGTGGGGTCCTGTCCTCTATCAGAGCATTCCCTGTGTGTGTGCTGTGTGTCGGTACGTGTGTGTCGACATGTAGGAGGACGATGTTGGTGAGGAGGCGGAGCAAATTGCCTGTATTGGTGATGTCACTCTCTAGGGAGTCGACACTGGAATGGATGGCTTATTTAGGAATTACGTGATAATGTCAACACGCTGCAAGGTCGGTTGACGACATGAGACGGCCGGCAAACAAATTAGTACCTGTCCAGGCGTCTCAGACACCGTCAGGGGCTTGTAAAAACGCCCATTTACCTCAGTCGGTTGACACAGACACAGACACGGACACTGACTCCAGTGTCGACGGTGAATAAACAAACGTATTTTCCTTTAGGGCCACACGTTTCATGTTAAGGGCAATGAAGGAGGTGTTACATATTTCTGATACTACAAGTACCACAAATAAGGGTATTATGTAGGGTGTGAATAAACTACTTGTAGTTTTTCCTGAATCAGATAAATTAAATGAAGTGTGTGATGATACGTGGGTTTCCTCCGATAGAAAATTATTGGCGGTATACCCTTTCCCGCCAGAAGTTAGGGCGAGTTGGGAAACACACCTTAGGGTGGATAAGGCGCTCACACGCTTATAAAAACAAGGGGCGTTACCGTCTCCAGATACGGCAGCCCTCAAGGAGCCAGCTGATAGGAAGCTGAAAAATATCCTAAAAGTATATACACACATACTGGTGTTATACTACGACCAGCAATCGCCTCAGCCTGGATGTGCAGCGCTGAGGGGGCTTGGTCGGATTTCCTGACTGAAAATATTGATACCCTTGACAGGGACAAGATTTTATTGACTATAGATGCATTTCTATATATGCGAGATGCGCAGAGGGATATTTGCATTCTGGCATCAAGAGTAAATGTGATGTCCATATCTGCCAGACGAAGACACGACAGTGGTCAGGTGATGCAGATTCCAGACGGCACATGGAAGTATTGCCGTATAAAGGGGCGGTCCATCGGACCTGGTGGCCATGGCAACAGCTGAAAAATCCACCATTTGTTACCCCAAGTCACATCTCAGCAGAAAAGGACACAGTCTTTTCAGTCTCAGTCCTTTCGTCCCCATAAGGGCAGGCGGGCAAAAGGGCCAGTCATATCTGCCCAGGGGTAGAGGAAAGGGAAGAAGACTGCAGCAGGCAGCCCATTCCCAGGAACAGAAGCCCTCCACAGCTTCTGCCAAGTCCGCAGCATGACGCTGGGGCAGTACAAGCGGACTCAGGTGCGGTAGGGGGTCATCTCAAGAGTTTCAGCACGCAGGGGGCTCACTCACAAGTGGACTCCTGGATCCTACACGTAGTATCCCAGGTGTACATTGGAGATTCGAGACGTCTCCCCCTCACAAGTTCCTGAAGTCTGCTTTACCAACGTCTCCCTCCGACAGGGAGGCAGTATTGGGAACAATTCACAGGCTGTATTCCCAGCAGGTGATAATCAAAGTACCCCTTCTACAACAAGGGAAGGGGTATTATTCCACACTATATTGTGGTACTGAAGCCAGACGGCTCGGTGAGATCTGAAATATTTGAACACTTACATACAAGCGTTCAAATCAAGATGGAGTCACTCAGAGTAGTGATAGCGAACCAGGAAGAAGGGGACGATATGGTGTCACTGGATATCAGGGACGCTTACCTACATGTCCAAATTTGCCTTCTCACCAAGGGTACCTCAGGTTCGTGGTACAGAACTGTCACTATCAGTTCAGACGCTGCCGTTTGGATTGTCCACGGCACCCCGGGTCTTTACCAAGGTAATGGCCGAAATGATGATTCTTCTTAAAAGAAATATGGACGCTTTCCTGATAAAGGCAAGGTCCAGAGAACAGTTGGAGGTCGGAGTAGCACTATCTTAAGTAGTTATACGACAGCACGAGTGGATTCTAAATATTCCAAAATCGCAGTTTTTTCCGACGACACGTCTACTGTTCCTAGGGATGATTCTGGACACAGTCCAGAAAAGGATGTTTTCTCCCGGAGAAGAAAGCCAGGGAGTTATCCGAGCTAGTCAGGAACCTCCTAAAACCAGGAAAAGTATCAGTGCATCATTGCACAAGGATCCTGTGAAAAATGGTGGTTTCTTACAAAGCGATCCCATTCGGTAGATTTCACGCAAGAACCTTTCCGTGGGATCTGCTGGAAAAATGGTCCGGATCGCATCTTCAGATGCATCAGCGGATAACCCTGTCTCCAAGGACAAGGGTGTTTCTTCTGCGGTGGCTGCAGAGTGCTCATCTATGAAAGGGCCGCAGATTCGGCATTCAGGATTGGGTCCTGGTGACCACGGATGCCAGCCTGAGTGGCTGGGGAGCAGTCACACAAGGAAAAAATTTCTAGAGAGTGTGATCAAGTCTGGAGACTTCTCTCCACATAAATATACTGGAGCTAAGGGCAATTTACAATGCTCTAAGCTTAGCAAGACCTCTGCTTGCTCGGGTCAGCCGGTATTGATCCAGTGGGACAACATCACGGCAGTCGCCCACGTAAACAGGGCGGCACAAGAAGCAGGAGGGAAATGGCAGAAACTACAAGGATTCTTCGCTGGGCGAAAAATCATGTGATAACACTCTCTCAGCAGTGTTCATTCCGGGAGTGGAAAACTGGGAAGCAGACTTCCTCAGCAGGCATGACCTCTACCCGGGAGAGTGGGGACTTCATCGGGAAGTCTTCCACATGATTGTAAACCGTTGGGAAAAACCAAAGGTGGACATGATGGCGTCCCGCCTGAACAAAAAACTAGACAGATATTGCGCCAGGTCAAGGGACCCTCAGGCAATAGCGGTGGACGCTCTGGTAACACTGTGGGTGTACCAGTCAGAGTATGTGTTCCCTCCTATGCCTCTCATACCAAAAGTACTGAGAATCATAAGAGGGAGATGAGTAAGAACGATACTCGTGGTTCCGGATTGGCCAAGAAGGACTTGGTACCCGAAACTTCAAGAGATGTTCACGGAAGACCCGTGGCCTCTACCTTTAAGAAAGGACCTGCTCCAGCAGGGGCCTTGTCTGTTCCAAGACTTACCGCGGCCGCGTTTGACGGCATGGCGGTTGAACGCCGGATCCTGAAAGGGCATTCCAGATGAAGTCATCCCTACCCTGGTCAAAGACAGGAAGGATGTAACCGCAAAACATTTTCACCGCATTTGGTGAAGATATGTTGCGTGGTGTGAGGCCAAGAAGGCCCCTACAGAGGAATTCCAACTTGGTCGTTTCCTACATTTCCTGAAAACAGGACTGTCTATGGGCCTAAAATTAGGGTCCATTAAGGTTCAAATTTCGGCCCTGTCGAATTTCTTCCAGAAAGAACTGGCTTTAGTGCCTGACGTTCAGATGTTTGTAAAAGGGGTACTGCATATACAGCCTCATTTTGTGCCCCAGTGGCACCTTGGGATCTCAATGTTGTTTTGAGTTTCCTAAAGTCACATTGGTTTGAACCACTCACCACTGTGGACTTAAAATATCTCACATGGAAGGTGACGATGCTATTAGCCCTGGCTTCAGCCAGGCGTGTGTCAGAATTGGCGGCTTTATCATATATAAAGCCCTTACTTAATTTTTCATTCTGACAGGGCAGAATTGAGGACTCGTCCTCAATTTCTCCTTAAGGTGTTTTCTGTTTTTCACATGAACCAACCTATTGTGGTACCTGCGGGTACTAGGGACTTGGAGGACTCCAAGTTACTTGACGTTGTCAGGGCCCTGAAAAATATGTTTCCAGGACGGCTGGAGTCAGAAAATCTGACTCGCTGTTTAGCCTGTATGCACCCAACAAGATGGGTGCTCCTGCTTCTAAGCAGACGATTGCTCGCTGGATTTGTAATACAATTCAGTTTACACATTCTGTGGCAGGCCTGCCACAGCCAAAATCTGTAAAAGCCCATTCCAAAAGGAAGGGGGCTCATCTTGGGCGACTGCCCGAGGGGTCTCGGCTTTACAACTTTGCCGAGCAGTTACTTGGTCAGGGGCAAACACGTTTGCTAAATTCTACAAATTTGATACCCTGGCTGAGGAGGACATGGAGTCTCTCATTCGGTGCTGCAGGGTCATCCGCACTCTCCCGCCCGTTTGGGAGCTTTGGTATAATCCCCATGGTCCTTACGGAGTCCCCAGCATCCACTAGGACGTCAGAGAAAATAAGATTTTACTTACCGATAAATCTATTTCTCGTAGTCCGTAGTGGATGCTGGGCGCCCATCCCAAGTGCGGATTGTCTGCAATACTTGTACATAGTTATTGTTACAAAAATCGGGTTATTCTTGTTGTGAGCCATCTTGTCAGAGGCTCCTTCGTTGTTATCATACTGTTAACTGGGTTCAGATCACAGGTTGTACGGTGTAATTGGTGTGGCTGGTATGAGTCTTACCCGGGATTCAATATCCTTCCTTATTATGCACGCTCGTCCGGGCACAGTATCCTAACTGAGGCTTGGAGGAGGGTCATAGGGGGAGGAGCCAGTGCACACCACCTGATCCTAAAGCTTTTATTATTGTGCCCTGTCTCCTGCGGAGCCGCTATATCCCCATGGTCCTTACGGAGTCCCCAGCATCCACTGCGGACTACGAGAAATAGATTTATCGGTAAGTAAAATCTTATTTTTACAAAGTGCAGCAGGCAGGTATCCCCACTTTACACAGTGCGGCAGGCAGGTATCCTCATTTTACACAGCACGGCAGGCAGATATCCCCATTTTACACAGCACGGCAGGCAGATATCCCCATTTTACACAGCACGGCAGGCAGATATCCCCATTTTACACAGTACGCAGGCAGGTGCCCCCATATTACACAGTGCGGCAGGCAGGTATCCCCATATTACACAGTGCGGCAGGCAGGTGCCCCCATTTTACACAGCACGGCAGGCAGATATCCCCATTTTACACAGTACGTAGGCAGATGCCCCCATATTACACAGTACACAGGCAGGTGCCCCCATATTACACAGTACGCAGGCAGGTATCCCTAGTTTACACAGTGCGGCAGGCGGGTATCCCCATTTTACACAACGCGACAGGCAGATGCCCCCATATTACACAGTACGCAGGCAGATGCCCCCATATTACACAGTACGCAGGCAGATGCCCCCATATTACACAGTACGCAGGCAGATGCCCCCATATTACACAGTACGCAGGCAAGTGCCCCCATATTACACAGTACGCAGGCAGGTGCCCCCATTTTACACAGTGCGGCAGGCAGGTATCCCCATAGGCAGGTGTCCCCATTTTACACAGTGCGGCAGCGGCAGGCAGGTTTCAAGTTGAGGGGAAGGAAGGGGGAGAGAGAGAGAGAATACTTACGTCTTCCCGCTCTTCGGTCCCGCCGCCTCACGTCCCTCGCGCCGGCCGCCTCCTCCTTCATGCTTATCTCCTTCTCGCCTCTCCCGAGCGCTCCTGCTCGGGGGGCGGAGTTTCGCGGAATGACGCGTTTGCGTCGTGACGTCACGACACAACGCGTCATTCCGCGAAACTCCGCCCTCCGAGCAGGAGCGCTCGGGAGAGGCGAGAAGGAGTAACAAAGTGCCGCGGTGGGCGCCCCGTGCGGTTGCACGGCTCGCCCGCCGCTAGAAACGGCACTGCCTCTACTGTGTCATAGTAGTTAAGTTAGCAATGAGGGTGTTGCAGATTTCCTCATCACTGTCACTACTTGTCTCACCTTCATAGTCTGCTTCTACCGGAGTATCACACAGTCCACAACATTCCACTCCGGTAAAAAGTGTTCTTTCTGTATCTCACAAAAGTTGTGGAGGATACAGCAAGCAGCAACCACATTCAGCACCAGGGTGATGGCAATGTCATTGCGCTTTAGTAGACACCGCCAGCGCCCCTTCAGTCTCCCAAAGGCGTTCTCCATCACCATCCTGGCCGAGCTGAGAGTCTGGTGAAATGCACTTGTTCCAGAGAGAGTGGGAGATGCTGTGTGAAGCCCTTGATGAGCCATCGCCTCAAAGGGTACCCCATCAACAAACTTTGATTTCTGTAATGGTAAAAAAATATTAATATATAGTATAGGTGCCATACATAATGTTCAGGAAGTACAGGGAATAATTAGGAATACCAACAATCTAATCCTGACATGGGTGAGGTAAGTATCATAACCCTCCTCCCTTCTGCAACCTAACCCTAACCTGCCCCCTTGGTGCTTAACCCTACCCTGCATCCATCCATACCCACCTTCAGGGTCACGGCTGTGAGGATCTTCACCGCAAACCTTTCCATATTCCATGGTGAAACACAACAGGGGTGTCGAACTTGCAGCCCTCCAGCTGTTGTGGAACTACATATGCCAGCATGCCCTGCCACAGTTGCAGCACCCCCAAATAGAAAATTTGTGGCAGAGGCATGCTGGGAGGTTTAGTTCCGCAACAGCTACAGTTTAACACCCCTGCTACACAACGTAAGAGGCCGTCCCTATACCATAATTGCAATCTAATTTATTATTATTTTGCGGTGAAAAATATAACCTGTCAAAAGAGATATATTTACCTCTCTAGGGAACAACCAGCCATGTTGGTTCTCCTCTGTAATCTGGAACAATTCAGAGTTGCCAAGTACCCGGGAGTCGTGCGCACGACACGGCCAGCCAATGAAGACATCTGTGAAACTGAACAGTATACGTATTAGCTGTGTTTAACAATACACATCATGGTCCCAACCAGTGATGTAACTACGTGTGTGCCCGGTGTGCCTGGCACACAGCGCAGTCGCACTGAGGGCGCAACGGCCAGCGGCTTGCAATGAGTCATTTTGAGTCATTACAATCTGCCTGTGCCGGAGGAGGAGAGGGAGCAGCGGAGAAGGAGGAGGAGGGAGGGGAGGAGGGAGCCGCAGCAGCACTATGTAATTGGTAGCCGCCGCTGCAGCAGTCCCTCTCCTTGGCTGGCCCGCTGCTGCTGTGAATGCTGGGATGCGCTTCCCTCATCCCAGCATTCACAGTGGTGGCGGCCAGCCAATGCTGAAGGAGAGGTACAGCTGCATGCGCCGCCGCCGGTAATAACAGTGCGCTGCTGTGGCTCCCTCCTCCCCCTCCCCCTCCCCCTCCCCCTCCCTCCTTCTCCCCTGCCACCCAGAGCTGCCAGCACCGAGGAGCCTGACTGCCTGAGAGATGTTAAGTATCATCTATTTTATTCTGTCTGTCTGTCTGTCTGTCTGTCTGTCTATCTATCTATCTATCTATCTATCTATCTATCTATCTATCTACCTAATGTGTAAAAGGGGGACTCTGTCTGCTGTAATGTGTAAAAAAGGGGACGCAGTCTGCCGTAATATGTAAAAAGGGGGACGCTGTCTGCTGTAAGGTGTAAAAAAAGGGGACGGTCTGCCATTATGTGTAAAAAGGGGGACGCTGTCTGCCGTAAGGTGTAAAAAAAAGGGACACTGTCTGCTGTAATGTGTAAAAAGGGGACGCTGTCTGCCGTGGGTTCACTACGATCTGCCGGCGGCCGGCCTCCCGGCGACCAGCATACCGGTGCCGGGAGGCCGGCCGCCGGCTTACCGACAGTGTGGCGAGCGCAAATGAGCCCCTTGCGGGCTCGCTGCGCTCGCCACGCTACGGGCACGGTGGCGCGCACTATTTTATTCTCCCTCCAGGGGGGTCGTGGAACCCCACGAGGGAGAATAAGTGTCGGTATGCCGGCTGTCGGGCTCCCGGCGCCGGTATGCTGGTCGCCGGGAGCCCGACCGCCGGCATACTGAAGACCACCCGTCTGCCGTAATGTGTAAATAGAGGGACGCTGTCTGCCGTAATGTGTAAAAAAGGGGGGCGCTGTCTGGGTTAATGTGTAAAAGGGGACGCTGTCTGCCGAAATGTTTAAAAAGGGGACTGTCTGCCGTAATGTGTAAGAGGGGCTGTACCTGGGGTAGTGGCGCTACTGTGCGGCGTAATTTGAATAATGGAGACTACTATAATTTGTAATGTGAATTGGTATTATTTTGTTGCCACACCCCTTCCCCATGAAGTCACGTCCCTATATTTTTGCGCGCCTACGCCGCGCACTGCCCCTTTTTTACATAGAGGGGGGTGCCGATGCCCTATCTTGCACACAACGCTAAAATGTCTAGTTACAGCACTGGTCCCAACATATCACTCACATTAAAACACACCATACTACTTACCAATACTTATGGTCCACAACAGCCTGCAGCATGATGGAGTGCCAGCCTTTATGGATGTAGTAATGGGCTGGGTTGGTTCTGGGGGCAATAATGGGTATGTGAGTCCCATCTATGGCTCCAGCACACTGAAAATATCCACGTCGCAGGAAACCTTTTATGGTATCATCCAGCCAGTCACCTTGCGGTAAGGAGATGAAGCGGTGGTAAAGGTTTCCCAGCAATGCCTGGGTCACTTCACACACTAGCACACACACCGTCGATATGCCAACACCGAACAAGCAGGAGATGGTGCGGTATTCCCCCGGGGTTGCATACCACCACAACACAATTGGTACCTTGCGGTAGTTGGTGCATACCTGGTGAATGCTGGAGTGAGAAGTCCCACGTAGCCAAGTAAAACGTAGCACGCGACATCCGAAAGTGTGCCATACACTGCTCTGGCTGATAAGCTTCCACAGTAGCCCAGAAAGCTTGTCCAAGCCTGTGGTCCCTGGTCCACAACGATCGATTAGTCGCGCTGGTTAATCTCACGGTAGACGTAATGCTGCCCAAAATCAGGGCTCTCCTCATGCACAAATACCGGTGTCGAGTATTAGCCCTCTCCGCCAGAAATTGCTCCCTTCTCCTCTTGGCATAAGACTGTGCCAGGTAGCACAGTGCAAGCAGCTACATCAGGCTCTCATTTGCTGTGTGAAACAGCAAAAAAACATCAAGAACTCAGGAACTCCGGGCCAGTCAACAGTAACTCGTCGGCCATCGTTAATGCAATGCTGTGATCAGTCACCACCCACTTTTCATGACCTCATCTCTGTGTGCCATAAAAACAGTCCATTTTTTATGACACATAAGTCTATTGCAGGGCTGACACGGGTTCTGTCTGAAAGGGGTTGACCCGGGAATAATCTGGGTTAAATATGCTGTGTGCAAGGGGGTTAGGAAATGTAACCCGGGTTTTTCCCGGTATCACAAATTCGGGAAAAACCTGGGATTTTGAGATTTTTCTGTCTGAAAGTAGTATAATTAGCCTTTGGTTTTATGATACCCAAGTGCATGATTTTGCATTTTTTAGTGTTTAACTGTACTTGCCACGTTCTCAAGTCTTCCTAGATAAGATAATACAAATAAAGCATTAAGGCTGCGGCAACAGGGAGATGAATATACTGACAGTAAAGTAAAAAGTACAGTCATGAAACTTGAGGTGAAAATCTAGAATAAAAACCAAAGTCGTCTCCTATAGCAATATTTGTGTGAAAAAAATCTAAACTTTATATAAAGTGTGTACCCATACCGAATATAAATAAAAGGGCTGCTTATCTGAACTAATCCTGAAATAATATCTGATAGAAATAAACAGCAAAGTGCATCAATCTTTCCTCCAAAAGAGAATCCGAGGAAAAATAATAGTGTAAGTCTCCACACTCACCCAGAACCCCTGGAAAATGGGATAAAAATGACGTGTTCAGAAACAATGTCATTTGCATTTAATACAGCACTGTCTGCAATAAACAGAGGGTGGGGGTGAAGATATAGGCAAATAGTACAATGGAAAAACCATTAATGAGTCACTATTTGGCTAACACAATGGGATGTAAAATGAAAGATGGGCAGTATTACTAATTGCCAAGCACACGCTGGGCCTAGCTCAGAGATGGATGCTGTGTTGGTGATGTATGATGTGGAGCTATTTTTGCCACTGCACATGCATTGGAGGTACACTGCGCATATGCCGCGAAGGTCTTGCGGTGCCCGATGCAGATTTAACCGCAATGACAGGGACAGTTTGTGGGTGGTAACTGAAGGCAGAAACACAGGCATCTCAGGACCGTTTCTGGTGCGTGTCACAGTTTACAACTTCAATCATGTATGTTACAATGGCTCCGGTGTCTCACTTCCGGCGTCCATGCTGTGTCTCCATAGGGTTACTATGGAGGTCAATCATCAATTAATGTGCGTCCGATATCTGCATCTTCATACACAAGAGGCGGATGTGAGACACGGCCATTGGGAGTCTCCATACAAATCCCGGTGGCTGCATTTGCCTACATCTCTGAGTCAGGCCCACTGAGCAGAAGTCAGGCTTAGGACAGTAAGTAAATCATTGCGCACATCACAATTGAAAACAGCATTCATAGATGTTTTCCCCTAGAACAGTCCTTTATAATTGACTGCCTCAGGGCTATAAGCACTTATAAGGCCGAGATGTACTAAAGCCAAAAATGCGGTAAAAACACATTCCCGTATATGTAGTAAGCTTGGACCTGGTGGGTAACGCCTTCTGTAGCTGTGTTACCCAATATCTTCGCAATTACCCCTGAGAGGATCCCTCCCAGCAGCCCCTATGGCTGCCATTGCGCATACTCGGAGGGATGTCCGGGTCCTGAACCCGGAAGTCCACATACCGCAAAGGAAAGTTCTTGTTGGGAGAGTTGTTCTTTGTAATACAAATCACATTTCCACGTACATACCCGATAGGTATGTACCTTATATGTGGCGGGATGTACTGAGCGCGCATGCTGGGCTCAGTACATCTCACCCTTAATTAGGCGATAGACGAGACTTTTGGTTGTTCCATGCTGATTGGCTTCTTTACATTCCATGTTTTCTGATTGGTCTTATTCTTTAGAGGTTGTATTTAACATATTCTAGTCCAATCTGTGCTGTTTTGTTAATAAATCAGCTACATTTCAGACACAGACACAACCACAATTATTCACTCATCTTTACTATTAAACAAGACATTTTTCTTTTCAGAATTACATTTGGGATTATTCTATAAAACCGGAGGAATCTTAAAAATGTCATTGTTGGAAGGACTATACAATTTTACTCCCTATCCTAATAAATATCTTTAGCAAAAAGGATGAAGAAGAACAGGCGCCTATGGTGCAGTAAGTTCTTTAAAGTGTATGGTGACACTAATAATAAGTAAATGCGTACCGGATGAAATCTTTATAACACGTCTAGTAAGATACCAATCGTGATGTTTCTCACCATCATCATCATCTCCTGTTTTGCAGGGGTTTCAGGATGTGCAAAGCTTCGTGCAGACTTCAGCTTCCAAGCTACAGCATGTGTTTGTGTTACAAACTGCAGTCTGTGTTACTCACTCTTGATTAAGCCACCTGTGTCGGAATTCCTAATCAGCAGGATCCAGTATACAGCATCTGGTCTCTCTGTTCATTGTGTCAACATGAAGTTCCCAGCAGCCATGAGTAACACAGACTGCAGTTTGTAACACAAACACATGCTGTAGCTTGGAAGCTGAAGTCTGCACGAAGCTTTGCACATCCTGAAACCCCTGCAAAACAGGAGATGATGATGATGGTGAGAAACATCACGATTGGTATCTTACTAGACGTGTTATAAAGATTTCATCCGGTACGCATTTACTTATTATTAGTGTCACCATACACTTTAAAGAACTTACTGCACCATAGGCGCCTGTTCTTCTTCATCCTTTTTGCTACAGAATTTATGCCATATACCTATGGTACATTGAGGAACTGAGCAGCCACCCTGAAGAGTGGAAGGTGCTGACAAAGACTTATTCAAGCCTGGAAAACTTTGATACCAGCCACTTACGGCGACCTTATTAGTATAAATATAAATTGTTCAGATAAGTACTTTATCACTGTCGATTCCTAGAGAAGCGCACTGGTCTATACACTCTTTTTCGTTTAATAAATATCTTTATTTAGGATGCAAAAGATAACTTCATGGTTACATGCAAGATTTCTAGAGGGAGGTTTCCAAATGTTTGATTTTAGAGCAAGTGTGGCCAGCATATTGAGGGGGCATAATTAACACATAGCAAGCAGTTGTCTGTTACATACAGTAACATTGCAGTGTATGTATTACTTCATATACAGGGGCAGAAAACATAGTAAGCCTGTCTGAGTTAAATTTACTTTTTGTTACGGATGTGTGCGCCATTCCACAGTCCCCCACTCTCTAGAGCAGGCTTTTTCAACCAGTGTGCCGCGACCAGTTGCAAGGTGTGCTGCGGAGCCAGAGCAGCTTCCTGCACCTTCAGAGTGAACTGTTGGCCCGGGCTCTTCTTAGAGGATCAGTCGTGCTCCGGCCATGCCATGACCTATGCCTTGAAAACAATGTGATATCATTGGTCACAGCCGCCGCGTCTCACCACCCAGCCAGCCCACCCGCCTGCATACACATCTTCCAGTTCCCGCCTGCATACACAGCTTTCCTTGCCCACCCACATCCACACCTGCCCGACCGCCCGCTGCTCAGTATTCGCAGAACTCCACTATGAACGGCCCCCGCTACTGAAGGACAGGGAGGACAGCTGATAATATTTGTTATTTTATTTCTCCTGTGGGGAACAAATTCAATAGGATTTATGTGGGGAGAATAAGAATTTATGAATTTATGGGGGGAACAATGTGAATAATTCATGTGGGGAGCAATAGGATTTATGTGGGGAGAAATGTGATTGATTGATTGATTTATGTGTGGAGCAATAGGATTTATGTGGGGAGCAATGTGATTGTTTTTCTGTGTAGGCCAATGTATGTGTGGATTATTATTATTTTTTTTCACTGTGAGGGCCAATGTGTGTGTTTTGTTTTTTTCTGTGGGAAACTGATAGTGTGCCTTGGCAATTTTAAAATATTGTTCGGTGTGCCGCAAGTAAAAAAAGGTTGAAAATCACTGCTCTAGAGCATTGGAGCATGCCCACCAGACCGGGGGAGCAGCAGAAGGACCTAGCATTGGCCCTGGACATACAGTATATACAGGTTGAGTATCCCATATCCAAATATTCCGAAATACGGAATATTCCGAAATACGGACTTTTTTGAGTGAGAGTGAGATAGTGAAAACTTTGTTTTCTGATGGATCAGTGTACACAAACTATGTTTAATACACAAAGTTATTAAAAATATTGTATTAAATGACCTTCAGGCTGTGTGTATAAGTTGTATATGGAACATAAATGAATTGTGTGAATGTAGACACACTTTGTTTAATGCACAAAGTTATAAAAAATATTGGCTAAAATTACCTTCAGGCTGTGTGTTTAGGGTGTATATGTAACATAAATGCATTCTGTGCTTAGATTTAGGTCCCATCACCATGATATCTCATTATGGTATGCAATTATTCCAAACTACGGAAAAATCCCATATCCAAAATACCTCTGGTCCCAAGCATTTTGGATACGGGATACTCAACCTGTACTGTATTTTGAGGAAGGTACAGTTAAGTAGTACATAAGACATAATGAAACTTCTTTGGTCAAAAACTGATAACAAAAGATACATTTCATATGTCTCAAAAAACATGAATGCCGCATTAAAAAGTGAAGGAACCCTTCAGTAGTTTTTGATGCCACCTCACTTGTTTGTAATTACTGTTTTTTGTAAATTCCATTGGACTGTTAGAGGTAGGATAAGTTATTTTGCTAACTTTTTTGTGGTTCAAAAACATACAATCTTCTATTCACAGATATTCTTAACAATGTTCAATTAACAGATCACTTATGTTGGCTATTTAGAGCAATATTTCTTAAACAAGGTAATCAAATATGATGGAAAACAATATTCAATAAATTTTTAGTAGTCTTGTCTTGCACTTTCTGTGACGATTCAATCAAGATTCTTCATCCAAAGTGAAAGCATTTCATTTTGAAGTGGGTGTATGCTTCCCCTGTGTGGTCAAATCTGGACTTGCATATACATACACTACAGTAAAAATAAAAATACAAAAAACATCTAAGCAAGAGAAACTGCACTTTTAGGTGTTATGTAAGACCAGCAATAACATTCGACTGTAATTGCTTTCCTATTCTTAATGTTTCCTTGCATAGCTCATGTTACTTGTTAGCAAGTAATTGCTATGTAGAAGAATCACCAATATTAATTTCATTTCAGAAATAAAGGCCAAAAATTAGAAGAAGAAAAAAAAGAAAATGTGCAATAGTTAAGCCAGTGGTTCTCAAACTGTGTGCTGTGGCACCCTGAGGTGCCTCAGGACCAGGGGTTACAGTGAGCCGGAACAGGGCAGAATTGCGTTCCGTCAGAACCATTTGGAGAAGGAACCAGTTCCGCCTCCTTTGGCTCACCTAACCCAGAATGTGAACCCGGAGCCGCAGGGATCTGCCGGGCACCCGCTGAAATTGTGTTACCAGCGAGCGCATGGCTCCTTCTCCACAGCAGCAGCCGGAGGCAGGAGCTTACTCTTGAGCTCCGGCTTCTGGCTCTGTCGGTGTGCGCTATGGGAGAGACATCATAACGTCTTTCCCCATAGTTCCGAGGAGCAGACGCTAGAAGGACTGCCACAGTTGGACGCAGGAGCGGGGCTTGGTGAGTATTGGGTTTATTTTTTTATGTTTGTGTGTAAGCAACACTTCTATTGGGGGCATATCTACTGGGGGCTAACTACTGGAGGCATAACTACATTGGGGCTAAACTACTGGGGGCTAAACTAGTAGGGGCAAAACTACAGTGGGCATATCTACTGGGGGCTAAACTACAGGGGGCATAGCTACTGGGGGTTAACTACTGGGGACATAACTACAGGGGGCATAACTACAGTACATGGGGGCATAACTACATGGGGGCATAACTACTGGGCAGAGCCGGCCCTAACCAATATGATGCTCTAGGCAAGGTGTCCCCTAGCACCGCCGCTAGTTCTGCAGGAGATGCCTGGCATGAGTCAGCTGGCAGCTCTGCTAACGTCGGGTGCCATTTGTTTATGAAAATGCATCATAGTATTTGCATTACTATGTGGCTAGGATGCACGAGCAGCTTCTGCTGATTAAAATGATATGCAGCATGCCTATATTCTGTGTGCGACTGTGGCTGTATCTGCATATGAAATGCTACATTACAGTGATTTCCAGGAATACACTGCAACGTAGCATTTCATAATTTCATATGCAGATACAGCCACAGTCACACACAGAATATAGGCATGCTGCATATCATTTTAATCAGCAGAAGCTGCTGGTGCCCCTAAGGATACCAAATGCCCTAGGCATTTGCCTAGTTTGCCTATGCCTAAGGCTGGCTCTGCTACTGGGGGCTAAACTACAGGGGGCATATCTACTGGGGACTAACTACCGATGGCAATACTACATAGGGCATATCTACTGGGGGCAATACTATATGGGGGCATAACTACAGGGCATTACTACTGGGAGCACTACTACACGGGGGAGTACTTCAGGGGGCATTACTACAGGGAAAATACTACTGGGGGCAATACTACATGGGGGCATTACCACTAGGGGCACTACAAATGAGGGCATTCTATAGGGGGCACTTCATAAGGGGCATCACTCCTTTGGACATAAGGGGCACTACTACTGGTGTCACTGCATAAGGGGCACCACTACTATGGGCTCTACATAAGGGGCACTACCACTACAGTGGACATAGCATAAGGGGCACTACTACTGTGGGCATTGTATAAGGGGAGCTACTGTTGTGGGCATTATGGGGGTAATTCAGACCTGATTGCTAGGCAGCGAATTTTGCACTGCTGCGATCAGATAGTTGCTGCCTACAGGGGGAGTGTATTTTAGCTGTGCAAGTGTGCGAACGCATGTGTAGCAGAGCTGTACAAACAGATCTTGTGCAGTCTCTGCACAGCCCAGGACTTACTCAGCCATTGTGATCACATCAGCCTGTTCGGGGTCTGGAATGATGTCAGGAATCCTCCCTGCAAACACTCCCAGAAAACAATCAGTTGCCACCCACAAACGCCAACTTCCAGCCAATCTCGTTGCAAACGCCCATGCGTTCGGAAATTTTGCACCATCCCGACGCAGACCGGCGATCCCCGTTGCTGCGGTCCATTGCGCCTGCACATTGCGGTGCATGCGCAGTTCAGATCAGATCACAGGCTGGGAGAAAACACAGCCTAGTGATCAAGTCTTAATTGGTCCCTATGTGTATTAGGGGTGCTACTACTGTGGGCTTTGTGTATAAGGGGCACCAATGTGTGTCATTACATGAATAAGGGATACTAGAATGTGGTGTAATGTGAATAAGATTGTGCTACTGTGCGGCATAAATTTAATTGGGGATACTATTGCGTGACCATGCCCCTTTCTTTTTGAGACGCCTTTTTTTGAGCGCGCGCAATCCCTTTATCACATAGGCACTGAGGGGAGGGGGGGGGGGGTCCACCACCTCTCTGGGGCCACTCTAAGCACTGCTCAGAACACTTACAGGGGTGCCCTGGGTTGGTGGTCCAGGACCAAATAAAATGAATTATTGTCTATGTAATAGACAAAACCAGTGCTGATGGCCGTCAGTTATAAACTATGTGCACAAATTGAAGCGAATCCTGTCCCTCACAGCACAATTAAACCTAAGGATGACATATAAACACAATTTACTTAATTTAATATTTCTTTCTAAATTACTCAATAAGAATCTTTTGGCCTAGGGGTGCCATGAAAAAAAGTCTGATACTTTGGGGTGCCGTGATTCAAAAAAAACCAACATAAAAAAGCAATAACACAACCAACATAAAAAAGTTGTTTAGTTGACAACTACCGGTATATTTAAAATGAGCTTATGGTGTTTTGGGGATGCTGAATTCAATAATGAAAGTCTTTTATTAATTTTTTTTTTTAGTTGGCTCTAGTTCTTGGGATAATGTATGCCCTTATTTAATAAGGAAATTAGCCATAACCAGGGCATATTGGAATCTACTGGAACATTTTAGAAGGTGGGACACGTGATTATTCTAGAATATTCCCCCTCCATATATAATTGATCGGCCACTGGCAGTTGAGGAGTTTGCACTGTCTATTGTGTTTTTCTGTGTATCTCAAAAATTAGAGCCAATCTAGCAAACCCGATGTCATATTCAGCACCACAAAGTTACCCCAAAATCTCTCTAATATGATTATCAGCAAAATAAGTGTTGATCAGTGTAATCCAGTCAGGGCCGGTTCAGGGGCTTTTTGCGACCCGGGCGGCAATAGGGGGCGTGGCTTCATACAGGGGGCGTGGTCATTTACGCCCCCCTGTACAGTAGTAGCGCTCTGAAATAATGTGCGGTGCGCGATGACGTCATCGCGCACCGCACAGCAAAGGTCCTCTCCACGAAGGGAAACTAGACACTGCACGTCTAGTTCCCTTCGTGGAGAGGACCTTTGCTGTGCGGTGCGCCATGACATCATCGTGCACCGCACAGTAAAGGTCCTCTCCACGAAGGGAAACTAGACACGTAGCATCTAGTTTCCCTTCACAGCGGGCAGTGGCAGCGGGGGGGCACAGCAGCAGCGGATCTTGCCCTGGTGCCGCGACCCTCCGGATGGCGGCGCCCCGGGCAAAAGTCCTGCTTGCCCGTGGAAAGATCCGCTACTGAATCCAGTATGCATTTAATAATCCATCAATTGTGATGAATGTGAGTATGCTATAGGGCACAGGAGTTGAGTATGAAGTCTGTAACTGCTATCAGCTGTAGTACACACTCCTGTATGGTATGAGCGTTGATTAGAGTACACAGAAAGATATAGGGCCTAATTCAGGTTGGATCGCAGTAAGTGATCCAACTGCAATTTCTGAGAAAAAGATGCGCCCGTTCTGCGCATCCTGCATTTGCCTCTGCCTGTCAATCAGGCAGAGGTGGTCGTAGGGTGGGGCAATGCTCCATTTCCAGGGAGAAGACGGAGAAGACGGAGTGTTGCAGTGGAAGAGGCGACCGAACGGGGAGCGGAGGCGGCTGAACAGGGGGAGGGGGAGAGGGGGCGTGATCACGGCATCTGCGTGTCAGCCGCCGTGATCAGGAAGATGGCAGCGAGTCTCCTGCGGCCACAGCTAAACTGCGCCAGCAGGAGGCTTCCACAGTTTCTGCTAACCAGCAGAAATTACGAAGCGTTCGCAATTTCTGCTTGTTGAAGTGGGGGAGGCTCCGGTCAGCATGCTGGGCGGCCTTGCCCAGTGATGGGCGGCCCCCAGCATGTGATCCAAAGGATAGCAAATTCTGCTAATTAGCAGAATTTGCTATCCTTACTGAATTAGGCCCATAGTACAGAGTCTTACTGGTAGGAGCAGCCGGAGTCTTTGGTCTGCTGCATGATCTGTGTGTGTATGCAGGGGTCCCGTTGTGCGCACAACAGGCTCCCAACTCAATGATCGTTTCACCCCTTCCGGATTGGTTACGAGTGTGTACTATAGCCAACAGCAGATACAGACTTCATACTCGACTCCTGTGCCCTATAGGATACTCTCATTTATCCCTTCACTGCACATTATCACTGAAGCACAAGGGAGAAAAGCAGATATCAGGGTACTGGTAGTCTGAGCCTTTTCTGAATCCTACTTTATCCTTGTCTTTGCCTATTTTCTAATCTACACTATGTACATATTCATGGAAAGGGGAGTTTGGGTGCACTTACTTGGTATCCCTCGCATGTGGCAAATAAGAAGCAGTAGTAATTTGGCACCCTATCTATGATTCTTTTCTTACCTACTATGTATCGCTAATTAGAAACAGAAACAAAAAAATTGACGGTAGATAAGAACCACTTGGCCCATCTAGTCTGCCCTTTTTTTTTCTTTTAACCATTTTTTTTAGCTCAATTCTTATTTGATCCTTATTTCTTTGTAAGGATATCCTTATGTCTATCCTATGCATGTTTAAATTGCTTTACTGTCTTAGTCTCTACCATCTCTAATGGGAAGCTATTCCACTTGTCCACTACCCTTTCTGTGAAGTAATTTTTCCGCAAATTTCCCCTGAACCTCCCCCCCCCCCCCCTCCAGTCTCAGTGCATGTCCTCGTGTCCTATTGCTTCTCTTCATTTGGAGAATGTTTCCCTCCTGGACTTTGTTAAAATACTTGATATATTTGAAAGTTTCTATCATGTCCCCCCTTTCCCTTCTCTGCTCCAAACTATACATATTGAGATTTTTTTGTCTTTCTGGGTATGTATTGTGATGTAGGCCATGCACCATTTTAGTTGCCCTTCTCTGTACAGTCTCTAATGTATTAATATCCTCTTGAAGATATGGACTCCAAAACTGAACACAGTATTTTAGATGAGGCTGTACCAATGACCTATACAGTGGCATTATTACTTCTTTATTTCTACTGCTGATTCCTCTCCCAATGCAGCCAAGCATCTGACTAGCCTTCCTCATTGCTTTGTTACATTGCTTACCTGCCTTTAAGTCACCTGAAATAGTGAAAAGAAAGAAAAGAGAGCACAAGCAGACTGAACTATAATATCAAATTTAATCTTAAAATATGCATAATCCCAACATGATAAAATAAACCATATATTAGTAATACATAAAACCAATAAATTCCGTATTGATATAGGATCCACACTGAAATTCCTAGATGTTCCCACAAACTAGTACACTAGTAATTACCAGATTGAAGACCTTTCTAACCCTCTGAGGAAACGACCAGTGTGTGCCGGTCGAGAAACGCGTCAGTGCTGCATTAGGATTCAAGTACTCTTCACAGTTCCACAGCTCTATATACTCCACTTCGATCCATACCGCCAGGTCGTCTGATTGGAGCCACCTGCACGGGTTCCCTTGCCAAACGGGGACTGTGGCCATCAGTTAAACCTCTTTGGAGCCAGCGGCGTCTGGCCATCTTCAGCATAGCCAAATCTCCTGTAAGCGGCAACTGCTCTGACACATTACGGTGAGAGAGCGACAGACGAAGCCGCTGGAGCGAGCGGTGCCCGGTCATCTGCCAGTGCCGCCTGAATATTGGAAGTGGAAAGCACCTATTGCTCCGTCATGTTGTCACAGTGAGAGAGTGGCAGACGGAGCCACTGTAGTGTGCTTTGAATATAGGCATATTGATGCTTAAGGAATAGAGACAATAAACATCATAAGTAGCAGAGTATTTGCTACATAGTCTACTATCTTTAATCTGCCAAAGGAAAAATTACTTTGTAACCACGGAACTGATTTATGAGTACCATCTGAAATTCCTTTTAATTGAGCCATCAGTTGTGTGCATTTAAAATACGGACTGAAGGATACATTTGTTTCTTATAAGGATCACCACATTAGTCAATCTGGTAATTACTAGTGCACTAGTTTGTGGGAACATCTAGGAATTTCAGTGTGGATCCTATATCAATACGGAATTTATTGGTTTTATGTATTACTAATATATGGTTTATTTTATCATGTTGGGATTATGCATATTTTAAGATTATATTTGATATTATAGTTCAGTCTGCTTGCGCTCTCGTTTCTTTCTTTTTTCTTGCATTTGTATAGGGTCTGCTAATACCCTATTCCCTTGAGAGCAGCAGGCAGCATATCAGAATTGGCTCAGTGAGGCGCCTTTTCTCTCGTAGACCTGAAATAGTGACTCCTAGATCCTTTTCCTCCTTAGTAGTTTCCAGTATAGTGCCATTAATACTATATTTAGCCTTTAGATTTTTGAGACCCAAGTGCATGATTTTGCATTTTTTGGCATTAGACTGTAATTGCCACACTCTTGACCATTCCTCTAGTCTACCTAGATTCTCAATCATTTCTTTTACCCCACCTGGTGTGTCTACCCTGTTGCATACCTTTGCGTCATCTGCAAAAAGGCATATTTTCCCTTCAATACAATTTGCAATGTCACCAATAAAGATATTAAAAAGCACTGGTCCAAGTACAGATCCCTGGGGTGCTCCACTGGTAACATTCCCTCCTGTGAATGCACTCCATTTACCACAACTCTCTGTTTTCTATCCTGCAACCAAAATCTTATCCATTCAACAATCCTAGCATCAATCCCAAGAATCCAAGTTTATTTAGCAGTCTGCGATGTGGAACAGTATCAAAAGCCTTACTAAAGTCTAGATAAGCTATATCCATGGCTCCACCTTTATCCATCACTTTAGTCACACAGTCAAAAAAGTCAATAAGATTTGTTTGACATGATCTCCCCCCAGTGAATCCATGCTGTTTGGGATCCTGTAAATTACTGGATTTGAGATAATCTACAACTCTTTCTTTTAAGAGTGTTTCCATCAATTTCTCTACTACTGATGTAAGACTCACTGGTCTGTAGTTGTTTGCCTCTTCCTTGCTTCCACTTTTGTGCAGTGGGACTACGTTCGCTCTTTTCCAATCCTCTGTAATTACTCCTGTAGCTAATGACTGGTTTAATTTTTCTGTCAATGGTGCTACCATGACCTCTTTAAGTTCTTTTAGTATCCTTGGATGTATCCCATCTGGCCCCATAGATTTGTCCACTTTCAGCTTTGAGAGTTCTGTTAGAACCTTCTCCTCTGCAAATGCACTTGTTTAATTTTCCTGAATATCCCTGCAACTTAGCTGTGGCCCCTTCCCCTCTCTTTCAGTAGTGAATACTGTGCAAAAATAATTATTAAGATTATCTGCTATTACATTGTCTCCCTCAACAAGACTCCCAGTCTCTGTCTTTAGTTTTATAATTCCGCCTTTTGTTTTTCTCCTTTCGCTTATATACCTAAAAAAAGTTTTGCCTCCTTTACCCACTGACTCGGCCATTTTCTCCTCAGCCTGTGCCTTTGCACATCTGATTACCTTCTTAGTCTCCCTCTGTCTAACAAGATATATATCTTTGTCTTCATTATTTTGTGTCTGCTTATATTTCCTAAAAGCCATCTTTTTTTATTTCACAATATTTGCTACTTCTTTCGCAAACCACACTGGCTTCCTTTTCCTTGTGTTTTTCTTAACACTTTTGATACAAAGGTCTATTGCCTTTAATATTGCACTTTTTAATGTTTCCCACCTCTCCTGTACTGCTTCCAAGTTCCTCCACTCTGCCAAAGAATTGCTTACACATTTTCTCATCCCTACAAAATCAGCCTTCCTAAAATCCAGCACCTTTGTTTTTGTATGGGACGAGTCAGTCTCTGTCTTTATGCTGAACCATACTGCTTGATGATCACTGGATCCCAGGTTTTCACCGACTTTTACGTCCGATATTCTGTCTCCATTTGTAAGTGTTAAGTCTAATATTGCGTCTTTCCGAGTGTTCTCCCTCACCAATTGGTGGAGGGATGCTCCTTGAAGGGAATTTAAAATGTCTCTACTGCTAGTGGAACTAGCAACAGACACCTCCCAGTTTACATCCGGAAGATTAAAGTCTCCCATAATTATTACCTCTCCTTTTAATGCCATTTTAGTTATGTCCTGCAATAGGTTTTTGTCCAGTTTTTCTTCCTGTCCTGGTGGCCCGTATATCACGCCAATATGAATAAAAGACTTCTCCCTGTTTCTATGGTCACCCAAAAGGCCTCAGTTTTTTCTTCAATACTTTGTATTAAGGTAGTATTTATGCTTTTTTCTCTGACGTCCTAAGTGGATGCTGGGACTCCGTAAGGACCATGGGGAATAGCGGCTCCGCAGGAGACTGGGCACAACTATAAAGAAAGCTTTAGGTCTAACTGGTGTGCACTGGCTCCTCCCACTATGACCCTCCTCCAGACTTCAGTTAGAATCTTGTGCCCGACTGAGCTGGATGCACACTAGGGTCTCTCCTGAGCTCCTAGAAAGAAAGTATATTTAGGTTTTTTATTTTACAGTGAGATCTGCTGGCAACAGACTCACTGCAGCGAGGGACTAAGGGGAGAAGAAGCAAACCTACCTAACAGGTGGTAGTTTGGGCTTCTTAGGCTACTGGACACCATTAGCTCCAGAGGGATCGACCGCAGGACCCGACCTTGGTGTTCGTTCCCGGAGCCGCGCCGCCGTCCCCCTTACAGAGCCAGAAGCAAGAAGAGGTCCGGAAAATCGGCGGCAGAAGACTTCGGTCTTCACCAAGGTAGCGCACAGCACTGCAGCTGTGCGCCATTGCTCCTCATGTACACCTCACACTCCGGTCACTGATGGGTGCAGGGCGCTGGGGGGGGGCGCCCTGAGGGCAATATATGACACCTTGGCTGGCAAATCTACATCATATATAGTCCTAGAGGCTATATAGATGTAAAAAATACCCCTGCCAGTATTCCAGAAAAAGCGGGAGAAGTCCGCCGGAAAAGGGGCGGGGCCATCTCCCTCAGCACACTAGCGCCATTTTCCCCTCACAGCTCCACTGGAAGGAAGCTCCCTGGCACTCCCCTGCAGTCTGAAACCTACAGAAGGGTAAAAAAGAGAGGGGGTCACTAAATTTAGGCGCAGGATATATATATATATAGATATATAAAAAGCAGCTATAAGGGAAAACACTCATTTATAGTGGGATCCCTGTGTTATATAGCGCTCTGGTGTGTGCTGGCATACTCTCTCTCTGTCTCCCCAAAGGGCTTTGTGGGGTCCTGTCCTCTGTCAGAGCATTCCCTGTGTGTTTGCGGTGTGTCGGTACGGCTGTGTCGACATGTTTGATGAGGAGGCTTATGTGGAGGCGGAGCAGATGCCTGTAAATGTGATGTCACCCCCTGCGGGGTCGACACCTGAGTGGATGGTGCTGTGGAAGGAATTACGCGACAGTGTCGACTCCTTGCATAAAAGGTTTGACGACATACCTAATGTGGGACAGCCGGCTTTTCAGCCTGTGCCTGCCCAGGCGTCTCAAAAGCCATCAGGGGCTCTAAAACGCCCGCTACCTCAGATGGCAGACACAGATGTCGACACGGATACTGACTCCAGTGTCGACGACGATGAGACTAATGTAACTTCCAGTAGGGCCACACGTTACATGATTGAGGCAATGAAAAATGTGTTGCACATTTCTGATGTTACCCCCGGTACCACAAAAAAAGGGTATTATGTTTGGAGAGAAAAAACTACCAGCAGCTTTTCCTCCATCTGAGGAGTTAAATGAAGTGTGTGAAGAAGCGTGGGCGTCCCCTGATAAGAAGCTGGTAATTTCTAAGAGGTTACTAATGGCGTACCCTTTCCCGCCAGAGGATAGGTCACGTTGGGAAACATCCCCTAGAGTGGATAAAGCGCTCACACGCTTGTCAAAGAAGGTGGCACTACCGTCTCCGGATACGGCCGCCCTGAAGGAATCTGCTGATAGAAAGCAGGAGGCTATCCTGAAATCTATATATACACACACAGGTGTTATACTGAGACATGGAAGTTCTGCCATATAAGGGTGAGGAGTTGTTCGGGGATGGTCTCTCGGACCTCGTTTCCACAGCAACAGCTGGGAAGTCTACATTTTTACCCCATGTTCCCTCACAGCCAAAGAAAGCACCGTATTATCAGGTACAGTCCTTTCGGCCCAATAGGGGCAAGCGGGTTAAAGGCGCGTCCTTTCTTCCTAGAGGCAGAGGTAGGGGAAAAAAGCTGCAGCATACAGCCAGTTCCCAGGAGCAAAAGTCCTCCCCCGCTTCCTCTAAGTCCACAGCATGACGCTGGGGCTCCACAGGCGGAGCCAGGTACGGTGGGGGCCCGTCTCAAATATTTCAGCAATCAGTGGGCTCGCTCACGGGTGGATCCCTGGATTTTTCAGATAGTATCTCAGGGGTACAAGCTGGAATTCGAGATGTCTCCCCCCCGCCGTTTCCTCAAATCTGCCTTGCCAACCACTCCCTCAGGCAGGGAGGCAGTGTTACAGGCAATTCACAAGCTGTATTCACAACAGGTGATAGTAAAGGTACCCCTACTTCAACAAGGACGGGGTTACTATTCCACAATGTTTGTGGTACCGAAACCGGATGGTTCGGTGAGACCCATTTTAAATTTGAAATCCTTGAACACATATATAAAAAAATTCAAGTTCAAGATGGAATCGCTCAGGGCGGTTATTGCAAGCCTGGACGAGGGGGATTACATGGTATCACTGGACATCAAGGATGCTTACCTGCATGTCCCCATTTACCATCCTCACCAGGAGTACCTCAGATTTGTGGTACAGGATTGTCATTACCAATTCCAGACGTTGCAGTTCAGTCTATCCACGGCTCCGAGGGTCTTTACCAAGGTAATGGCCGAAATGATGATACTCCTTCGAAAGAAGGGAGTTTTAATTATCATGTACTTGGACGATCTCCTGATAAAGGCGAGGTCCAGAGAGCAGTTGTTGGTCGGGGTAGCACTATCTCAGGAGGTGCTACAACAGCACGGCTGGATTCTAAACATTCCAAAGTCGCAGCTGGTCCCTACGACACGTCTACTGTTCCTGGGGATAGTTCTGGACACAGAACAGAAAAAAGTGTTTCTCCCGGAGGAGAAGGCCAAGGAGCTGTCATCTCTAGTCAGAGGCCTCCTAAAACCAAAACAGGTGTCGGTGCATCACTGCACACGGATCCTGGGAAAGATGGTAGCTTCCTACGAAGCAATTCCATTCGGCAGGTTCCATGCAAGAACCTTTCAGTGGGACCTGTTGGACAAGTGGTCCGGATCGCATCTTCATATGCATCGGCTGATAACCCTGTCTCCAAGGACAAGGGTGTCTCTGCTGTGGTGGCTGCAGAGTGCTCATCTTCAGGAGGGCCGCAGATTCGGCATACAGGACTGGGTCCTGGTGACCACGGATGCCAGCCTTCGAGGCTGGGGGGCAGTCACACAGGGAAGAAACTTCCAAGGACTATGGTCAAGTCAGGAGACTTCCCTGCACATAAATATTCTGGAACTAAGGGCCATTTACAATGCCCTAAGTCAGGCAAAACCCCTGCTTCAAAACCAGCCGGTACTGATCCAGTCAGACAACATCACGGCGGTCGCCCATGTAAACCGACAGGGCGGCACGAGAAGCAGGACGGCGATGGCAGAAGCCACAAGGATTCTCCGATGGGCGGAAAATCACGTGTTAGCACTGTCAGCAGTGTTCATTCCGGGAGTGGACAACTGGGAAGCAGACTTCCTCAGCAGGCACGACCTCCACCCGGGAGAGTGGGGACTTCATCCAGAAGTCTTCCAACTGATTGTAAACCGTTGGGAAAGGCCACAGGTGGACATGATGGCGTCCTGCCTAAACAAAAAGCTAGAAAAGAATTGCGCCAGGTCAACAGACCCGCAGGCGATAGCTGTGGACGCTCTAGTGACACCGTGGGTGTACCGGTCGGTTTATGTGTTCCCTCCTCTTCCTCTCATACCAAAGGTACTGAGGATAATACGGAGAAGAGGAGTAAGAACTATACTCATTGTTCCGGATTGGCCAAGAAGAGCTTGGTACCCGGAACTTCAAGAAATGATCTCAGAGGACCCATGGCCTCTACCGCTCAGACAAGACCTGCTGCAGCAGGGGCCCTGTCTGTTCCAAGACTTACCGCAGCTGCGTTTGACGGCATGGCGGTTGAACACCGGATCCTGAAGGAAAAGGGCATTCCGGAGGAAGTCATTCCTACGCTGATTAAAGCTAGGAAAGAAGTAACCGCAAACCATTATCACCGCATATGGCGAAAATATGTTGCGTGGTGTGAGGCCAGGAAGGCCCCAACGGAGGAATTTCAGCTGGGCCGTTTCCTGCACTTCCTACAGTCAGGGGTGACTATGGGCCTTAAATTGGGTTCCATTAAGGTCCAGATTTCGGCTCTATCGATTTTCTTCCAGAGAGAACTGGCTTCACTACCTGAAGTTCAAACTTTTGTTAAGGGAGTGCTGCATATTCAGCCCCCTTTTGTGCCTCCAGTGGCACCTTGGGATCTCAACGTGGTGTTGGATTTCCTAAAGTCACATTGGTTTGAGCCACTGAAAACCGTGGATTTGAAATATCTCACGTGGAAAGTGGTCATGTTGTTGGCCTTGGCTTCGGCCAGGCGTGTATCAGAATTGGCGGCTTTGTCATGTAAAAGCCCTTATCTGATTTTCCATATGGATAGGGCAGAATTGAGGACTCGTCCCCAGTTTCTCCCTAAAGTGGTATCAGCTTTTCATCTGAACCAACCTATTGTGGTGCCTGCGGCTACAAAAGACTTGGAGGCTTCCAAGTTGTTGGACGTAGTCAGGGCCCTGAAAATCTATGTTTCCAGGACAGCTGGAGTCAGAAAGACTGACTCGCTCTTTATCCTGTATGCGCCCAATAAGTTGGGTGCACCTGCTTCAAAGCAGACTATTGCTCGCTGGATCTGTAGTACGATTCAGCTTGCACATTCTGCGGCTGGACTGCCGCATCCTTAATCAGTGAAAGCCCATTCCACGAGGAAGGTGGGCTCTTCTTGGGCGGCTGCCCGAGGGGTCTCGGCTCTTCAACTTTGCCGAGCAGCTACTTGGTCGGGGTCAAACACGTTTGCTAAATTCTACAAGTTTGACACCCTGGCTGAGGAGGACCTAGAGTTTGCTCATTCGGTGCTGCAGAGTCATCCGCACTCTCCCGCCCGTTTGGGAGCTTTGGTATAATCCCCATGGTCCTTACGGAGTCCCAGCATCCACTTAGGACGTCAGAGAAAATAAGAATTTACTCACCGGTAATTCTATTTCTCGTAGTCCGTAGTGGATGCTGGGCGCCCATCCCAAGTGCGGATTGTCTGCAATACTTGTACATAGTTATTGCTTAACTAAAGGGTTATTGTTGAGCCATCTGTTGAGAGGCTCAGTTGTTATCATACTGTTAACTGGGTATTGTATCACGAGTTATACGGTGTGATTGGTGTGGCTGGTATGAGTCTTACCCGGGATTCAAAATCCTTCCTTATTGTGTCAGCTCTTCCGGGCACAGTATCCTAACTGAAGTCTGGAGGAGGGTCATAGTGGGAGGAGCCAGTGCACACCAGTTAGACCTAAAGCTTTCTTTATAGTTGTGCCCAGTCTCCTGCGGAGCCGCTATTCCCCATGGTCCTTACGGAGTCCCAGCATCCACTACGGACTACGAGAAATAGAATTACCAGTGAGTAAATTCTTATTTTTTTTATATACATTGCTACCCCTCCTCCGATTTTTCCCATTCTGTCCTTCCTAAATAAAGTATATGCCGGTATAGCTATGACCCAGTCATGATTTTCATTGAACCATGACTCTGTAATTGCCACAATATCTAGATCATCCCTTGTCATTATTGCAGTTAGTTCTGGGATTTTATTTCCTTAGCTCCTAGCATTTGCACACATAGGCCCTCATTCCGAGTTGTTCGCTCGCTAGCTGCTTTTAGCAGCATTGCACACGCTAAGCCGCCGCCCTCTGGGAGTGTATCTTAGTTTAGTAGAATTGCAAACGAAAGATTAGCAGAATTGCGAATAGAAATTTCTTAGCAGTTTCTGAGTAGCTCGAGACTTACTCAGCCATTGCGATCAGTTCAGTCAGTTTCGTTCCTGGTTTGACGTCACAAACACACCCAACGTTCGCCCAGACACTCCCCCGTTTCTTCAGACACTCCCGCGTTTTTCCCAGAAACGCCAGCTTTTTTTGCACACTCCCAGAAAACGGACAGTTTCCGCCCAGAAACACCCACTTCCTGTCAATCACAGTACGAACACCAGAACGATGAAAAAACCTTGTTATGCCGTGAGTAAAATACCTAACTTTTGTGTAAAATAACTAAGCGCATGCCCTCTGCGAACCTTGCGCATGCGCAGTAAGCGACTAATCGCAATATAGCGAAAATCGGCAACGAGCGAACAACTCGGAATGACCCCCATAGCTTTTAGAGTCTTGTTTGTGCTTTTCCTGTCCCTAGCTATGTTCTTCTCTCTACCTATGTTTATTTGGTTTTGATCTGAATTACCTTCTGTTGCTTGGGATATGCTTCCTATTTCCTTTGTCTGCAGAAACAATACCTCTGTGTTGGGGGAGCAGATTGCTTTATTCCTATTGGCTTCAATTGAGATACTTTGCCATTGACAAACTTTTTATACATTCTGTCTTACTTGATGTTTACTTTCTATCACTGATTCATATGAGTGAATAGAATACCACTGACAATATACAGATATTTTGTGTTGCACTAGATGATTGCTACAAACCCTGTTTGAATTTCTGATGGAGACTAAATTTTTCTGAATATGGGGCCTAATTCTGAGTTGATCGCTGCAGCAAGTTTGTTAGCAATTGGGCAAAACCATGTGCACTGCAGGGGGGGGGGGGGGGTGCAGATATAACATTTGCAAAGAGAGTTAGATTTGGGTGGGTTACTTATTTTGTTTCTGTGCAGGGTAAATACTGGCTGCTTTATTTTTACACTGCAATTTAGATTTCAGTTTGAATACACCCCACCCAAATCTAACTCTCTTTGCAAATGTTATATCTTTCCCCCCTGCTGTGCACATGGTTTTGCCCAATTGCTAACAAACTTGCTGCTGCGATCAACTCAGAATTACCCCCATAATACCAACTGCTGTCAGTTCCGTTGTGTGTTTATGATAAGCGTTAGCGTATTATTTGTGTTGTTGGATGCATTAGCATGTAAAGGTTCTAAAATATTCCCATTCCAGGTAGGTTAAACCTGTTCTTTTTCTACATGATATTGGAGTATTCTTCTCTTGATACCATATGGTCACATCATCATTAAAATTTTGGTTTTGATAATTCTACAATTGTACCTGTGTGATAGGACTTCCCCTGTGTTTCCTAAATTATTTGCATCTACAAGGGAAGTAGCTGTTTACTTGCATAGTCTCCGTTTTTGCAGGTTTGTCCTCTGAAGTGTCATGCTGTCAGTAGGCTTGAGACATAAATATTTTCTCTGGTGACCGTAATGCATGGCAAAGGAATATTTCCTCAAAGGAGATCCTCTCATTTTCCCTGAAAATTAAAATACAACATCCATGGCCTTTAGTTTATGAAATATTATCTGGAGGAAAGAGTCTACCCTTGGCCTAACTGACAATCCTATCCAGTGCTGAGTCAAAGAGAACAAACCCATCTAAAGGTAAAGCTACTTTCTAACTCCATATCTGCCCAAAGGCGCAAGCCAGAGATGCTTCTTTGACCAAGGCTGATGTACTGGACAGATTAAGAGTATGGTCCACTAAGCAACAATTCTGGTCTGGATGATTCCGATTGCAAGGCCTCAGCAATTTGCTCAGTTCAAGGATGCCACATTATGATTAGGAATAGTGGGGAATTTAGCAAAATGGTCAATAGGGGCATACACTGTAGTGTGGTCTTTTTCTCAAGTCATCTTCTGAGAAGGGATAGACGAAACAAAGAAGTATGATAGACTAAGCCAGCGCAATGTATGAGGGTTAATTTAAATTAAAACTTGTGAAGTTAATATACCCCACGGGGTGTCAGCAGTCATTTAAAGGGCAATTAGGTGTTGTATGTCGTAAAAAGAATATTTACTAAAGTTCTAACAACACATGAATATAACATAATAATCTAGCACAGCATTTGTAAAAAACATATAGGGGGTGTAACTAATCTCCTGTGTGATAGATATGTCCATCAGATTTCTCTATGTGGCTGGCAAGGAAAATACAGTAACTGATCATTTGACATGTTACTCACTTAGGAATGATAAGGTTACTTACTTGTTCTAGTAGTGGATATTCCTGCATGGTGCAGCTTTTTTGCAAGGCCTACAGGAATATAGCAAACTGAAATAGAATGAACAGTACATGGTGGTCCGATGACATAACTTTGTAAGGTATGCCTGCATGTTTGTGGCTCCATGCGGATTGTTTGGAACAGACTTACTGAAAGTCTGAGCTGAGCTGTATGATCGCAAAGCAAAGGGTACACTGTGGACAGCCTGAACCGGAGAATGGAGTGCCAGAGAAGTGGAATTGATTCCACTGACACCAATCAACTTAATCAGAGGCTTGCTGATACTGGACAAGTTAAAAATACCTTTAATAATAATTAAATTAATTAACCATTATCATGATCACCAATGTATGATTTGTTCACCTTTACAACATCTCCAGAATCAGACCCTTCGTCATCCTAGAAGATACAAAATTTCTTACCCATGTCCTTGTCATCTTCACGTGAGACTACTGCAACCTTCTACTCTGTGGTCTTCTCTCTCTACCGTCTCCTCTTTTAAATCAATCCTCAATGCTGTTGCTCATCTCATCTTCTTATCTTATTGCTCTGATTTGATTTGTCTTCTTTACTGACTCACTTTCCATACAGAATCCAGTATAAGCTCCTCATCTCACTTTTAAGAGAATCCTCCCCGCCTATGGGGGTAAGTCATACCTGATCGTAGCAGCAAATGTGTTAGCATTTGGGCAAAACCATGTGCACTGCAGGTGGGGCAGATATAACATGTGCAGTGAGAGTTAGATTTGGGTGTGGTGTGTTCAAACTGAAATCTAAATTGCAGTGTAAAAATAAAGCAGCCAGTATTTACTCTGCACAGAAACAAAATAACCCACCCAAATATAACTCTCTCTGCAAATGTTATATCTGCCCCCCTGCAGTGAACATGGTTTTGCCCAACTGATAACAAATTTGCTGCTACGATCAGGTCTGAATTACCCCATATATCTCTGACCACATTCCCTCTCCACTTGTCCTCCAAATGTTGCCTTGCCTCCACACTAATTACCTCCTTCCACATCCACGACTTCTCCCGTGCTGCTCCCCTCTTCCAGAACTCACTTTCTGACCCAATAAAGTAGTCTACCAATTTTCATGGATTTACATGTGCCTTGAAAACAAACATGTTCATTAAAGTCAAACAGCCCTTCACATATTCAGAAATCACACCCTCTATCCTCATCTCTTGATGTACCTCCCAGATACATACCCTGCACCCCCTAGACCATTGTTTCTCAGAGACTCCTAACAGTGCATGATTTCCAGATTTCCTATTTTGTGCACAGATGTATGCATTACCAGCTGATGTTTTTTTTTTAGAGATCCACAGGGGGTGCTAATTATTTCACTTTTTATATTGAGGATATATTTAAAACATGTAATATTAGGGTTCCCTGAGTACTGGAGTTGGAAAGCACTGCCCTAAACTGTAAGTTCTGAGTACAACTGTTAGTAGCTGTCACTCACTCACTTGAATAATTATATGGTTTGAGTTTTCACCTTGTATTTTTTATTTGAACCATTTTATAGTGCATGTTTTTTCACACTACCGCAATTCCTCTTTAATCCATATTGGGGACACTCTGTACTTGGGGTATAGCTACATATAGAGGGCGCTATTGATAGAGCAAAGCACAAGTTGAGTCCCCCCCCCCCTTCCCTGGAAAAACTTCAGGTTTTAATTTTGTGCCCTTCTCTAAGGGCACAGTTTATCCTCTGCTTAGGGTTTATTGTTTTTTTCCACTACATCATTGTAAAGGTACTTAACAGAATGCATGCACTGAGTGTGCAGGCTCGGCTCAGGCAGTGGTAGCTGCTATGCTGCCACTCCTGGCTGTACAGTTTAGGTCACCTGACCAACATAGTGAGCTGGGAATCTATGGCCATGTAAACTGCACTCCAGAAGCCACAGTAGAGACTATCATGAGCGTTTATCATCAGCTGTCTCAGTCATCCTCCACATATGGTGGTGTTGGGACTTGTAAACAATCTGCATGGAATGATAGGCATTTCCTCCTGTGAAGTGGAAACCCTATGTTGAAAAGATAACCGCCATTAATACAAAAGAAGTGCTGTTGTTCCAAACATAGGGTGATATCCAATTACCCGCAGTTATTAACCCGCCAATATACAATTACTCGCGGGTAATTGTCTCACCATGGGCTAATCCAATTAGCCCCGATATACCGGTGCGGGACGCAGTTTATGTGGAATTTTGTTTCACCTGCCTCAGGCAAGTGAAACCAAATCCCTGAAAGCAGTCCCGTTTTAATGCGAAAAATGGGGCTGCGGCCGATGAAAACACAGATTGCAATGAAACTGTGTGTTTTCCTGACAATTTTTTTTTTATGGGTGATCTAATTGGATAGGCTGTAAAAAAATATCAGCGAAACATTGGGAAAAGACTGAATTTTTTTATCCAATGTTTTACCGCATCTAATTGGATACCCCCTGTGACATTTAAATGCAAAAAGAGGTATCCAAAATTTTATTTCATGTAAAGTATGTAACAGCATGGCTGCTATGCTGTGTCCTTTATTTGACCTAACTTTATCTAGGAAAATGGGAGAATTAATGTTCAGGGAACAGATAACGATCTCCTATCTCACACTAGTGATAAAAGTTTGGGGGTGGAAAGCTGCATCCTTAATTTTCAAAACAACTAGACCTGGTCAAGCTAGGTCAGGAAAAATACATTCTAGTAGAATTTCACCTCTAAAGAAGAAAGAAAATGTTGTGTCCAGCTGGGCTGTGCCAACCTACCCTATATGCTGTGTGACTGTTTCATTCGTATCCAGGGCCAAGCAACAAAATAGTTAAAACAAAAGGGTGGGGCTGTGCAGTTGGAAGAGAATATCTAGGATCTTCCATGAGCCTTCTGCGTGCATTTATGCCTAAGGAGAGTCGCAATGACTGGTGATTTGCCCAATATTTCCAGTGGCTCCTTCAAGACGTTATGACTCTGGTTTTATTACATTCATCATTTTTAATTTTCTGAGATTGTTTGCTGTATAAACTGTTGTACATAATTGTAATATTATCTTTTTTTGTAATCAAACCTTGGAAATATTTTTTGGATTAAAAAAACCTTAGTCTAGCGTATTCTCAATGTCTCCTGGTGAACTTGCGAGCCTGTGAGGTCAAAGCTACGTACCTAAGTGTAAGTGTGCAATTAATAATTCTGTATGCAGGTAGCCGCAAAGGACTATCTGGTGTCAATACATTGATTCTTTCCTTTGTTGGTGGCAGTTCCCGTTTTTGATTAACCACACATGCTGAGGTAACCATGAGTCACTGGTGGCAATTTTCAGATTGAGGTAACTGGAGAATCAGCCTGCCAGTCATGACACCCACTAAGGAAGGTGAGATCAGTAAAAGTCATACTGGGTCACCCCCCAATAACGGTGGGGAAAGGGCTGACGGGTGGTCCATGCTTATTATGACTGGGAAGTCCATCTGAGAGACCCCATCTATGGAGGTAAGACTGGATGAAAACTGAAGGCAGGTGGAGTCCACCTTGAGGTAAGGGATGATTTATCCCTGTGGAAAAAAATCCCACCTGGCAGCTGCCTCTCAATTTCCTTTCACTTCACAGGTTCTCCCTGTGTCTGGTCCTGTAGCTCGTTAATCTGGGTACACACTAGTGATGTGCACCGGACATTTTTCGGGTTTTGTGTTTTGGTTTTGGATTCGGTTCCGCGGCCGTGTTTTGTATTTGGAGGCGTTTTGGCAAAACCTCCCTGAAATTTTTTTGTCGGATTTGGGTGTGTTTTGGATTCGGGTGTTTTTTTACAAAAAACCCTCAAAAACAGCTTAAATCAAAGAATTTGGGGGTCATTTTGATCCCATAGTATTATTAACCTCAATAACCATAATTTCCACTCATTTCCAGTCTACTCTGAACACCTCACACCTCACAATATTATTTTTAGCCCTAAAATTTGCACTGAGGTCGCTGGATGACTAAGCTAAGCGACCCAAGTGGCCGGAACAAACACCTGGCCCATCTAGTAGTGGCACTGCAGTGTCAGACAGGATGGCACTTAAAAAAATAGTCCCCAATCCACACATGATGCAAAGAAAAAAAGAGGTGCACCAGGGTCGCTGGATGGCTAAGCTAAGTGACCCAAGTTGCCGACACAAACACCTGGCCCATCTAGGAGTGGCACTGCAGTGTCAGACAGGATGGCACTTAAAAAAATAGTCCCAAAACAGCACATGATGCAAAGAAAAAAAGAGGCACCAAGGTCGCTGTGTGACTAAGCTAAGCGACCCAAGTGGCCGACACAAACACCTGGCCCATCTAGGAGTGGCACTGCAGTGTCAGACAGGATGGCACTTAAAAAAAATTGTCCCCAAACAGCACATGATGCAAAGAAAAAAAGAGGTGCACCAAGGTCGCTGGATGGCTAAGCTAAGCGACCCAAGTGGCCGACACAAACACCTGGCCCATCTAGGAGTGGCACTGCAGTGTCAGACAGGATGGCAGATTTAAAAAATAGTCCCCAAACAGCACATGATGCAAAGAAAAAAAGAGGTGCACCAAGGTCGCTGGATGGCTAAGCTAAGCGACCCAAGTGGCCGGCACAAACACCTGGCCCATCTAGGAGTGGCACTGCAGTGTCAGACAGGATGGCAGATTTAAAAAATAGTCCCCAAACAGCACATGATACAAAGATAAAAAGAGGTGCAATAAGGTAGCTGTGTGACTAAGCTAAGCGACCCAAGTGGCCGACACAAACACCTGGCCCATCTAGGAGTGGCACTGTAGTGTCAGACAGGATGGCAGATTTAAAAAATAGTCCCCAAACAGCCCATGATGCAAAGAAAAAAAGAGGTGCAATGAGGTAGCTGTGTGACTAAGCTAAGCGACCCAAGTGGCCGACACAAACACCTGGCCCATCTAGGAGTGGCAGTGTAGTTTTCTAGCGAGAGGATGAGTGCTTCCATCCTCATGTGAATCTGAACCACTAGCCATGAACATAGGCCAGGGCCTCAGCCGTTCCTTGCCACTCCGTGTCGTAAATGGCATATTGGCAAATTTACGCTTCTCCTCAGACGCTTTTAATTTTAATTTTTCGGTCATTTTACTGAACTTTTGTAATATACTTGACGACACAGAGGTAGAGCAGTGGACTACTGTACCGTACTGCTATATATTATATACTGGTGGTCAGCAAAATTATGCACTGTCCTCCTACTATATATACTGCGCACAACAACTAAAATGCACCACAGGTATGGATGGATAGTATACTTGACGACACAGAGGTAGGTAGAGCAGTGGACTACTGTACCGTACTGCTATATATTATATACTGGTGGTCAGCAAAATTATGCACTGTCCTCCTACTATATATAGTGCGCAAAACTTAAATGCACCACAGGTATGAGTATACTTGACGACACAGAGGTAGGTAGAGCAGTGGACTACTGTACCGTACTGATATAACACTGGTGGTCACTGGTCAGCAAAACTCTGCACTGTCCTCCTACTATATAATACCGGTGGTCCCCAGTCCCCACAATAAAGCACACTGAGCACAGATATTTGCAGCACACTGAGCACAGATATGGAGCATTTTTCAGGCAGAGAACGTAGATATTTTCAGCACACTGAGCACAGATATTTGCAAGCACACTGAGCACAGATATTTGCAGCTCACTGAGCACAGATATTTGCAGCACACTTAACACAACTGAGAGAACGCTGCACACGTCCTCTCCCTATCATCTCCAATGCACGAGTGATAATGGCGGCGACGCGCGGCTCCTTATATAGAATACGAATCTCGCGAGAATCCGACAGCGGGATGATGACGTTCGGGCGCGCTCGGGTTAACCGAGCAAGGCGGGAAGATTCGAGTCCGCCTCGGAACCGTGTAAAATGGGTGAAGTTCGGGGGGTTTCGGATTCCGAGGAACCGAACCCGCTCATCACTAGTACACACTGATGCAATAATCAGGACAATTACTTGATATTGATTGATTGATAATTGTATAGGTGTGTATGCAGGAGCATTAGCCAATAAATGTCTTCAAATGCTATAGCCTGGAGAACAGGAGTACCAAGGATTCTGATATACAAGAGCCACATCTATTCCCATGAGAGCGGAGTTGAAATTGCTGGTTCACTCACTCACCAACAGAGACCATCAGGAAAGTGGAAATCCCAAGATATATGATCTACCCTCCATGAACTTAAGACCCACATAATAGTGCTTCCTGAAGATTAGGTGAGCCATGACTTTAACATCATATACCTGCAAAGTGGAAACTTATGGTGCAAGCGCTCATTATTTCAATGTGGAAACAGCATATGTGACAACTTTATGCTTGAAGTGATGCTTTTTTAAATATCCAGAATAAATGTGAAATTCTTTTTGATTGGATTTGGACTGTTTATCCTCTGTGGATAATATATTATCAGCATTCTTCCCATATTTAACAATATATGGAACTAGATATGTGTCGAATTACAGCCCAAATCTATTGGTCCCAGCGCTGAAAAACTTGCATACACTTTCTGCGTTTGCTGCATTCATTAAAAAATTCAGGGAGGGATGTAATAGTGTTTGAGATGGCCGGTGGTTCGGGATGCGGATGATCTTGTATGTTTTTTAAAATGGAAATCGTTTACAAGGCATGGTTTTGTCTTATGATTGCCCCTTTACAAGCATGTTCTAGATCGTCCGGAATCCAGCACCTCTGGTGATCTCGGATGCCATTACATCCCGACCTGAAGTTCTGAAGGTTCTCTCTTAGGGGATAATTCCAAGTTGATCGCAGCAGGATTTTTGTTAGCAGTTGGGCAAAACCATGTGCACTGCAGGGGAGGCAGATTTAACATGTGCAGAGAGAGTTAGATGTGGGTGTGGTGTGTTCAATCTGCAATCTAATTTGCAGTGTAAAAATAAAGCAGCCAGTATTTACCCTGCAGAGAAATAAAATAACCCACCCAAATCTAACTCTTTCTGTACATGTTATATCTGCCTCCCCTGCAGTGCACATGGTTTTGCCCAACTGCTTACAAAAATCCTGCTGCGATCAACTTGGAATTACCCCCTTAGTCCTCACACAGGACTGTTTTTATACATTTTAATCCACTCTTATGTGTGATGGAAGTATAAAGGGATTGCATATCTATTGCTCCCTATTTATAATCCTCAGTCTATGTAAAGTCTTCTAATAACTGTAAAATGTGTGTAGAATCTTTCATATGAATCAAGTGCGGGAACATATTCAGAGACTCTTGATGTTAACGAATCAATGCCCGATACTATCGGACAACCCGCAAGTACATCTCGATTTTTGTGTATTTTTGGCAGATGATATATATAGTAGCCAGTCTCGGCATATCGCTCTTTAAATATTTATATTCTTCCATCAATATTACCTTATTCTTTCCCCTAGTTAACAACTCCTGAAGTTCACCCAAGTACTCTTTATCGTACTTAAGTTTAACATAGGATTCCATGTCAGACAACAATCTATACCTTTCAAGGACATACTTGTCCCTGTCCATTATCTCTAGGCCACCCCCCTTATCAGCCTGCTTAATTTCTTTATTTTTCATTAATAATTTGAGGGCCTTATTTTCTTCAACTGTCAGGCTCCTATCTTTAATTTGCACATTATCACTCAATCTATTAAAATCTTTCTTCATCAATTGTGAAAAAAGATCAAGATAAGAACCCTGCGACCCCACTGGGTAAAAAGTGCTTGTTCCTTTAAACCCAATGATCCCTTCAATCTCTCATTCTCCCATTCCTTTAACAACTTGTTGTCATGCCTTATAAAATGCCTTTTCAAGGTAATTTTTCATACACATAAATTGAAATCCATGTATAGATTAATATTATAGTACAGACATATCCCCCTCATCCTGTTCCACACAATTCTCAATTTTTATTATGTCCTCATTACCATCTTTACTTGTATGTTCACCACATCTGTAGATGGTGCAGAAATGATGGAAGGAGGCAAAAGAGGATTCCCTTTGAGGATAGTGTGAGAAATGTCAGACTCACACATAGCTAATGTGAATGCCCCTACACTCTCCTCAGGGATGTGGGATGGTTCTAAACACACATTTTGTTTTACTGCCTTAGTTTTTTTTTTTTTTTACACCTCTTCTATACTCTGAGTGAACAGGTCTTGTATCGTCATGAGAGGCAGAAGATGCTTCACTGACAGTTTCAGGACCCCCACTCATAAATAAAAAAAAAGGCCTGAGCCTTTCCTTGCCACTGCATATGGTGAATGGCATGGTAATTTTATGTTTTTCTGCACCAAACTTTCCCTTTAATGAAGGTGATTTTTTCTTTACCACTGTGTATTGTTTTTTTCTCTTAAATGCCCTGACTTAAACCCTCTATGCCCTTGAGCATCAGCTTTAGATAACGTTGAAACACTAATATCATTATGACTAGTGGCAGCAGTTGCAGCGATAGTATTGGTTGCTCTTCTCTAAAGTGATCATTATCCATTTTTCAATTCACAGATCACTGTGGTGATACAAAGGGCTTTTACCTTTTATATATACGTGAATAATAAATGCACAGGATACAGTGCACCAGAACAGTACAAACAGTAGAATATATTTGTCACTTTGCAGCTCAACTCATACTGTGGCAATTCAAAGGGCTTTTATATGTCTGCAAATAATAAATAGACAGGGCTACAGTGCACCAGAACAGTACAAACAATAGAACACTATTTTTCACTTTGCAGCTCAACTCACACTGCGGCAATTAAAAGGGCTTTTATATGTTGGATCATTTTACTCAATAAAAAAATGAGCACATTTCATTTATTTGATTTGGTTCTCTTCATCTACTTTTAGGATTTGTGTGAAATCAGGGGTAGTTTTAGGCCAAATTTCAGCAGAAATATAGAAAATTCTGAAGGGTTCACAAACTTTCAAGCACCACTGTATTAGCTCAGTTGAGGGGTGTATTCGTGTAGTATCAAGTTGCTTAATCAAGATCCAAACACAGCTTTTTCAGGTAAATAACCGAAATATTGCTTTACTGGCAGCATAATAACTGACAGAAAAAAGCAACAAGCCCCTATCTACCTAAGATGTACATGCACACCAGCATGCGTGCACATCGTGGCAAATAAGGGACACCCGCAGCTAGAGAGTGGCTACATCTCTCTCTCTCTCTCTATATATATATATATATATATATATAAAAGAAATACAAAAAAGAAAAATATACCCTTCACGCGCTGAAAATTAGCAGCACAACTGAAAGATCCCCTGTTAGTAGGAACTTAAGAAACAGACATACATAATATAAACAGAGTGCTCTAAAGCTCAGCTCTGTCCTAGTGAAAAACCAAGTAGGGGCTTTTACACGATAGGGCCCCCAATTCTGAGACACGTCTAGCAGAAGCCAGGGCCAGCTACATCACCGTTTTCCACGTGAGGAACTTGTCTTCTACGGTCATCCGAGGCTCAAACCAGGAAGACGGAAGAAATTCCAACACTACATTCAAATCCAAACGCGCCGTAGGCAGCACAAACGGAAGTTGAATGTGAAGTACACCTTGCAAGAAAGTCTGGACTTCTGGCAACATTGCCAATTTCTTCTGATAGAAAACGGAAAGGGCTGAGATCTGGACCTTAATGGAACCCAGACGTAAGCCCTTATCCACACCAGCCTGCAAGAACCGTAAGCACCGTCCCAGGTGGAATTCAGCCGGTGGAAACGTGTGTTCCTCGCACCAAGAAACGTATCTCCTCCAGATATGATAATAGTGTTTTGACGGCACAGGTTTGAACCATGGTTACAATAACCTTTTTGGAAAGGCCTTTGTGAGCTAGGATGTTCCGCTCAACTTCCAAGCTGTTAAACAAAGTTGCCGTAAGTCTGGGTAGACGAACGGTCCTTGGTGTAGAAGATCTTTTCTCATTGGCAGAGGCCAAGGGTCTGCGACGGACATGTCCAGAAGATCCACGTACCACGCTCTCCGAGGCCAATCAGAATTGCCTGAACCCACTGATTCCTGATTCACTTGAGCACCTGTGGGAGCAATGGAATCGGAGGAAACAGGTAGACCAGCCAGTAAGGCCAAGGAGACGCCAGCGCATCTACAGCCCTTGCCTGAGAGTCTCTGGTCCTGGAGCAATACCAGCGAAGCTTCTTTTTGAGTCGAGAAGCCATCATGTCCATCTGTGGGCAGCCCCACAAGTCGATGATCTGTTGAAACACCTGTTGGTGGAGACCCCACTCTCCCGGGTGGAGATCGTGACGACTCAGGAAGTCCGCTTCCCAGTTGTCCACCCCCGGAATGAATATAGCGGACATTGCTCTTGCGTTTCTTTCCACCCAGAGAAATATTTTTGATACCTCTCGCATGCAGGCTCTGCTTTTTGTCCACCCTGGTTGATTTATGTAGGCCACGGCCGTGGCGTTGTCCGACTGGACCTGGATTGGCCGATCCCTGAGTAGAGGAGAGGCCTGAAGCAGAGCATTGTGGATCGCAGAAGTTCCAGAATGTTGATCCAAAGTAAGGCTTCATAGGCAGACCACCTGCCCTGGAACTGAATCCCTTGGGTGACAGCTCCCCATCCTCGCAGACTGCATCTGTTGTGAGGAGCATCCAATCCTGAATCCTGAAACTGCGACCTTCCAGCAGGTTTGAGGACTGTAGCCACCACAGGAGGGAGATCCTGGCCTGAGGAGACAGACGTATGATGATCCTGGCCTGAGGGGACAGACGTATGATCCGGTGCATCTGCAGATGCGATCTGGACCACTTGCTCAGGAGATCCAATGGAAACATTCTGGCATGGAACCTTCCATGCTGGATGGCCTCGTATGAGGCTACCATCTTCCCCAACAATCTTATGAAAAGATGGATTGATATTCGAGCAGGTCGTAGGACCAGTCGAACCATCTCCTGGAGTGTTCTTGTTTTGGCCTCTTGGAGGAACATTTTCTGAGCCACAGTATCCAGAAGCATACCCAGAAACAGGAGCCGTTGAGTATGCTCCAGGTGGGATTCATGTAAATTGAGGATTCACCCATGGTGTGGCATTACTGCCTCACAGCACTGAGGTCATGGGTTCGATTCCTACCATGGCCCTAACTGTGCGGAGTTTGTATATTCTCCCCGTACTTGCGTGTGTTTCCGCCGGGTTCTCCGGTTTCCTCTAACAATCCAAAAATATACTGGTAGGTTAATTGGCTCCCAACAAAAATGAACCCTAGTGAATCTGTCTGTGTGTACATGTGATAGGGAATATAGATTGTAAGCTCCACTGGGGCAAGGACTGATGTGAATGGGTAAATATTCTCTGTAAAGCGCTGCGGAATATGTGTGCGCTATATAAATAACTGGTAATAAATAATAATGGTGTGACAGCAGTTGAACCGTGCGGTCTATATTCATCAGGAGGGAGGAGTTCCCTGGATCTCGCCTTTATCAAGAGATCATCCAGGTAAGGGACAACATTGACCCCCTGGACTCGGAGCTGGAACATCATCTCTGCCATCATCTTTGTGAAGACCCTCGGGGCTGTGGAAAGGCCGAAAGGTAGCGCCTGGAACTGGTAGTGATTGTCCAGCAGAGCAAACCTCATGTAAGCCTGATGAGGCGGCCAAATTGGGATATGAAGATAAGCATCCTTTATATCCAGTGAGACCATGAACTCTTGTTCTTCCAGGCCTGCAATCACTGCTCTCAGGGATTTTATCTTGAACTTGACCAACTTTAGGTAGGGGTTCAGAGATTTTAGATTCAGAATGGGCCTTACTGAACCTTTCGGTTTTGGTACTACAAACAGGTTGGAGTAATATCCCTTTTCTCGTTGTTGTAGTGGTACTGGAACAATGACTTGGGACCGGGCCAGCTTTTGAATGGCCTGTTGCAGTGTAGCTCGTGTATCCTCCAAAACTGGTAAGCCTGATTTGAAAAATCGTTGGGGAGGAGCGCTGTTGAACTCCAGCTTGTAGCCCTGAGAGATGAGATCCTTTACCCAGGTATCCTGGCAGGAGGGTTCCCAGATGTGGCTGAAGTGATGCAGTTGAGCTCCCACCTACAGATCTTCTCAGGGTGGGTGGGCACCATCATGCGGAGGCTTTCATGGAAGCTGAACTGGTGCTTGGTTCCTGAGAACTGACGGCGGCTTGTTTTCTTGTCTTACCTCTTGTGCCTCATGTCTTATTGGAGGCGCCTCTGGCTATTGATCTGAACCCGTTAGTCCGAAAGGACTGGGTAGACGGCCCCAGGTAGGAACGCCGAGCCAGCGGGGTCCCAGAGGGGAGAAATGTGGATTTACCTGCAGTGAATTTAGAAATCCACGCATCTAGCTCAACCCCAAATAACCATTCCCCTGAGAAGGGAATAGCCTCCACATTTCGATTGGAATCTGCGTCTGCAATCCACTGACGTAGCCACAATGCCCTGCGCACTGACACTGCCATGGTAGCAGTCCTAGCATTGATAGTGCCTATTTCCTTGAGGGAATCACACAGGATGCATGCAGTGGCTTCAATGTGTTTAGGGAGGGCCACTGTAGTGACCAGGGGCATATCCCCCGCAAGGCTTGCTTGAATCTGAGTAGCCCAGGTATGGATGGCATGTGTCATCCAGCAACCCGCTATCACAGGTCTCTGTGATACGCCAGCTGCTGTGTAAATAGATTTCAGTGTAGTTTCTAACTTCCTATCCCCAGGGTCCTTTAACTGAAAGGAGCCAAGAGCTTGCATCACCGCTTTTTTTGAAAGGAGGGAAACTGAAACATCCACTGCCGGGGGCTCTTCCCAGCATTTCCTACAGTCAGGTGGAAATGGGAAAGTGTGCAGAAACTTTTTAGTAACCTGATATTTTTTATCAGGATTTTCCAAGGCTTGCTTAAATACGTCATCTAATTCCGGTGAATGAGGGAAAGTGACATTGAGCTTTTCCTGAGCTAGGAAGAACGATTGCGGTGCATCCGCATCTTCCAGAGGGATTTTTAGTACATCCTGGGTAGCAAGGATGAGAGGCTAAGTACCTTGCGTAGGAGTGGAATGCTCTGCACTAGGCTCTAATTCCTCCCCCTCTTCAGGAACTGCCTCTTCAGATTCTGAGAGTAAATCAGCTAGCCCACGATTAAGTGGCCCTGACGCAGGGAAAGGGGACTGTTTATTATCTACTTTAGCAGATAGGTCTGCATGTTTGTTGCATTTGTTGTGTTGTCCGTTTTGTGGCAGAGAGCTGATAAGCTATGTCTGCCGTCATATTTTTCATGCGCATAACAGGATGGCTCCTGACTCCTCCCCCCCTCCTCACTAATTTGAGAGGATTGGCTGCATTGTTCACAAGATAGAGAACCAGTGGTTGATGGGGAGAATCTGGTGTGACAGACACTGAATAATTGGTGTTTGACCATGTTTACAGTACAACACTCACATACACACAAACAGACAAGGTATAACAGCAAGCCTACCCTTTACTGTATGTCAGGAGGAGACCTAGGCAGAGAGGGACAGCGCACCCAGCCTGTCAGATGCAGTAAGACTGCAGGCTAAAAAAAATATTAGCTACAGTCAGGTCCATAAATATTGGGACATCAACACAATTCTCATATTTTGAGCTCTATACACCACCACAATGGATTTGAAATGAAATAACAAGATGTGTTTTAACTGCAGACTTTCCACTTTAATTTGAGTGTTTACATCCAAATCAGGTGAGTGGTGTAGGAATTACAACGGTTTCTATATGGTATCCGTTCACATGGTCGACCATGTTATGGTCGACAGTCATCAGGTCGACCACTATTGGTCGACATTGACATGGTCGACATGGACACATGGTCTACACATGAAAATGGTCGACACATGAAAAGGTCGACATGAGTTTTTTAACTTTTTTTTCTTTTGGGGAACTTTTCCATACTTTACGATCCACGTGGACTACGATTGGAACGGTAATCTGTGCCGAGCGAAGCGAAGGCACCATGCCCGAAGCATGGCGAGCGAAGCGAGCCATGCGAGGGGACGCGGTGCACTACTTGGGGTTCCCAGTCACTTTACGCAAAAAACGACACCAAAAAAAGTTAAAAAACGCATGTCGACCTTTTCATGTGTCGACCATTTTCATGCGTCGACCATGTGTCAATGTCGACCAATAGTGGTCGACCTAATGACTGTCGACCATAACATTGTCGACCATTCATACCGGAACCTTTCTATATGTGCCTCCCACTTTTTAAGGGACCAAAAGTAATGGGACAAACTAAACAATCCTAAATCAAACTTTCACTTTTTAATACTTTGTTGCAAATCCTTTGCAGTCAATTACAGCCTGAAGTCTGGGACGCATAGACATCACTAGACGCTGGGTTTCATCCCTGGTGATGCTTTGCCAGGCCTCTACTGCAAATGTCTTCAGTTCCTGCTTGTTCTTGGGGCATTTTCCCTTCAGTTTTGTCTTCATCAAGTGAAATGCATGCTCAATCGGATTCAGGTCAGGTGATTGACTTGGCCATTGCATAACATTCCACTTATTTGCCTTAAAAAACTCTTTGGTTGCTTTCGCAGTATGCTTCGGGTCACTGTCCATCTGCACTGTGAAGCGCCATCCAATGAGTTCTGAAGCATTTGACTGAATATGAGCAGATAATATTGCCCGAAACACTTCAGAATTCATCCTGCTGCTTTTGTCAGCAGTCACATTATCAATAAATACAAGGGAACCAGTTCCATTGGCAGCCATACATGCCCACGCCATGACACTACCACTACCATGCTTCACTGATGAGGTGGTATGTTTTGGATCATGAGCAGTTCCTTTCCTTCTCCATACTCTTCTCTTCCCATCACTCTGGTACAAGTTGTTCTTTGTCTCATCTGTCCATAGGATGTTGTTCCAGAACTGTAAAGGCTTTTTTAGATGTTGTTTGGCAAACTCTAATCTGGTCTTCCTGTTTTTGTGGCTCACCAATGGTTTACATCTTGTGGTGAACCCAGTGACGTGCGGTGAGGTCAATGGCTGGGGAGGCACCAGGGGTCTCGGGGTCAGAATATAGGATGGGGGGTGGATGGAGTGGGCACCCAGAGGCCCTCACACATTGGAGTTCGGACTGCATTCTAAATGGGATAAAAAATGCTGCATCATCTGAGGGAGGATGCGGTTCATTTCCCGGCGGTCGAAATACTGACAATGGAATCCCAACAGCAGGGGAAATGATATCAGTCGAAATCCTGACCAAAGGCCTGTATTCCCACTCAGGTGATGGTCCACACCACCACCCGAGGGGGGATAGAATAGTGTGGGGACTCACTGCCTTGATATCAGGATTCTGTCATTAGTCTCCTGTCCGCCGGGATCCCGACCGTCAGGATTTTATACTGGGTCCAGGGAGACCTGGGGCGGAGGGACTGCTACATTACCTGAGTAGCTGAGTACTAGCCACAGCAGCAAAGCAACAGGTCATAAAATGTTTTCAGGACTGTGTAGAACCAACACCCCCGCACTGATGCAGCCAACATCCTCCCAGCAGCCCATCAGCGATCCATGTCCCCTTCCATTTTTACTTTTTCCAACACCTTAATTGGCTGCGGGCAGCCGGGGTCAGAGGACACAGAGAGAATAGGGAGATAGTGGGGGAAGACACAGAACGGAGGTCCTGTGCAAGTAGCAGCAACTGAAACAGCTGCCTGGCAGCAACAATGATAAAAGAACAGCAGTTAAAAAAAATATATGCCCCGAAAATAACAGGGAGGGTATGTGCCTTGGCGTTCCCCTTCCCCCTGAATCCACAACTGTCTGCAACCCTGTACAGGGAGGGTCCCTTTTGTGGGTGTGAGCTGCCCACATTACTGCCCGCCTGCCCAATCACCTCCTCTTCTCACCTGGGTCCATGTGTCCTATGCAGAGGCGCTGATGCTGAGACTGCTGTCTGGGAGAGGATAGAGGAGGAGGGGAGAGAGCGCCGGCCGCCGCACAATGCACTTGGCTCTGCCTGAGGAGCAAGGGTGTATCTAAGAGTCTGAGTGCCCCTGGCAAAGTAGGGGACTGGTGACCCCCCCCCCCCCCCCCCCACACACACACACAATTTGCTTGTTATTCTAAATCATTGTGATGAAAATAATAAGCTATATTTTATTTCCTTAAGTGCCCCACAAAAGAAAATGCCTGTTATTACCCAACATACAGCACCCCCTCATCATTACCCACCACACAGCACCCCCTTCAGCATTACCCGCCACACAGCACCACCTTCAGCATTACCCCCCACACATCACCCCCTTCAGCATTACCCACCACACAGCACCCTCTTCAGCATTACCCACCACACAGCACCCCCTCATCTTTGCCCACCACACTGCACCCCCTTCAGCATTACCCACCACACAGCACCCCCTCATCATTACCCACCACACAGCACCCCCTTCAGCATTACCCACCACACAGCACCCCCTTCAGCATTACCCACCACACAGCACCCCCTTCAGCATTAGCCCACACACAGCAAACCCCTTCAGCATTACCCCCCACACAGCACCCCCTTCAGCATTACCCCCCACACAGCACCCCCTTCAGCATTACCCACCCCACAGCACCCCCTTCAGCATTACCCCCCACACAGCACCCCCTTCAGCATTACCCACCACACAGAAACCCCTCATCATTACCATATTGCGCTGTGTAGTGTCGGCTGCCAGGAGAGTTCCATTCTCCCTGTGACACAGCTGTTCCCGCTGTTGGACAGCTAGGTGACATAGCCCCACACCATCCTCTGCAGCTCGCTCTCCTGGCACCCAGCATGCGCTCCATGCCAATAGCAGAGGACGTGGACCTGCTGCTGTTGCAGTGAGCGCAGGGACAGCTTCGGCCAGATGTTGCTGTACAAAGTGAAGGGTACCATCCCAGCTGCTCCAGTGAGTCTGTGCACGTCTTCCGGCAGGGACTTCAAGAGCATTGCGCCGCCTGTACCTCCTTCCGCCGCGGCACCCCTTTTCAGCCAGCAGTCCCCATTCAGTCAGGATGAATTTGAAGAGGCGTATACAAAAAGACTAAAGAAGTGGTTGTTGGGTTGGGTGCACTAAATCAATTTTGTTGAGTTAATTGTCAAGGTTAAAACGTAGCTTTTATTGCTTATATTAATATTCAGAGGGTCCTTGTCATGGGACACATACAGCAAAATATAGAGGTTAAAAATATGACATATACAAACATATACGTGGTGAGGAAAAGAAAGTTTAGTGAGATAGATTCTAAAAAGTGGGGTCACCACAATAACTCCTGCAACTTGTATAATTAATTTCTGTGTGAAACATGAACCACTCAGGACAAAAACTAGATAGGGTATGAGCGCTCCTAGTTATGCTGGATTGGTATCTGTCAATCTAAACTCAGCCTCGTCAAAGCTGCCCGTACAGCGAAACATGCATGTCGGCTCTCTAGTGGGCCACCACACTCCTTAAAAATGTTAAGCAATGTTGTATACTATGTGAATTAGTTATCATTAAACCTACACGCACCAGCACTGATTTGAAAGCGGCTATAGCAATTAGGATCCGCAGAGCAAGCTGGGTACGGGAGGTTAGGAAACAGTTTTGATTACCACTCTAGATAACAGCTTACAGGACTACCTAGGGTTCTTCACGCATTAGAGGAATAAATTATTGTTTGATAAAACAGCACACCTGTTATATAGAACTCAATCCATCGAGATGAATGCAGGAAATGCAGATGTAAATTTATAGATATATTTAATTTGTCCTCAGTAACAAATTGCACGTGTGAGAATGGAAGCATTTACTGGTTTGATTTAAAGTGTACCTGTGGGGGAGAACCTCATTACCTGATTTGACACTGAAACAAGGTAGCATTGTTAACAACAACTTAGCACAGCATAGCAATACCTGCAGACACGTCTTATCTGTGCTCAGCAATAACTGCACTATTTTGAACCCAATTACAGGGATTAGAAATTAAAACAGTAGTCTTTGGATTTAAGCCACATTATAGCCCATAGGTCAACATAGCTAGCGGCAATCGAATCAATGGGGATACTATATATCATACATTGATTAGAACACAGCCCATATTGCCTTGTAATATATATGATCTCTTTAAAGGGCACTATTATAAAGTGCATACATTAATATAAGTCATCAGCCTCTTAAAAGGTGTATACATATGTGACTTGTAAAGACAATAGAGTGGCACACACACGCAATGTAAGCAATCAGCTCTCACAACAATGATGCATAGATGTGACTCACTAAGAGAATAGTGTACTCTACACTGACAGTGCACACAAAAAAATCCCAGTCATTAAGGACTACTGTAATACCTGACATATCAGTGCAGTTATACACTATAAATCTCTCTTTTTTTGTACACTGACAGTGCACAAAAAAATTTCAGTCATTAAGGACTACTGTAATACCTGATATATCAGTACAGTTATACACTATAAATCTCTACTCCATCCTGTGCATTTGCATTGCAACAATTGTTGCCTCTATAAGGATACTGAGCAACATTTTATAATCAGTGTGGATTGAAGTGGATACAATTTGTACCCACATCAAAGAAATAGCTTCTAACTCCAGTTTCTAGTCAGGGGAAGGTGCCCCTTATGTGAATACTAAGTGAGTATCTGACAAGCACTCACATTTATAGTGGTCAAAATCCTCTCACAGTCAACATAGCAGGAAACACACAGATTACATAGACTCCACTGTATCTTTACACCAGATGCAGTTATTACTAGAAAACTGAGTTTAGATTGACAGATACCAATCCAGCATAACTAGGAGCGCTCATACCCTATCTAGTTTTTGTCCTGAGTGGTTCATGTTTCACACAGAAATTAATTATACAAGTTGCAGGAGTTATTGTGGTGACCCCACTTTTTAGAATCTATCTCACTAAACTTTCTTTTCCTCACCACGTATATGTTTGTATATGTCATATTTTTAACCTCTATATTTTGCTGTATGTGTCCCATGACAAGGACCCTCTGAATATTAATATAAGCAATAAAAGCTACGTTTTAACCTTGACAATTAACTCAACAAAATTGATTTAGTGCACCCAACCCAACAACCACTTCTTTAGTCTTTTTGTATACGCTGTCATTTCTTGGTTGTAATAGGGTCGCACCCCCAAAGAGGCCTAAAGTCTAATGAAAGACACACGCACATTGGGGTTCTTTAAATCCATTACATTTTCAAATTAGGTTATTAAGTGTGCAGATGTATTTCTCTCTCTCTTTATCCTGAATTTGAAGAGGTAATGCTATACATTGTCTCGTCCCACCGCTGCGTATGGGTACAGGTGATTGGATCAGCGGATCCAGCGCTGGATCCGCTGTCCAATCACATCTGCCTCGGTGACAGGAACGTGCTGTCCCTGTCAACGAGGCACTTATACTAGTGCCGCTTTCGCCACTATTTTCAATGGGCTTTTACAGCCCACTGATTGGCCCCACCCCCGCTCTGTTCCCTTTCCCATTGTCACCGGGAGGCACTGCTATCGGTGCCTCCCAAACCAATTAAATGTATTAAAATAATTAGAATATGTTAAAGAAGATACTTATGACACAGAATGTGTGTCATAAGTATCTTCTTTATATTATTTTAATTATTAATAACAGGGGAGGCACTGCCTCCCCTGCCTGCACATTATTTATTTATTAAGTTTCTTATATAGCGCAGCATATTCCGTTGCGCTTTACAATTAGAACAACAGTAACACATCCCTGGGTGAACCCTCTATATTCACTCTTGTGAAGTCTTCTCTTGATTGTTGACTTTGACACATATACACCTACCTCCTGGAGCGTGTTCTTGATCTGGGCAACTGTTGTGAAGGGGTTTTTCTTCACCAGGGAAATAATTCTTCTGTCATCCACCACAGTTGTTTTCCGTGGTCTTCCGGGTCTTTTGGTGTTGCTGAGCTCTCCGGTGCGTTCTTTCTTTTTAAAAATGTTCCAAACAGTTGATTTGGCCACACCTAATGTTTTAGCTATCTCTCTGATGGGTTTGTTTTGATTTTTCAGCCTAATGATGGCTTGCTTCACTGATAGTGGCAGCTCTTTGGATCTCATATTGAGTGTCGACAGCAACAAATTCCAAATGCAAATGTCACACCTGGAATCTACTCCAGACCTTTTACCTGCTTAATTGATGATGAAATAACAAGGGAATAGCCCACTCCTGTCCATGAAATAGCTTTTGAGTCGACTGTCCCATTACTTTTGGTCCCTTAAAAAGGTGGGAGGCACATATAGAAACCATTGTAATTCCTACACCGTTCACCTGATTTGGATGTAAATACCCTCAAATTAAAGTGGAAAGTCTGCAGTTAAAGTACATCTTGTTTGTTTCATTTCAAATCAATTGTGGTGGTGTATAAAGCCCAAAATATGGGAATTGTGTCGATGTCCCAATATTTATGGACCTGACTGTATATATATCTATATATATCACAGTAAAAACTGGATTGTTGTCCTTTCCAGGACACCCCAATACCAGTTTCCCAGTGTAGCTGGAGTGCTGGAGGAGCTGTGTGTCCTTGCTGCTGCAGCGCCGGGCAGAGGAAGGCGCCAAAATGCCACTGGACCCGCTCTGAGGTAGCTCCGCCCCCGTAATGGCGCCAGAGCTTAAACTGATATTTATACTGGCAAAAGTCTCCTGACAGTGTAAACTAAACAGCAGCCTGCTAGTTTCACACTCCGCTGCCAGTGTGCGCTGGGGGGCTATAGCAGGTCCCATATGCCGCCCTCGCAAACGCGCCGAACAGAGAACTGGGGGACCCCCCTAGCGGGGCCCCCGGTTTGTACTCACCACTCATCCACTTTCAGGCAGCGTGCTGCGATTGAGACCACCAAGGCGCAGTACCCCGCAGAACAACCTCTAAGGATGGTGGTACTGCAGCGGGGAAGCGGCTCTGACACCTCGCAAGGCCGGTGTATGCCGAAAATAATACAGTTAAAATAAACTGAAGAAAAAAATCTCTGGTAGCTCCAGAGTGTGCATCCTCTCCGGAGGGCACATTTTACTAAATTGGCTGTAGGAGGGGGAATAGAGGGGAGGAGCCAGCACACCCAGTTGAAGAGATTTAAAGTGTACCGGCTCCTTTGGATCCCTTCTATACCCATCGTATTAAGTGAACCCCAGTATCCCTTATGGATGTTAGAGAAATTATAGATGGTGGTTTATTTGTTCAGCCATAAATTCTATGTAACAGGAAGAGGTCCTGTTAGGACATCACTTCCTATCAATGTTCAGGCATTTTTGAGGGACAGAATAGTAAAAATTAAATCTGACATGGTTCTATCTTATATACATCACCAAGGGGGAAAAGGAGTCCTTTAGCCACGCAAGAAATTCCAATAATATGCTTGTGGCAAAACAGGATATCCCAACCATTTTGGCAGGCTTTATTTCGGGTTTGAAAATTTTGATCGCAGACTTCCTCAATTGACAGACCATTTATTTATTTATTACCAGTTATTTATATAACACACACATGTTCTGCAGCGCTTTACAGAAAATATTTGGCCATTCACATCAGTCCTTGCCCCAGTGGAGCTTACAATCTACATTCCCTACAACATGTACACATTCACACTTAGGTTAATTGGATCCCAACAAAAATTAACCCATCAGCATATTTTTGTATTGTGGGAGGAAACCGGAGTACCTGGAGGAAACCCACGCAAGTATGGGGAGAATATACACTGCTCAAAAAAATAAAGGGAACACTTAAACAACACAATGGGGTATATGCAATTGCCGGCGAATCGCGGCAATTTTGCGCCCGTTTTTTAATTCGACACAATTCGACCGTCGAATTCCGGCAGGTGGGTGCCGGAATTCAACATATTCAATAAAAAACGGATTAGACAGTCCCGCTGTCGAAAAACGGCCGATTTGACGGATTTTGATTAGATTTTTAAAAATGTGGAAAAAACGGGAAAAACCCTAAAAAAAATTGCGTGGGGTTCCCCCTCCTAAGCATAACCAGCCTCGGGCTCTTCGAGCCGGTCCTGGTTCTAAAAATCCGGGGAAAAAACTGACAGGGGATCCCCCATATTTTTAAAACCAGCACCGGGCTCTGCACCAGGTGCTGGTGCAAAAAAATAAGAATTTACTTACCGATAATTCTATTTCTCGTAGTCCGTAGTGGATGCTGGGGACTCCGTCAGGACCATGGGGATTAGCGGCTCCGCAGGAGACAGGGCACAAAAGTAAAAGCTTTAGGATCAGGTGGTGTGCACTGGCTCCTCCCCCTATGACCCTCCTCCAAGCCTCAGTTAGGATACTGTGCCCGGACGAGCGTACACAATAAGGAAGGATTTTGAATCCCGGGTAAGACTCATACCAGCCACACCAATCACACTGTACAACCTGTGATCTGAACCCAGTTAACAGCATGATAACAGCGGAGCCTCTGAAAAGATGGCTCACAACAATAATAACCCGATTTTTGTAACAATAACTATGTACAAGTATTGCAGACAATCCGCACTTGGGATGGGCGCCCAGCATCCACTACGGACTACGAGAAATAGAATTATCGGTAAGTAAATTCTTATTTTCTCTGACGTCCTAAGTGGATGCTGGGGACTCCGTCAGGACCATGGGGATTATACCAAAGCTCCCAAACGGGCGGGAGAGTGCGGATGACTCTGCAGCACCGAATGAGAGAACTCCAGGTCCTCCTCAGTCAGGGTGTGCCCCTGACCAAGTAGCTGCTCGGCAAAGTTGTAAAGCCGAGACCCCTCGGGCAGCCGCCCAAGATGAGCCCACCTTCCTTGTGGAATGGGCATTTACATATTTTGGCTGTGGCAGGCCTGCCACAGCATGTGCAAGCTGAATTGTACTACACATCCAACTAGCAATCGTCTGCTTAGAAGCAAGAGCACCCAGTTTATTGGGTGCATACAGGATAACAGCAAGTCAGTTTTCCTGACTCCAGCCGTCCTGGAAACTATATTTTCAGGGCCCTGACAACATCTAGCAACTTGGAGTCCTCCAAGTCCCTAGTAGCCGCAGGTACCACAATAAACTGGTTCAGGTGAAACACTGACACCACCTTAGGGAGAAACTGGGGACGAGTCCGCAGCTCTGCCCTGTCCGAATGGACAATCAGATATGGGCTTTTGTGAGACAAAGCCGACAATTCTGACACTCGCCTGGCCGAGGCCAGGGCCAACAGCATGGTCACTTTCCATGTGAGATATTTCAAATCCACAGATTTGAGCGGTTTAAACCAATGTGATTTGAGGAATCCCAGAACTACGTTGAGATCCCACAGTGCCACTGGAGGCACAAAAGGGGGTTGTATATGCAGTACTCCCTTGACAAACTTCTGGACTTCAGGAACTGAAGCCAATTCTGTCTGGAAGAAAATTGACAGGGCCGAAATTTGAACCTTAATGGACCCCAATTTGAGGCCCATAGACACTCCTGTTTGCAGGAAATGCAGGAATCGACCGAGTTGAAATTTCTTCGTGGGGCCTTCCTGGCCTCACACCACGTAACATATTTTCGCCACATGTGGTGTGAATGTTGTGCGGTCACCTCCTTCCTGGCTTTGACCAGGGTAGGAATGACCTCTTCCGGAATGCCTTTTTCCCTTAGGATCCGGCGTTCAACCGCCATGCCGTCAAACGCAGCCGCGGTAAGTCTTGGAACAGACATGGTACTTGCTGAAGCAAGTCCCTTCTTAGCGGCAGAGGCCATGAGTCCTCTGTGAGCATCTCTTGAAGTTCCAGGTACCAAGTCCTTCTTGGCCAATCCGGAGCCACGAGTATAGTTCTTACTCCTCTACGTCTTATAATTCTCAGTACCTTGGGTATGAGAAGCAGAGGAGGGAACACATACACTGACTGGTACACCCACGGTGTTACCAGAGCGTCCACAGCTATTGCCTGAGGGTCTCTTGACCTGGCGCAATACCTGTCCAGTTTTTTGTTCAGGCGGGACGCCATCATGTCCACCTTTGGTCTATCCCAGCGTTTCTCAAACTGTGGGTCGCGACCCCAGAGTGGGTCGCACCCATCTCAGCATGGGGTCGCGACTCACCCGCAGTTACCCGGACCGCACTCAGCTGGCTCCATTCCCCGGCGCACACGCTGCGATGCTGACTCACAGCGGTGCGCCTGTACCCAGCCTGGAAAGACGTTCCCCCGCCGGCTCCTCCTCTCCACAATGATTGACACCCAAGAGACGTCATGACGTCATGACGTCCGGGCGTCCTGACAGAGTAAATTTACTGTCAGTCAGGCAGAGAAGGATTCGCAGCCCCTGTAGTGGCAGATTGAAGACATTACACTTGTTTAAAAAAAAAATAATAATAATTTATAGTAAGTACAAATGGGAGCTTTGGTCATGTAGTAAAAAGAGTAAAGGTAATTTTTATACCACATCACCCTCACCCCTTGCCCATCATCTTCCCAAATTTATTTGTATTCTCATTTATTAGAAGTTTATATGCTTTAAAAATACACTGAAGAAAGTTTTTGCCCATAAAATATTTATAGGGAAGATGATGGGCAAGGAGGAGTGATGATGCATAAAATGTATGCACGTTACCCACCCTTGCTTATCATCTTTCTTATATGTCTTTATGCCCAGTCATCTTTCGTATGCAATAACAATATACGGGTGGTCTTCAGGTTGCCGGCGGCCGGGCTCCCGACGACCACCATACTGGCAGGAATCCCGACCGCCAACATACTGACATCTTTTCTCCCTCTTGGGGGTCCATGACCCCCCTGGAGGGAGAATAGATAGCGCCACCGTACCCGTAGTGTGGCGAGCGTAGCGAACCCGCAAGGGGCTCATTTGCGCTCGCCCAGCTGTTGGCATGCCGGCGGTCGGGATTCCTGCGCCGGTATGCTGGCCGCCGGGAGCCCGACCGCCGGCATCACATACTACACCCCAGTGCCATAACTAGACATTTTAGCGCTGTGTGCAAGAATCAGCAAACAGGCCAATGCACACAAAAATATAGGGGCATGGCTTCAGGGGAAGGGGCATGGCCACAGAGCTCCCTTTTATACATTACGGCAGACAGCGTCACCCTTTTTACACATTACGGCAGACAGCATCTCCCTTTTTACACATTACGGCAGGCAGCGTCCCCTTTTTTCCACATTACGGCAGCCAGTCCCCCTTTTTACACATTACGGCAGACAGCGTCCCCTTTTTACACATTATAACAGACAGCATCCCCCTTTTTTCCACATTACGGCAGCCAGTCCCCCTTTTTACACATTAGACAGCAGACCTCCTTTTTATATATTACAGCAACAGGGCCCCGTTTTTTTTACACATTAGGCACTGTGAGAGAGGTGGTGTGGTGTGTGTGTGTGTGTGTGTGTGTGTGTGTATGTGTGTGTGTGTAGTGTGGTGGGGTGTGTGTGTCATCTGTGCGACGATCCGTCTTCCACAACTTCCAGGCAGACACTCCTATACTGGACCTGCAGCAGCCTACATTACTGCTCCCTCTCCAATACACTGCCTGTGCCCCATCCCTTAAACAGGCGCCGGGACTCACGGTAGCACGCTGACGCCAGTCGGAACTTTCACTAGTGCCTCACTGGGTACAGCGGCCGTGAGGGGGGAGGAGGGGTGCCGATGTTGCGCCTACAGTGCATTTGCGCTGTGGGCAAGGCACCATCGGCACACACCTAGTTACGGCTCTGCTACACCCCAATATACAGGTATAAAATATACAGGTATAAGGAATATGATGGCCATAAAAATACATTAGGAAGATGATGGGCCCTTTGGCTGATGTGCATACATTTTATGCTTCATCACCTTCCTTGCCTACTACCTTCCCTGTTCCCTATACTGTATATACAGATATGCTGCCCTCCTCTTTGTTGCAAATGGGCCAAACGTGCAGCTGCATCGCAATTGCAACTACTCAGACCCATGTGTAACCCATTTGCGGGAGCATACACACCCATGCGATCCTATGGTTTGTGGGTGCATGCGCAGTGTACGCACACATCCGTGGGTATGCTAGTCACAGCAAACAAGTAATGTTTGCCATGGCTATCGGCAAAGATGAGTATCTGCATTTTATGCCCATCATCTTTCCTATATATTTTTGTCATACAAATTTATAAGAAAGACAATGGGCATAAAGATAAATAAGGAAGATGAGGGGTCATGTGCATACATTTTTTGCCACCTCTCCAATCCCTTGCCCATCATCTTCCTTATAAATTTGTATGCCATAAAAATATACAAGGTAGTTCAATAAGTAATTTAACAAGACCAATCATATGTAAGGCCGGTGCGGAGAGGAAGGGGCGAGAGACTTGTGCAGAGAGGATGGGCACAGAGGAAGGGAAGAGGCTAGTGCAGAGGAAAGAAAGAGAGGCTGGCACAGAGGATAGGCAGAAAGGCTGGCACTGAAAGAAGATGGGAAGAGAGGCAGGCACAAACCACTCAGACCACCAAATGCAGCTTTGATCTCCCCATGCCACAACAAATACCACACTGACCCTCCCCACATCAAATATACACTGATCCTCCCCACATCCCACAACAAATATACACTAATCCTCCCCACATCCACAACAAATATACACTGATCCTCCCCACATCCACAACAAATATACACTGATCCTCCCCACATCCACAACAAATATACACTGATCCTCCCCACATCCCACAACAAATATACACTAATCCTCCCCACATCCACAACAAATATACACTGATCCTCCCCACATCCACAACAAATATACACTGATCCTCCCCACATCCACAACAAATATACACTGATCCTCCCCACATCCACAACAAAATATCAGTTGTAAGATAGCGGGGCTGATGGAAATATGGTCAAACATTGAAGTGCGTAGTGTGATCAGAGTCCAAAGGCACATCAGCAGCTGAAATTAATCGCCAACTTGTTGAGGTGTACGGTGATAACGTCATGTCACAGAAACAGGTTTGGGTTTCATGCTACATTTGATAATGCATGTGTGAGTTGTTAAAGCGCTATCCTTGGGAGGTGCTGGACCTCCCTACAGCCCTGACCTGTCACAGAGTGATTCCCATCTCTTTGGACAATTGAAGCACCTGGGTGGAAGGCTATTCGCAAATGACAGTGAAGTTCAGGAAGCTGCCATGTTTGGCTTCAGGCGCTTCAACCATGCTGGGATAGATGTACAAGTTGAATATATGCAATGAGAGGTTACCTTATTTATTGACGCACCCTTGTATAAGGAAGATGAAGTGCATACATTTTATGCCTCATCAAACCGTCTCCCCCCTTCCCTCCCCCTTGCCCATCATCCTCCCTATATATTTTTATGACATAAGAATATATAAGGAAGACGATGGGGAGGGGGTTGAAATGGCATAAAAAAGAACCAGTGGAATAAAGAGCATTAAATCCAGTTTTTTCTCTACCAGTTGCACATCACTGAATGAAATGGACCGTTTTCTTCAAAAGAGTGTCAGAAAGCAGAGCAATGATGGAAAGTCTGTTGCCAGTTGCAGCAAAAGATGTATTGCCAGTGAAGATTCAAGTAACAATAAAAAGCCAAGAAACCGGAAATATGATCCAAAATATTTGGAATATGGCTTTACGTGGGCTGGCTCAGAGGAAGCACCACGTCCACAGTGTGTGGTGTGTGGTGAAGTTCTTGCTAAAGAGAGCTTAAAACCGTCAAAAATGATCAGGCACCTACAGACAAAGCACAGTTCTCTTCAAACCAAACCGCTTGATTATTTTAAACGAAAATTGAGGGAACTACGCGGCCAAAAAAACGTACTAAAAGGTGCAGTTACAGTTAATGAGAAAGCACTTGAGGCCTCATTTGTGGTGTCATACTGGATAGCCAAAACAGGTAAACCCCACAACATTGGAGAAAGCTTTTTTCTACCTTGTGCCAAAGAAATGGTTTGTATTATGCTTGGGGAAAATGCTGCTACTCAGCTTGATTTGATCCCCCTGTCTAATGACACTATAGCTAGGCGAATTCATAGTATGGCAAGAGACGTGACAGAGCAAGTCACCAACATGGTTAAGCAAAGTGCTTTTTTTGCCATTCAGATTGATGAAACGACAGATGTGTCGGGGTCTGCTCAGATGCTGACCTACATAAAATTTGAGAATAATGAAAATCTACATGAGGAATTTTTTTTCTGCCAGCCGCTACCGCAACGTGCTACTGGGGAACAGCTTTTTTCGCTCCTGGATACTTTTGTCACTGACTCTGGATTGGAATGGCTGCGCTGTGTAGGAATTTGCAGTGACGGTGCTCGGGCAATGACTGGAAAAAACAGCGGGCTAGTGACCAGAGTGCAAGCTGTTGCACCACAAGCAGTCTGGACTCACTGCATTATACATAGGCAAGCCCTTGTTGCAAAAAAAATGCCACCTATTCTAAAACAAGTTCTTGATGAAGCTGTACGCACAGTAAACGTCATTAAGAGCAGTGCAACAAGTGCACGCCTATTCAGAGTTTTGTGTGAGGAGATGGGAGCTGAGCACCATCAGTTACTTTACCACACAGAAGTACGCTGGTTGTCACGGGGAAAGGTGGTCAACCGTTTATTTGAGCTTAGGGACGAAGTACATTTTTTTCTTTCAGACAGAGATTCCATGCTGGCTGAAAAATTTTTAGATGCCAAGTGGCTTGCTCTGCTAGCTTACCTAGCAGACATTTTTGACCGGTTAAATGTGCTAAATACCTCCCTCCAAGGACAAGAAATGACAGTTTTTTCATACACTGACAAGATTGAAAGTTGGATCAAGAAGCTGTCCTTGTGGTACACTCGTGTGGAAAGTGGTAATTTTGAAGCATTTCCTTTGTTGGATGATTTTTTGCATGACAATGATCTTCCAAAACATGATTTAAAACCTGTTATCATCAGCCATCTGGAGAGCCTTCAACAGCAATTTCGTCAGTACTTTCCTGAAAAGGATCGAAAAGCAGAAGCGTGGATTAGGAATCCCTTCAGTGCTGAAGCGACTGCAAATGCTTGTTTGCCACTTTCAGTGGCTGAAAAATTGATTGATCTCTCCTGTGATGAGACACTGAAGCTGAGATACTCTGAACAACCTCTTGCAAACTTCTGGATCTCGGTTCAACAGGAATACCCAGACCTGTCATCTGCTGCATTGAAGGTGCTGACGCCATTTACATCTACCTACCTTTGTGAAGCTGGATTTTCAGCTTTAACATTACTGAAAAATAGGTACAGATCCCGTCTCGCTGTTGAAGATGACATTCGCCTTTATCTCAGTCACACAAAACCCCGTTTCAAGAATTTGTGTTCAACACTTCAAGCTCACCCATCCCATTAATTAAGACGTAAATAAAGTTTTTGTTATTATATAAATGAGTTCTAGTTATTGAAAAGTGTCACACCATGCTATTTTGCAATTATTTTGTATGCTTTTATCTGTTTATCAAGCAGCCTTGAAGTTATTTCTTTCTGTATAATTGGCTGACCACTCAAAATAAAGAATTCTTTAAAAAAAAATTAAAAACCGGGAAAGTATCACATTCATTATATTTTTGCATTTATTTTGTAAGAATAAAAATCACCAGATCTTAAAAATAAAGTGTGAGACTTATAAATATATATGGATATTGGCCCTCATTCCGAGTTGTTCGCTCGGAGATTTTCATCGCATCGCAGTGAGAATTCTCTTAGTGCGCATGCGCAATGTTCGCACTGCGACTGCGCCAAGTAACTTTACTATGAAGAAAGTAAGTTTACTCACGGCTTTTTCATCGCTCCGACGTTCGCATTGTGATTGACAGGAAATGGATGTTACTGGGCGGATGCACGGCGTTTTAGGGGCGTGTGGCTGAAAACGCTACCGTTTCCGGAAAAAACGCAGGAGTGGCCGGGGAAACGGTGGGTGTGCCTGGGCGAACGCTGGGTGTGTTTATGACGTCAGCCAGGAACGAAAAGCACTGAACTGATCGCACAGGCAGAGTAAGTCTGAAGCTACTCAAAAACTGCTAACCCGTTTGTGATCGCAATATTGCGCATACATCGGTCGCACATTTAAGAAGCTAAGATTCACTCCCAGTAGGCGGCGGCTTAGCGTGTGTAACTCTGCTACATTCACCTTGCGAGCGAACAACTCGGAATGAGGGCCATTGTTCGGCAGTAACTTGCTGGGGTCACATAAAAAAATCTTTTGTCAGATGGGGTCCCAGAGCAAAATAGTTTGAGAACCCCTGGTCTATCCCAATGGTTCACAATCATGTGGAAGACTTCCCGATGAAATCCCCACTCTCCCGGGCGTCGGAATGAACACTGCTGACAGTGCTATCACCTGATTTTCCGCCCAGCGAAGAATCCTTGCAGTTTCTGCTATTGTCCTTCTGCTTCTTGTGCCGCCCTGTCTGTTTACGTGGGCGACTGCCGTGATGTTGTCCCACTGGATCAATACCGGCTGACCTTGAAGCAGAGGTCTTGCTAAGCTTAGAGCATTGCAACTTGCCCTTAGCTCCAGTATATTTATGTGGAGAGAATTCTCCAGACTTGATCACACTCCCTGGAAATTTTTTCCTTGTGTGACTGCTCCCCAGCCTCTCAGGCTGGCATCCCTGGTCACCAGGACCCTTCCTGAATGCCGAATCTGCGGCCCATTAGTAGATGAGTACTTTGCAGCCACCGCAGAAGAAACACCCTTGTCCTTGGAGACAGGGTTATCCGCTGATGCATCTGAAGATGCGATCCGGACCATTTTTCCAGCAGATCCCACTGAAAAGTTCTTGCGTGAAAACTGCCGAATGGAATCGCTTCGTAAGAAGCCACCATTTTTCCCAGGACCCTTGTGCAATGATGCACTGACACTTTTCCTGGTTTTAGGAGGTTCCTGACTAGCTCGGATAACTCCCTGGCTTTCTTCTCCGGGAGAAACACCCTTTTCTGGACTGTGTCCAGAATCATCCCTAGGAACAGCCGATGTGTCGTCGGAAACAACTGCGGTTTTGGAATATTTAGAATCCACCCGTGCTGTCGTAGAACTACTTGAGATAGTGCTACTCCGACCTCCAACTGTTCTCTGGACCTTGCTCTTATCAGGAGGTCGTCCATTTTCTTTGAAGAAGAATCATCATTTCGGCCATTACCTTGGTAAAGACCCGTGGTGCCATGGACAATCCAAACGGCAGCGTCTGAAACGGATAGTGACAGTTCTGTACCACGAACCTGAGGTACCCTTGGTGAGAAGGGCAAATTGGGACATGGAGGTAAGTATCCCTGATGTCCCGGGACACCCTATAGTCCCCTTCTTCCTGGTTCGCTATCACTGCTCTGAGTGACTCCATCTTGAATTGAACCTTTGTAAGTGTTCAAATATTTCAGATTTAGAATAGGTCTCACCGAGCCTTCTGGCTTCAGTACCACAACATAGTGTGGAATAATACCCCTTTCCTTGTTGTAGGAGGGGTACTTTGATTATCACCTGCTGGGAATACAGCTTGTGAATTGTTTCCAATACTGCCTCCCTGTCGGAGGGAGACGTTGGTAAAGCAGACTTCAGGAACCTGCGAGGGGGAAACGTCTCGACTTTCCAATCTGTACCCCTGGGATCCTACTTGTAGGATCCAGGGGTCCTGTACTGCCCCAGCGTCATGCTGAGAAACTTGGCAGAAGCGGTGGAGGCTTCTGTTCCTGGGAATGGGCTGCCTGCTGCAGTCTTCTTCCCTTTCCTCTATCCCTGGGCAGATATGACTCTTATGGGGACGAAAGGACTGAGGCTGAAAAGACGGTGTCTTTTTCTGCAGAGATGTGACTTAGGGTAAAAACGGTGGATTTTCCAGCAGTTGCCGTGGCCACCAGGTCCGATGGACCGACCCCAAATAACTCCTCCCCTTTATACGGCAATACTTCTTTGTGCCGTTTGGAATCTGCATCACCTGACCACTGTCGTGTCCATAAACATCTTCTGGCAGATATGGACATCGCACTTACTCTTGATGCCAGAGTGCAAATATCCCTCTGTGCATCTCGTATATATAGAAATGCATCCTTTAAATGCTCTATAGTCAATAAAATACTGTCCCTGTCAAGGGTATCAATATTTTTAGTCAGGGAATCCGACCAAGCCACCCCAGCTCTGCACATCCAGGCTGAGGCGATCGCTGGTCGCAGTATAACACCAGTATGTGTGTATATACTTCTTAGGATATTTTCCAGCCTCCTATCAGTTGGCTCCTTGAGGACGGCCCTATCTGGAGACGGTACCGCCACTTGTTTTGATAAGCGTGTGAGCGCCTTATCCACCCTAAGGGGTGTTTCCCAACGCGCCCTAACTTCTGGCGGGAAAGGGTATACCGCCAATAATTTTCTATCGGGGGAAACCCACGCATCATCACACACTTCATTTAATTTATCTGATTCAGGAAAAACTACAGGTAGTTTTTTCACCCCCACATAATACCCTTTTTTGTGGTACTTGTAGTATCAGAAATATGTAACACCTCCTTCATTGCCCTTAACAAGTAACGTGTGGCCCTAAAGGAAAATACGTTTGTTTCTTCACCGTCGACGCTGAAATCAGTGTCCGTGTCTGTGTCGACCGACTGAGGTAAATGGGCGTTTTAAAGCCCCTGACGGTGTTTGAGACGCCTGGACAGGTACTATTTTGTTTGCCGGCCGTCTCTGTTGACATTATCACGTAATTCCTTGAATAAGCCATCCATTCCGGTGTCGACTCCCTAGAGAGTGACATCACCATTACAGGCAATTGCTCCGCCTCCTCACCAACATCGTCCTCATACATGTCGACACACACGTACCGACACACAGCACACACACAGGGAATGCTCTGATAGAGGACAGGACCCCACTAGCCCTTTGGGGAGACAGAGGGAGAGTTTGCCAGCACACACCAAAAACGCTATAATTATACAGGGACAACCTTTATATAAGTGTTTTTCCCTTATAGCATTTTAATATATATAGTCATATCGCCAAATAAGTGCCCCCCCTCTCTGTTTTAACCTTGTTTCTGTAGTGCAGTGCAGGGGAGAGCCTGGGAGCCTTCCCACCAGCATTTCTGTGAGGGAAAATGGCGCTGTGTGCTGAGGAGAATAGGCCCCGCCCCCTTTTCGGCGGGCTTCTTCTCCCGTTTTTCTGAGACCTGGCAGGGGTTAAATACATCCATATAGCCCCCAGGGGCTATATGTGATGTATTTTTAGCCAGAATAAGGTACTATCATTGCTGCCCAGGGCGCCCCCCCCAGCGCCCGCTGCTATGAAGTGTGCTGACAACAATGGCGCACAGCTGCAGTGCTGTGCGCTACCTTATGAAGACTGAAAAGTCTTCTGCCGCCGGTTTCTGGACCTCTTCACTTTTCGGCATCTGCAAGGGGGTCGGCGGCGCGGCTCCGGGACGAACCCCAGGGTGAGACCTGTGTTCCGACTCCCTCTGGAGCTAATGGTGTCCAGTAGCCTAAGAAGCTAATCCATCCTGCACGCAGGTGAGTTCACTTCTCTCCCCTAAGTCCCTCGATGCAGTGAGCCTGTTGCCAGCAGGACTCACTGAAAATAAAAAACCTAACAAAACTTTTACTCTAAGCAGCTCTTTAGGAGAGCCACCTAGATTGCACCCTTCTCGGCCGGGCACAAAAATCTAACTGAGGCTTGGAGGAGGGTCATAGGGGGAGGAGCCAGTGCACACCACCTGATCCTAAAGCTTTTACTTTTGTGCCCTGTCTCCTGCGGAGCTGCTAATCACCATGGTCCTGACGGAGTCCCCAGCATCCACTTAGGACGTCAGAGAAATACGGGGGACAAAAAGAGTAGGGGTCCCCCGTATTTTTTACACCAGCATCGGGCTCCACTAGCTGGGTAGATAATGCCACAGCCGGGGGTCACTTTTATACAGCGCCCTGCGGCCGTGGCATTAAATACGCAACTAGTCACCCCTGGCCGGGGTACCCTGGAGGAGTGGGGACCCCTTCAATCAGCCACCCAAGGGCCAGGGGTGAAGCCCGAGGCTGTCCCCCCCATCCAAGGGCTGCGGATGGGGGGCTGATAGCCTTTTGAAAAATGAAAAAATATTGTTTTTTCCAGTAGTACTACAAGTCCCAGCAAGCCTCCCCCGCAAGCTGGTACTTGGAGAACCACAAGTACCAGCATGCGGGAGAAAAACGGGCCCGCTGGTACCTGTAGTTCTACTGGGGAAAAAATACCCAAATAAAAACAGGACACAGACACCGTGAAAGTAAAAGTTTATTTCATACATGCCGACACACACATACTTACCTATGTTGACCCGCCGACTGCCACGTCTCCAATGTCGCCGATGATCCGGGGTACCTGTGAATAAAATTATACTCACCTGATCCAGTGTCCTGGTCTTTTATTATAGTCCACGAACTTGGCAAAAAAAAAAAAAAACGAACACCCGGACCAGGCGGACTGAAAGGGGTCCCATGTTTACACATGGGACCCCTTTCCCCGAATGCAGAGACCCCCCGTGACTCCTGCCACAGAAAGGTCCCTTCAGCCAATCAGGAAGCGCCACTTCGTGGCACTCACCTGATTGGCTCTGCGCGTCTGGAGGAGTGGGGACTGTCCACTTAGGAAGCAACACTGATTGACAATCAATTTCACATACTGTTGTGCAAATGGAATAGACAACAGGTGGAAATTATAGGCAATTATAGGCAATTAGCAAGACACCCCCAATAAAGGAGTTGTTCTGCAGGTGGTGACCACAGACCACTTCTCAGCTCCTATGCTTTCTGGCTGATGTTTTGGTCACTTTTGAAAGCTGGCGGTGCTTTCACTCTAGTGGTAGCATGAGACGGAGTCTACAACCCACACAAGGCGCTCAGGTAGTGCAGTTCATCCAGGATGGCACATCAATGCGAGCTGTGGCAAGGTTTGCTGTGTCTGTCAGTGTAATGTCCAGAGCATGGAGGCGCTACCAGGAGACAGGCCAGTACATCAGGAGACGTGGAGGATGCCGTAGGAGGGCAACAACCCAGCAGTAGGACCGCTACCTCCGCCTTTGTGCAAGGAGGAACAGGAGGAGCACTGCCAGAGCCCTGCAAAATGACCTCCAGCAAGCCACAAACGATCAGAAACAGACTCCATGAGGGTGGTATGGGGGCCCGACATCCACAGGTGGGGATTGTGCTTACAGCCCAACACCGTGCAGGATGTTTGGCATTTGCCAGAGAACACAAAGATTGGCAAATTCGCCAATGGCGCCCTGTGCTCTTCACTGATGAAAGCAGGTTCTCACTGAGCACGTGACAGAGTCTGGAGACGCCAAGAACGTTCTGCTGCCTGCAACATCCTCCAGCATGACCGGTTTGGCAGTGGGTCAGTAATGGTGTGAGGTGGCATTTCTTTGGGGTGCCGCACAGCCCTCCATGTGCTCGCCAGAGGTAGCCTGACTGCCATTAGGTACCGAGATGAGATCCTCAGACCCCTTGTGAGACCATATGCTGGTGCGATTGGCCCTGGGTTCTTCCTAATGCAAGACAATGCTAGACCTCATGTGGCTGGAGTGTGTCAGCAGTTCCTGTAAGACGAAGGCATTGATGCTATGGACTGGCACGCCCGTTCCCCAGACCTGAATCCAATTGAGCACATCTGGGACATCATGTCTCGCTCCATCCACCAACGCCACGTTGCACCACAGACTGTCCAGGAGTTGGCGGATGCTTTAGTCCAGGTCTGGGAGGAGATCCCTCAGGAGACCATCCGCCACCTCATCAGGAGCATGCCCAGGCGTTGTAGAGAGGTCATACAGGCACGTGGAGGCCACACACACTACTGAGCCTCATTTTGGCTTGTTTTAAGGACATTACATCAAAGTTGGATCAGCCTGTAGTGTTTTTCCACTTTAATTTTGTGTGACTCCAAATCCAGACCTCCATGGGTTAATAAATTTGATTTCCATTGATAATTTTTGTGTGATTTTGTTGTCAGCACATTCAACTATGTAAAGAACAAAGTATTTAATAAGAATATTTCATTCATTCAGATCTAGGATGTGTTATTTTAGTGTTCCCTTTATTTTTTTGAGCAGTGTACACGCTCCACACAGTTAGGGCCATGGCAGTAATGCTAACCATTACACCAGCCATACTGCCCAGAGAATAGTCTTTTCACCCAGAAGTTTTAAGCAAAAAACAAGGTGGGACAGCTAGAGTTTTAAATGATGGCCTCTTGGCTAAACCACTAATTGCATCTCTACTGTGCGAGAACTCAAGACCCAGGGGCATCATTAGAAGATACAATGACAGTCCCTCAGAATTACATCTTAGTGTATGTGGTGACTGACACTTAGAATTGACCTGCTAAGACAAGGCCACTTCTTTTAGGACTTGAGCAGTCTAGATTTGATGGCATTGCTGTCGGAAAAAAATATTTTGTAAGCAAAATGGTTGTTAGAGCAGGACATTCAGGGTAATCTAAGCTCACAAAACCAACTTCTTCTAGATTACCACTGTGTGTGGAAGGGATAACGTATCTTGTACGGTTTACAAAGAATGGTGTTCCCGGTTCTTTACAGCAGTCATGCCATCTGTCTTTCTTAGTTATCTGGATGTGAGATTTTGCTTTGCTTCTCTTATAATTTTTTTCAGCATAAACCAGCAAATTATCCTACAAATTCATACCTTCTCTGTGTATTTTAGACATCCCACCAACATATGCCTATGAGTAAGTGGAACTTTGTACTCACTGCTTTGCAGTAGTCTCCATTCAACGACCTCGAGTCAGTTGAGCTGAAATTGCTCATTTGGATAGTTACCTGTTAGCCATCAGCAAGGAGTGTGTCAGAGCTGTCAGCTTTGTCTTTTAACTTCCTTATCTTATAGTCCGCAAGGATAGAGCTATTCTTCACACCAAGCCCTCAATCCAAACTTCTATTTCATCTCAATCAAGAAACTGTAATTACAGCTTGTCAGACCAGTGTGAGGTTGTCCACTTTCATAATCTCTTGGATGTACTGACAGCCCCGAAAACCATTGTGGAAATACCTCTGCGCAAAACAGACTCTCTTTTTGTCTTCTACGATGACCATGAGAAGTTGGCCTGTTTTGAAAGTCTATTTTGCAATGGATCATGCCCATCATTCATCAAGGCTATATTCCTGAAGGTGTACTATTTAGGATCGAGTCGCAGCTTATTCCACCAGGTCCGCAAAGTGCTTCCTGGGTGGCAAGGAATAAAACACAGCTGCATTTTGGTTCTCTTGTCCATATCATCATGACATTTTACAGGTTGTGTCTTTGTATCTCAGGATGAGTATTAAGAGAGTAAATGTGCTTTTGAACATCTCCAAGGTAAAGCAGTATCACCAAATATGGATGAAAAAGAAATAGTTGTTTTGTACCGATTCTCTGAATCCATTTGGGGGACACTGCTATCAATCCTCACTTTTTCTAATCTAGCAGCTGATTTAATGGGTTCTCATGGGGTTTGTTCGTAATAAACTAGTCTGGAGGGGCATAGCAGAGGAGGAGACTGAGACCAACAAGCCTAAATTAAGTTGTGCCCTCATACAAAAATTATATTTTAGCCTATACGGCACTACGGACACCTGGTGATGCCGTATAAGAGGTAACAAAATGTTAGCAGTGTGCCCAAATGTGGATGAATGAGAAAGGTATCTATTTGCAAACAATTTACACATAAACATGGGTTATAACCATGTTTTTTTTAGTTTTTTTAATAATACTTCATTATTAATACTTTGTTTTCGGCTACAGGTAGCTGTAGTAGTATATGCAGTATTTGCATTAAACATATATCTTAAACAAATAATAAGAATTTACTCACCGGTAATTCTATTTCTCGTAGTCCGTAGTGGATGCTGGGGACTCCGTAAGGACCATGGGGAATAGACGGGCTCCGCAGGAGACTGGGCACTCTAAAGAAAGATTAGGTACTATCTAGTGTGCACTGGCTCCTCCCTCTATGCCCCTCCTCCAGACCTCAGTTAGGGAAACTGTGCCCGGAAGAGCTGACATTACAAGGAAAGAATTTTGGAATCCAGGGTAAGACTCATACCAACCACACCAATCACACCGTACAACTCGTGATAACCTTACCCAGTTAACAGTATGAACAACAACTGAGCATCACTGAACGGATGGCTCAGAACAATAACCCTTTATTATGCAATAACTATATACACGTATTGCAGAAAGTCCGCACTTGGGACGGGCGCCCAGCATCCACTACGGACTACGAGAAATAGAATTACCGGTGAGTAAATTCTTATTTTCTCTAACGTCCTAGTGGATGCTGGGGACTCCGTAAGGACCATGGGGATTATACCAAAGCTCCCAAACGGGCGGGAGAGTGCGGATGACTCTGCAGCACCGAATGAGCAAACACAAGGTCCTCCTCAGCCAGGGTATTAAACTTGTAGAACTTTGCAAAAGTGTTTGAACCCGACCAAGTAGCAGCTCGGCAAAGCTGTAAAGCCGAGACCCCTCGGGCAGCCGCCCAAGAAGAGCCCACCTTCCTTGTGGAATGGGCTTTCACTGATTTTGGATGCGGCAAACCAGCCGCAGAATGAGCCAGCTGAATCGTGCTACAGATCCAGCGAGCAATAGATTGCTTTGAAGCAGGAGCACCCAGCTTATTGGGTGCATACAGAATAAACAGCGAGTCAGTCTTCCTGACTCCAGCCGTTCTGGAAACATATATTTTCAAAGCCCGGACTACGTCCAGCAACTTGGAGTCCTCCAAGTCCCGAGTAGCCGCAGGGACCACAATAGGTTGGTTCAAATGAAACGATACCACCTTTGGGAGAAATTGGGGACGAGTCCGCAATTCTGCCCTGTCCATATGGAAGATCAAATAAGGGCTTTTACATGACAAAGCCGCCAATTCTGATACACGCCTCACCGATGCTAAGGCCAACAGCATGACCACTTTCCACGTGAGATACTTTAGTTCCACGGTCTTAAGTGGTTCAAACCAGTGGGATTTCAGGAAATCCAACACAACGTTAAGATCCCAAGGTGCCACTGGTGGCACAAAAGGGGGCTGAATATGCAGCACTCCCTTTACAAACGTCTGAACCTCAGGCAGTGAAGTCAGTTCTTTTTGAAAGAAAATGGATAGGGCCGAAATCTGGACCTTCATGGACCCTAATTTCAGGCCCATAGTCACACCTGACTGTAGGAAGTGCAGAAATCGACCCAGCTGGAATTCCTCTGTAGGGGCCATCCTGGCCTCACACCAAGCAACATATCTTCGCCATATACGGTGATAATGCTTAGCTGTTACATCCTTCCTAGCTTTTATCAGCGTAGGAATCACTTCATCCGGGATGCCCTTTTCCGTTAGGATCCGGCGTTCAACCGCCATGCCGTCAAACGCAGCCGCGGTAAGTCTTGGAACAGACAGGGCCCCTGTTGCAACAGGTCCTGTCTGAGAGGCAGAGGCCATGGGTCCTCTGTGATCATCTCTTGTAGTTCTGGGTACCAAGTCCTTCTTGGCCAATCCGGAACGATGAGTATTGTTCTCACTCCTCTTTTTCTTACTATTCTCAGTACCTTGGGTATGAGAGGAAGAGGAGGGAACACATATACCGACTGGAACACCCAGGGTGTCACTAGCGCGTCCACAGCTATCGCCTGAGGGTCCCTTGACCTGGCGCAATATCTTTTTAGCTTTTTGTTGAGGCGGGACGCCATCATGTCCACCTGTGGCAGTTCCCATCGATTTGCAATCTGCGTGAAGACTTCTTGATGAAGTCCCCACTCTCCCGGGTGGAGGTCGTGTCTGCTGAGGAAGTCTGCTTCCCAGTTGTCCACTCCCGGAATGAACACTGCTGACAGTGCTTGTACGTGAATCTCCGCCCAACGAAGAATCTTTGTGGCTTCTGCCATCGCCACCCTGCTTCTTGTGCCGCCCTGGCGGTTTACATGGGCGACCGCCGTGATGTTGTCTGACTGAATCAGCACTGGTTGGTCTCGAAGCAGGGGCTCCGCTTGACTCAGGGCGTTGTATATGGCCCTTAGTTCCAGTATATTTATGTGCAGACAAGTCTCCTGACTTGACCACAGCCCTTGGAAGTTTCCTCCCTGAGTGACTGCCCCCCATCCGCGGAGGCTTGCATCCGTGGTCACCAGGACCAAGTCGTGTATGCCGAATCTGCGGCCCTCGAGAAGATGAGCACTCTGCAGCCACCACAGAAGAGACACCCTGGCCCTCGGGGACAGGGTGATCAGCCGATGCATCTGAAGATGCGATCCGGACCACTTGTCCAACAGATCCCACTGAAAGATCCTCGCATGGAACCTGCCGAAGGGAATGGCTTCGTATGAGGCCACCATCTTTCCCAGGACTCGCGTGCAGTGATGCACCGACACCTGTTTTGGTTTTAGGAGGTTCCTGACCAGAGTCACTAACTCCTGGGCCTTCTCCTCCAGGAGAAACACCTTCTTCTGTTCTGTGTCCAGAATCATACCCAGGAAGGGCAGACGCGTCGTAGGAATCAGCTGCGACTTTGGAATATTCAGAATCCAGCCGTGCAGTTGCAACACTTCCTGAGAGTGTGCTACGCTGATCAACAACTGCTCCCTGGACCTCGCCCTTATGAGGAGATCGTCCAAGTACGGGATAACTGTAACTCCTTGCTTCCGAAGGAGTACCATCATTTCGGCCATTACCTTGGTAAATACTCTCGGTGCCGTGGACAGACCAAACGGCAACGTCTGGAATTGGTAATGACAGTCCTGTACCACAAACCTGAGGTACTCCTGGTGAGGTGGATAAATGGGGACATGCAAGTAAGCATCCTTGATGTCCAGAGATACCATAAAATCCCCCTCTTCCAGGCTTGCAATGACCGCTCTGAGCGATTCCATTTTGAACTTGAATTTTTTCATATAAATGTTCAAGGATTTTAAATTCAGAATGGGTCTTACCGAACCGTCCGGTTTCGGTACCACAAACAGTGTGGAATAGTAACCCCTTCCCTGTTGAAGGAGGGGGACCATTATTATCACTTGCTGGAGGTACAGCTTGTGAATTGCCGCCAGGACTACCTCCCTTTCCGTGGGGGAAGCTGGCAAGGCTGATTTTAGGTAACGGTGAGGGGGAGTCACTTCGAACTCCAGCTTGTATCCCTGAGATACAATTTGTATAGCCCAAGGATCCACCTGTGAGCGAACCCACTGGTTGCTGAATTTTCGGAGACGCGCCCCCACCGCTCCTGGCTCCGCCTGTGGAGCCCCAGCGTCATGCGGTGGACTTAGTGGAAGCCGGGGAGGACTTTTGTTCCTGGGAACTAGCTGCATGGTGCAGCTTCTTTCCTCTACCTCTGCCTCTGGCAAGAAAGGATGCAATGCACCTCTGACCTTCTTGCTTCTCTGAGAACGAAAGGACTGCATTTGATAATACGGTGCTTTCTTAGGCTGTGAGGAAACCTGAGGCAAGAAAGTCGACTTTCCAGCTGTCGCTGTGGACACAAGGTCCGAGAGGCCGTCCCCAAACAATTCCTCACCCTTATAAGGCAAAACCTCCATGTGTTTTTTAGAATCGGCATCCCCTGTCCATTGCCGAGTCCATAAGACCCTTCTGGCAGAAATGGACATTGCATTAATTCTAGAACCCAGCAGGCAAATGTCCCTCTGGGCATCCCGCATATATAAGACGGCGTCTTTTATATGGCCCAGGGTTAGCAAGACAGTATCCCTGTCCAGGGAATCTATGTCCTCTGACAGAGTATCTGTCCATGCTGCTACAGCGCTACACATCCAGGCTGAAGCAATAGCTGGTCTCAGTAGAGTACCAGAGTGTGTATACACTGACTTCAAGATAGCTTCCTGCTTCCTATCCGCAGGATCCTTTAGGGCGGCCGTATCCTGAGACGGCAGGGCCACCTTCTTAGATAAGCGTGTCAGCGCCTTGTCTACCCTAGGGGAGGATTCCCAACGTAACCTGTCCGTTGGCGGGAAAGGGTACGCCAGCAGTAATTTTTTGGAAATCACCACTTTCTTATCAGGGGAACTCCACGCTTCTTCACATAACTCATTTCATTCATGTGACGGGGGAAAAGTCACTGCCTGCTTTTTCTCCCCAAATATATACACCCTCTTGTCAGGGACAGGGTTAACCTCTGAAATGTGCAATACATCTTTCATTGCAATAATCATGTAGCGGATGGCCTTGGTCATCTTAGGCTGTAATTGTGCCTCATCATCGTCGACACTGGAGTCGGACTCCGTGTCGGCATCTGTGTCAACCATCTGAGATAGTGGGCGTTTATGAGACCCTGACGGCCTCTGAGTCGCCTGGGCAAGCCCGGATTGAGACCCCGGCTGTCCCAAGGCTGCAGCGTCATCAAACCTTTTATGCAAGGAGCTTACATTATCATTTAAGACCTTCCACATATCCACCCAATCAGGTGTCGGCCCCGACACCACATTTATCCGCACTTGCTCCGCCTCCACGTAACCCTCATCAAACATGTCGACACAGCCGTACCGACACACAGCACACACACAGGGAATGCTCTGACTGAGGACAGGACCCCACAAAGGCCTTTGGGGAGACAGAGAGAGTATGCCAGCACACACCACAGCGCTATATAACCCAGGGATATTCACTATAATAAGTGATTACCCAATAGCTGCCGATTTTATGTCTTTTGCGCCTAAATTTATGTGCCCCCCCTCTCTTTTTTACCCTTCTTGTACCTGGATACTGCAGGGGAGAGCCTGGAAAGCGTCCTTCCAGCGGAGCTGTGAAGAGAAAATGGCGCTGGTGTGCTGAGGAAGAAGGCCCCGCCCCCTCAGCGGCGGGCTTCTGTCCCGCTTCTGTGTGAAAAAAATGGCGGGGTTTTTTACATATATACAGTGCCTGACTGTATATATGTATGTTATGCCAAAAAGGTACTTCAATTGCTGCCCAGGGCGCCCCCCCCCAGCGCCCTGCACCCTACAGTGACCGGAGTGTGAGAGTGTGCTGGGAGCAATGGTGCACAGCTGCGGTGCTGTGCGCTACCTTAAATGAAGACAGGAGTATTCAGCCGCCGTTTTCGCCGTCTTCAAGCTTCTGTTCTTCTGGCTCTGCGAGGGGGACGGCGGCGCGGCTCCGGGAACGAACGATCGAGGACAGATGCCTGTGTTCGAACCCTCTGGAGCTAATGGTGTCCAGTAGCCTAAGAAGCGCAACCTAGCTGTAGACAGGTAGGTTTGCTTCTCTCCCCTCAGTCCCTCGTAGCAGTGAGTATGTTGCCAGCAGAAGCTCACTGAAAATAAAAAACCTAACAAATACTTTCTTTTACTAGCAGGCTCAGGAGAGCCCACTAGGAGCACCCAGCTCTGGCCGGGCACAGATTCTAACTGAGGTCTGGAGGAGGGGCATAGAGGGAGGAGCCAGTGCACACCAGATAGTACCTAATCTTTCTTTAGAGTGCCCAGTCTCCTGCGGAGCCCGTCTATTCCCCATGGTCCTTACGGAGTCCCCAGCATCCACTAGGATGTTAGAGAAAAGTAAATAACTATTGGTACAGCCAGTATCATTATTACACAAGAAAATCAAACACCTGTTTAAAAAAAAACTCAATCACAAGAAATAAGTAAAACACAAACATATGAAAAAAAACTCAATCACAATTTAATATACAAGAATTAAAAGTACAGCAGTTTTACAATGTAGGAAAATTGAATACATACTATATAAACAAACTATTTACACAGGAAAAGCACAAAGAGAAATGGCCTTTTTACAAATATAAATAATTAATTACACCCCTTCCCACGCATCAGGTTTGTTTTGCTGTGATACATAATAATTAAACAGCTAGGTTGGAGCATGTGACTCTGGTACCTAAGAGAAGAGGTACAGAGTTCTATACATCCACTCTAAAAAAAGAAACAAAATAAGAAAAAACTAAATCTGATTTTGAGCAATGAGCCATGATCCAAAATTGGTCTGTCGCCCACTGAATATTTAATAAAATGAGCAATTCCAATTCACATCTCAATTTCAGGAGTGATTGAAATCTTATACTTTATTCTAAGTTTTTACAGTGTTCAAAGAGTGTTCTTAAAGTAGCATCCAAAACTGTGACATTTATATTATGCAAAGAGAAGCAAATGCTCGTCTGATAGTCAGTGGGTGTGTGTGTGTGTGTGTATGTATTCATATTTACTTACATAACTTTATTGGACTGTAAGTAATAATTGGCTAGCTTTAAAAATGCACTTTGAACATATGATTTAATAAGCTTTGTGTACGATCCTACAGAATCTAACATTTAAGAGCAGTAGAACATGCTTTATTGCTTATGTTCTAAGTGGGGGTGTTCAGAAATACTGTACCCAGAATATGTAATCAATACTATATAATGGTATATGGAGCAGTTAAACGCCTTTTTAAACATGGGTGCACACATTGCTCATCTGACACTATCCCAAGGATGTTTAGAGTAATTGGGGTTATTATGTATATTATTTTCTGAAAATATAAATATGTATTCATAACACAATGTATCTGTAACACAGATATCATACATACTAATGTGTGCTTCATTTCTGTAGGGGCTGAAACGCCTATAGTTTAATAGTCATATACAAGTGTACCCTTGTAATATGTGGAGTAACTTAACATGTCGTCACTGTGCAGTACAAAGATGAATGTGTTTTTCAATGACTACAGTATTTTACACAATCTTACACATCGTAAGACGCAGGAAAAAGAACTCGATGTCTGCAGGTATAATTCGTCATATGCAGAAATAGAATAAATACAAATGCGTATAAACCTCTTGAATTTTCCAAGAGAAATAATATTTAGCATACAGCCCCAAGTATTTAATATCATAAAAGTTAGACCTTGGGGACCAAAATAAAATATTTTAATATGAGAAATATATTTCTTTTGACTCACTTGAAAACATAGTGTTTTTTTACAGACGCAGACAGGTAAACACTGTTATATCTTGTTATAACAATCATAAATAACCACCTTTTGTGTGAAAGGAGGACAGCAAAGAATTGCCACACACTAGCCAGATAAGATCTGCATCCCACCAGTAACAGTAATACCCCTTTTCCACTTACGATCACGGGTCGCAGCCGGGAGCCTGACACGGGAGCTGCCCCCTGCTGCGACCCGTGCTCGTCCCCTTTCCCATCAGCAGTCACAACCCGGCATATGCCGGGTTGGTGACGCTTCTAGTGACGCGGCAGGGGCGGCGCAGGGAGATCACATGATCTCCCAGCGCCGCCCTTCCATACAGTGTAAACGGGAGCCGTGTCGCATCGACACGGCTCCCGTTTACACTAGAACCCTACCCGGATCATTCCCGTGTCCTACCCAGGTAAATAGCCGGGTAGGATTCACGGGTCACTTGATCCGGGTTGACCCTTTTCCACTTGCCAAAAACACGGGTAAATGCGCGCCCCCGTGCATTTACCCGTGTTTTTTGAGCTAGTGGAAAAGGGGTATTACTGAAAGGTTGGTCATATCACTAGACTTCCCTTTGGGCACTACAACTAACATGTCCAGTGATTGCGGCAAAATACAAGGCTCCTCTCCTGATGCACGTTATTCACATCTATGATGTGAAGGAGGAAGAAAGAATGTATGACCACTGTACATATTACGTCACAGGAATAAACTGGATTTTTTTCCCTTAAAATAAGAAGAAAACACAATTTAACACAAAAACCCACCAATGACATATGGTCAAATGTAACAGCCTATGATTTGCGGCAAGTGCCACGGTTTTGCAGATTTAGCCGCAAAACGCCTTTGAAGAAAAATTTGCTGCTTTAAATCTCATGGCTAAATCTCCAATATCTCAGCACTTGCAACTCACAAGCTATTACATTTGACTCACAAGGTGTGTGAAACATTACCATAACACTTTTAAAGAGTTATCAATCATGGCTTGGTTATTTTATAACGTTGTGGCCGACTAAATTACTAAGGCACTCAAAGTTAATTCAATGTACGTTATCAATACCACATTATGCAAAAAATCCTCATTAACACCATGTGGGATAAATCATATTTTCATTTTTATCCATGTGCAAATACAAATCTTTAATCAGCAATATTTGGCTCAGTAATACTACTAGGTGTTAAACCAGTTATTCCTAAACAGGCCAAGGGACGCTAATCCTTTCACTATTTAATTTGGATGATGCCACCTTTATATTTCATAAAGGCCACAACTTGTCAAATACATTCAAGCATACAAGTTCTGTGGGCCAACTATTGGTGAAGATCTGTATGGTTTTGATGCTAAGGTACACCATACATGAACCAAAAGAATACATTATGTATATCTGATTGGGATGTCAATAACCAATTTTATTAACCAATAAAATGAGAAGGATCTATGAAAAAGGAGAATAAATAAATGTATCATTTCCCTTTTTCTTTTAATGAAAAATAGATCTAAGAGTGACTTTAGAACATTGTAAACAAGTAATGTCCATAACAAATGGTAATTCCGCTTGCTCGCCAACAAATGCAGAGTAATCCAGAACTTACAGGACTTTACAAATGCCTAACAGTGCTATCAGGAGTAACTGCATATTCAATAAGGATGCAGGTGAGTACTTACTGCCTACAGGAAAATAACAATACACAGGTTAATCACAAGTATTAGACTCCAGTCTTCGTATTGAAACAGAACATCTAGAAAAAAACAGGAAAAGTACCCTTATCTGTAAGAAGATTTTTTTTTATACATTTTCAGGCAATTATAAGATTTTTAATTAACCTGCACATTCCTTTTCATTAGTTAATTTATATAACAATAGAAGTAGTTCTGTTAAATGTAGGATGAAACAACACTGTGAAATCTGTCAGATTACTTACAATGACTGATGTCTGAATATTTTACCTACAGTAACTGATAGTTTAGAGAACACTGAAGTGGTTTGTGGCAAGTAACCTTAGCGATGCCTCAGACAGTTCTCAACTCTTTCCCATGTTGTGTTCCTGAAATGTTGTGTTTGAGAACTGAATACCACTCTTTTGTTGTGTAACCTGCTGTGCCCTTACACATTAAATGAAGTGGGTACAATTTCATTGCACTTTCAAGAACTTCATAGTTTTTGCCTTCAGTCCCTCATTATACAATAGATCTAAGAAAGGGTGCGCATATTTACATTGTCACAATGTATAAACTTTGACACTGGGTTCCAAGACAGCTGGAAATCTGAAGGAATATTCTGAAATGCTGGAAGATTGAAAGACATTGTTATCAGGACTTCCTTACACACTCTGTAACAAGTTTTTCACCTTCTGTCCTCTTCTGAAAAAAACCCCCACACAAAATAACAAAAATAAAAATCTATTTTTGTATAGAAATCTTTTGAAACCACAGCCACTGATTCTCTCTCTCCATGGCATAGTCCGCAATGAGAGTACACTGTGCATCTCTGGCAGCAAGAGTAACCAGTCTGTCATATGAACGCATGAGACTCCGTTTTTATGGCCCTGAAAAACGAAAGTGAACACGCGCACTACGCCCATCCTTTACGAATGATTTCATGTCGCAGTGTCTCAGATCCCACCTACAGTTGAGGAGGAGCTTACCGAACTGCTATAAAAACATTTAACAAGCATATGGGAAATATAGACATCTACTCATACACTTAGCACAGTTGTTGGAACTTTTCTCAAAAAATTAGCCATAACTCTCACATGTGCAATCCATAGCAGCAAGTGACAATGTTGGGCATTTATTAGGGCTCCAAAATGTTCTCCACTATGTTTTCCTCGTGTTCCAATTGTAGTCTGTACTCTTCTGTTCTAATGATCTGTCCATTGGCGATTTGGAATCGTGAGGGGATTTCTGTGTTGGAGGAGAACGAGGATCTGAAAGAGAGGATGACTGCTGGGAAGAACCTTTGTACTCCCCGGGCTTTTCTGGATGGAATGAACGATAATGGTCTGAAGGTCCTTGACCATGGTATCCCATGGGTGGCCTGTGGTCAGACCCCATTCTCCTGAAGTCCTGCTGATGGTAACCCGGAGGACGAAATTCATCTGTTCTTCTTCGCTTCTCATGGTGATGTCTGCAAGAACATAAAACCAATTAAAGAAGTGTGGGGAAATTATTTAAAAAAATGCAAGTAAATCAGCTTTCATTTATTATTACCATTGGTCATTTTAGACTTGTTTTTCCCATGAAGAGAACAAAGAGAAATAAACCTATCACAGTTTACACCTAATGGCTTCTAGTCACTTGTTATATTACTTATCTAAAACACAGAACCAAAATGAATGCTCAATACCTGTCATAATATTCCCTGTAAACACGGTGATCCCGTTCATTGTTGTAATGCTCATAAGGCCTCTTGCGGGATACCGCATTTGCCCTGTAATTTGCGGAGTTCCTCCGAGGGTCGCCATGGGGACGCCGGTCTGAATAGTGATGATCTTTGTACCGGTGCTGTTCATACTGGTGGTGGCGATCACTACCCCATGGCTGGTTGTTGTTGCCTCCGTAGTTAAATTTCCGATCCCTCCACTCCCCTCGATCTTAAAAAAAAAGGCAAAAAGAGTTATTGGAAATAAACCATAAACTCATCTGCAAATGATCAGAAAACATAAAATATTAGCAAACATACGTAAAAGTCTGAAAGCTTATGTAAGGTATGGAATGTCGCCAATGACCTATAGATTTGCTCTGCAGATTTTACACACCTGTATTATTGAATGGTCTCTTGTTGGGACTGGGGAAGTTTTCTCTTTGGTGCCCGTGCATGTGCTGAGGATGTGGTGGCATATCGTGAGGCTTTTGTTGCGTATGGAGACCATATGGCTGTGAGCTGGCAGAGTCACGACTGGACCCAGATGGCTCCTGTCGAAAGGGTTTCTTGCTAGGAGGGGAGTCTTTCTTCTTTTGCTCCTAAGAAATGCAATCATGATAATGAGATATTGAACAATCTCTATTTACTGAACTTATAACCTTATTAAATAAAAATATAGCTGTTTTTGTATCTGCGCTGTATCTGAGAATGTTAAAGTGAATGTTTTTTTAGATGAAAAGAAACAGCAGATTCTTAACACTGGACAAGTGGATAGCAAGGGTGGAAACAAGGTAATAACAATGGGTCTGTATAAGGGAATGCCTGTGGATTTAGGTTTCAGTATGTGGTCAAGTTTTTTTACTTCTAATTTATTTAAAAAATAGAAACAGAAAGCCGATTATCTTTGCAGGCACCATCCTCTGGAATCATTTTATTTGTGTTTCAGGTTGATGCCACATTAAACTGGTAATTAAGACAAAGTCCTGACAAAGGAAATTAATGGATTACCTATTCTACGGAATGTCACAGACATAACGAATATTAGTTTGTATTAAGGTGACCAGGGCTGGAAGGAAATGGCAAGCGTTGCAGTAGGGCACCACACCAGACCACAAAAAATAATAATTCTCCAGCGTGGGCAGGTCTGTGGGTGCTGTTGCAACTTTATAGTCTCTATGTTCTCTGTAAAGCAGGGACAACATAGACACAGGGGAAAGCAGGCGCTGCACATGCACAGCGACATACTGAATGTGGGTTCACAGCACATGAGCAACCCCAGGTAAGGGACACTGGAGAACAGTGATACACGGTGACGTCAATGGCTGGGGAGACAATGGCTAGTATCAGAGCCAGATTTATACACACACATACAATGCCTTGCTAAAGTATTCACTCCCCTTGGCTTTTTACCTATTTTGTTACATTACAACCTGTAATTAAAAAAAAATTTAAATCTGAATTTTATGTGATGGATCTGCACAAAATGGACAAAATAGTCTAAGTTGGTGAAGTGAAATGAGAAAAAATAATATAAAAAATTATTTTTATAAATAAAAATCTGAAAATTGGTATGTGCATATGTATTCACCCCCTTTTGCTATGAAGCCTCTCAAAAGTTCTGGTGCAACCAATCACCTTCAGAAGTCACATAATTAGTGAAATGAAGTCCACGTGTGTGCAGTCTAAGTGTCACATGCTCTGTCAGTATAAACACACCTTTTCTGAAAGGCCCCAGAGGCTGCAACACCACTAAGCAAGAGGCATCATACCATGAAGACCAAGGAGTTCTCCAAACAAGTCAGGGACAAAGTTGTTGAGAAGTACAAGTCAGGGTTGGGTTATAAAAAAAATATCCAAATCTTTGATGATCCCCCAGAGCACCCTCAAATGCATCATCTTCAAATGGAAAGAACATGGTACCACAACAAACCTGCCAAGAGAGGGCCGGCCACCAAAACTCACACACCAGGCAAGGAGGGCATTAATCAGAGAGGCAGCACAGAGACCAAAGGTAACCCTGAAGGAGCTGCAGAGTTTCACAGCAAATACTGGTGTATCTGCGCATGTGACCACAATAAGCCATACACTCCATAGAGCATTATGGAACAGTGGCCAGAAAAAGCCATTACTTAGTGTTAAAAATAAGAAGGCACGTTCTGAATTTGCCAAAAGGCATGTGGAAAACTCCCCAAATGTTTGGAGGAAGGTGCAGTAGTCAGATGAGACAAAAATTGAACTTTTCAGCCACCAAGAAAAACGCTATGTCTGGCGCAAACCCATCACATCCCATCACCCCAAGAACACCATCCCCACAGTGAAACATGGTGGTGGGAGCATCATGCTGTGGGGATGTTTTTCAGCAGCAGGGACTGGGAAACTGTCAAGTCGAGGCAAAGATGGATGTTGCTAAATATAGGGATATTCTTGAGCAAAACCTGTTTCAGTCTGCCTGTGATTTGAGACTGGGACGGAGGTTCACTTTCAAGCAGGACAATGATCCAAAGCATACTGCTAAAGCAACACTCGAGTGGTTTAAGGGGAAACATTTAAATGTGTTGGAATGGCCTAGTCAAAGCCCAGATCTCAATCCAATTGAGAATCTGTAGTCAGACTTAAAGATTGCTGTTCACAAGCGGAAACCATCCAACATGAAGGTGCTGGAGCAGTTTTGCCTTGAGGAATGGGCAAAAATCCCAGTGGCAAGATGTGGCAAGCTCATAGACACTTATCCAAAGCGACTTGCAGCTGTAATTGCCGCAAAAGGTGGCTCTACAAAGTACTGAGTTTAGGGGGGTGAATAGTCATGCACACTGAAGTTTTCTGTTATTTTGTCCTATTTGTTGTTTGCTTCACAATAAAAAAAATAAAAAATACAAAACATCTTCAAAGTTGTAGGCATGTTCCGTGAATGAAATGAAGCAAACCTTCAAACAATCCATTTTAATTCCAGGTTGTGAGGCAACAAAACATGAAAAATGCAAAGGGAGGTGAATACTTTAGTAAGGCACTGTATATGAACCTGATGGTACATGTGGGCATTATGCAAAGGTGCAGCAGTATGTTAGTTATAAATATCTTCTTTGCATTATTCTAATCATTTTTCTAGCCAAATATGTATGACAGGTGAGGATCTGCCTCCCCTGCCCACCCTGACCGTATGTCACTGCTGGAGGACCCAGCATCAGCCCAAAGCTACAGATATACAGAAACCTTTTGGCATCCCTGATAAGTTGTGTTTCACTACGTCTCTAAGTGTAAATAACAACATGACCTTTGCAGCTTAGAGATGGAACACATGCACATTCTAAAGCACCATTACCATTTTAATTGTGGATTTTAACAGATTGAAAAACTAAAACAAAACCATAATTGTGGCATGGGTAAGACTTTGACAAATGATTCTTTATTATTTTTTTAATTGGACTTAAATAGTCTGATCCCCACATCTTTGACTCAGAGCAAAGAGAAAGTTCAAGCACACAAACAGATTGAAAGTGTACATTAATACGACGTATTACAGTTACAGTCTACTGTATATAAAATAAAAAAAGGAAAACCTATTTCACTATATTTGTAAAAATTAAATGTAATAAGTAGTACAATCATGAATCAACAATAACTGAATTGAAACAGCTGGCATGTTTTGGGGATATTGCAGCTTAAACCACAAGTGCACTGCAAAAATAGGTTTTACTTTTAGCTTGGTGTAAAAGTCCAATTGCTGTAATTTACCGCAGCTAATTGATTCGCCAGGGGCTATTCAATTTGCCCCGATACTTGCTACTTATGGGGCATTATGCTTCAGGCACCCGAAGCATAGTCTACGATAAGCAGCCCTCAGAGCCGCGATAAACCATGGGATCAGGAACTTAAAACGGCTTTAACTGGATAGCCCGATAACAAGAATAAAAAATCGGCTTGTTTCAGAGCCAATTGAATACAGCCATAAGGCCTATTTATTTCAATGAAATCATATTCATATGTATGGAGCCATCGCACAGGAAGCCCAATTTCTATACAGGCCCTGTCGGCAGGAACCATTTTATTTGTGTGGCAGACTAAAGTCACATTAAACTGAGAATTAATGCAACAAAGCAAAGTCTACCACAGAAGTCCTAGCAGGGGAACCTTTTGCACTGCATATCACACACCTAACCAACTGAGCCACAGGAAACATAGGATTCATTGCCCCCAACAGAGTATGTTCTATATAAGTAGATTTTTAAAACCATCTGCAGCATAGTGCCTTGGAGGGGCACATGTTGAGGGTGCAGAAGCTGGGCACATAAAATGTTAATTTTCCCTTGAGGGAGCAATTTCTCCCCCTACATCTCCGCTTTTTGGTAAGTGCCCAAGGAAAGAGCAGTTTTCTATAGAGCTGCCCTTAGCAGCTTCTGGTTTATGGCTTCTTTTCATTTACTGCATTTCTTGTATTAACTTACACATGCTGCTAATACAGTCTCCCCCTGACTGTCACACACCCATGCAGTCTGACACAGTACCATTCCCAGCAACCACCTCTCTCTTTGGTAGGGATGGCCACCGACCACTGATGATCCAAAATCATCAATAGTTTATGGTCAATGTTGAATAGTTTTGCCATCGATGGGGGAGAACCAGATGGTTTCCCGCCATCGATAGTATAGAACCACCCAATGGTTCTTCCCTCACTCCCATACAGAGTGCAGAAACACAGAGCACAGCTCCGCCCCTAACTACCGCTAGGCTCCACCGCAAGCTTCTGATTGGCCCTCGGGCCAGTCAGTGAAAGTATAGGGATGTCCATTGGGTTGTGTAACCATCGGTGGTCATCTATCACATAACATGGCATTTCTCCATCGATGGTGCTGCAAAGTATCCTCTGGCCATGGAGATCATTTTCTGCAGATGCAAAGACTCGTTACAGCATTTCCAAAATGGTCACTACTCCATACAAAACTATTCACCCCAGCTCCTATGGGAGTGCAAGGGAATTAACGGGCTCAGCAATTTACTCTTGGGCCAGGTAGCAATCCATTTTAGGAATTGATACCACTATAAGCATGGTACAAACAGGATCTGTTCTGTGGACAAGGTGCCTTTATGGCTTTGGAACACCCTTTGCAAATGGTCTCTCCTTCTGGCAGGAGTAAATGTCCAGCTCCGTGCCCTCAACACAACCCCATGGTAGCAGTGCCCCCAGCATTGGATGATGGAGAAATGACAGTTATTGTGTGAAAAAATGACAGCTACAGTTGCATGCATATGTTTTGACACCTCTGGTCAAATAGAATTTCACCAAATTTCCAAATGAAGGAAGACAATGAAACTTCTGCAGAGAACAAACCTGAACATGAAATATTTCTGGAATTCTTATGCACAATTACTATTTATTTGCTGAATATAACAAACTAAAAAGAAGCTAAACAATAAATGCAGTATATGCAAAAGCTTTGGTACAGCTACAGATAATACTTTTTTAAACTTGATTGACTTGTTAGTTCTTAAACTAGCAGGGTGAAGGCAATTTCAAAGGCAAATACTCTGACCCTTCCAATCTATCAGGATGTTGTGCTTACACTCAGCAACCTGGGTTCATCTGAGCAGGAGCAGGCTGCAAAAGTATAGCTAAACCCTTCCAGCTTCAGAAGCAACATTAAAGAATGGAAAACTGATATTGGAGCTCATCAACTGCTGACCACTATAGCTTAGGATCAATTTATAGTGACAACACCATAACAAGGAGTGGACGTGAGATGAGACATATAGGGGTAATTACCTCTTCTTCCTGGGCCCTTTTTTTATGTGCCATTTTGTACAACTTGTGCAGCTTCCTGGCATCAAATTCCGTAAATTTAGAGACAAAAATCCAGAGATTTCTAAAAACAAGATTAAATTCATTACAAATCCATAAATAGAGGCTTGTGAATGATGAAAGAAAAATTAGCAATTAAAACCAAAAAAATGTAAGAGTCTACAGATGGGACACTTGTAACAATGACTAACCAACCCAGAATGCTGCCCCAGCCCATATCACACCCCTCACAGGTGCAACCAAACTAACATGGGACCAGATTTATCAAGCCTTGGAGAGTGATTAATTGCACGGTGATAAAGTACCAACCAATCAGCTCCCAACTGTCATTTTTCAAACCCAGCCTGTAACATGGCAGTTAGGAGCTGATTGGCTGGTACTCTATCACCGTGCAATTTCTCACTTTCCGAGGCTTGATAAATCTAGGCCATGATATCTTAAACCCATCTTTCCTAAGACACTGAGTATGTCTCCAAAACGTCTATACAACTATAGATTTAGAGGTGACGTTCACCTTCTCCATAGCTTAGTATGTTCTTGGTCAGAGTAAGATTTAAGGCACTCAGAGATGCGGTCTCCAATCTTCAGCAGGCAGGTCCTGGTGTGCTCTAGCTGCTCCTGAACCGTCAGACCCTTGTCTGGTTTATCCAGCTGTTTGAGGGCCTTTTTCACAGGCCTCATTCTCTCTTTACACTAAAGGAGAAAAAAACAGCTTAATACAAGAATAAAGCTCTGATGCCAATATTTCAATTCAACTGAGAAAGGAAAAAAAACAATCCTACGCACTACAACATTACTAAATCCTGTTGCACACCAATTTCATACTGAAAAATTTGTACTGTCAAAAAATAAGATTTTACTTACCGATAAATCTATTTCTCGTAGTCCGTAGTGGATGCTGGGACTCCGTCAGGACCATGGGGATTAGCGGCTCCGCAGGAGACAGGGCACAAAAATAAAAGCTTTAGGACTAGATGGTGTGCACTGGCTCCTCCCCCTATGACCCTCCTCCAAGCCTCAGTTAGGATACTGTGCCCGGACGAGCGTACACAATAAGGAAGGATTTTGAATCCCGGGTAAGACTCATACCAGCCACACCAATCACACCGTACAACCTGTGATCTGAACCCAGTTAACAGTATGACAAACGTAGGAGCCTCTGAACAGACGGCTCACAACAATAACAACCCGATTTTTTTGTAACAATAACTATGTACAAGTATTGCAGACAATCCGCACTTGGGATGGGCGCCCAGCATCCACTACGGACTACGAGAAATAGATTTATCGGTAAGTAAAATCTTATTTTCTCTGACGTCCTAGTGGATGCTGGGACTCCGTCAGGACCATGGGGATTATACCAAAGCTCCCAAACGGGCGGGAGAGTGCAGATGACTCTGCAGCACCGAATGAGAGAACTCCAGGTCCTCTTTAGCCAGGGTATCAAATTTGTAGAATTTTACAAACGTGTTCTCCCCCGACCACGTAGCTGCTCGGCAGAGTTGTAATGCCGAGACCCCTCGGGCAGCCGCCCAAGATGAGCCCACCTTCCTTGTGGAATGGGCCTTGATAGATTTAGGCTGTGGCAGGCCTGCCACAGAATGTGCAAGTTGAATTGTGCTACAAATCCAACGAGCAATCGTCTGCTTAGAAGCAGGAGCACCCAGCTTGTTGGGTGCATACAGTATAAACAGCGAGTCAGATTTTCTGACTCCAGCCGTCCTTGAAATATATATTTTCAATGCCCTGACAACGTCCAGCAACTTGGAATCCTCCAAATCGCTAGTAGTCGCAGGCACCCCAATAGGCTGGTTCAGGTGAAACGCTGAAACCACCTTAGACAGAAACTGAGGACGCGTCCGCAGTTCTGCCCTGTCCGAATGGAAAATCAGATATGGGCTTTTATACGATAAAGCCGCCAATTCTGACACTCTCCTGGCTGAAGCCAGGGCCAGTAGCATGGTTACTTTCCATGTAAGATATTTCAAATCCACCGATTTGAGTGGCTCAAACCAATGGGATTTGAGAAAATCCAAAACTACATTAAGATCCCACGGAGTCACTGGGGGCACAACCGGGGGCTGTATATGTAGTACTCCTTTTACAAAAGTCTGGACTTCAGGAACTGAAGCCAATTCTTTCTGGAAGAAAATCGACAGGGCCGAAATTTGAACCTTAATGGACCCTAATTTGAGGCCCATAGACAATCCTGTTTGCAGGAAATGTAGGAATCGACCCAGTTGAAATTCCTCCGTCGGGGCCTTCCTGGCCTCACTCCACGCAACATATTTTCTCCAAATGCGGTGATAATGTTGTGCAGTCACCTCCTTCCTGGCTTTTACCAGGGTAGGGATGACCTCTTCCGGAATGCCTTTTTCCCTTAGAATTCGGCGTTCAACCGCCATGCCGTCAAACGCAGCCGCGGTAAGTCTTGGAATAGACACGGTCCCTGCTGAAGCAGGTCCCGTCTTAGAGGTAGAGGCCACGGATCTTCCGTGAGCATCTCCTGAAGTTCCGGGTACCAAGTTCTTCTTGGCCAATCCGGAGCCACGAGTATCGTTCTTACTCCCCTTTGCCGTATAATTCTCAGTACTTTTGGTATGAGAGGCAGAGGAGGAAACACATACACTGACTGGAACACCCACGGTGTTACCAGAGCGTCCACAGCTATTGCCTGAGGGTCTCTTGACCTGGCGCAATACCTGTCCAGTTTTTTGTTGAGGCGGGACGCCATCATATCCACCTTTGGTTTTTCCCAACGGTTCGCAATCATGTGGAAGACTTCTGGATGAAGTCCCCACTCTCCCGGGTGTAGATCGTGTCTGCTGAGGAAGTCCGCTTCCCAGTTGTCCACTCCCGGAATGAACACTGCTGACAGTGCTATCACATGATCTTCCGCCCAGCGAAGAATCCTTGCAGCTTCTGCCATTGCCCTCCTGCTTCTTGTGCCGCCCTGTCTGTTTACGTGGGCGACTGCCGTGATGTTGTCCGACTGGATCAACACCGGCTGACCCTGAAGCAGGGGTTTTGCCAGGCTTAGAGCATTGTAAATCGCTCTTAGCTCCAGTATATTTATGTGAAGAGACATCTCCAGGCTTGACCACACTCCCTGGAAGTTTCTTCCTTGTGTGACCGCTCCCCAGCCTCTCAAACTGGCATCCGTGGTCACCAAGACCCAGTCCTGTATGCCGAATCTGCGGCCCTCTAACAGATGAGCACTCTGCAACCACCACAGAAGAGACACCCTTGTCCGTGGAGACAAAGTTATCTGCTGATGCATCTGCAGATGCGATCCGGACCATTTGTCCAGCAGATCCCACTGAAAAGTTCGTGCGTGGAATCTGCCGAATGGAATCGCTTCGTAAGAAGCCACCATTTTTCCCAGGACTCTTGTGCATTGATGCACAGACACTTTTCCTGGTTTTAGGAGGTTCCTGACAAGTTCGGATAACTCCCTGGCTTTCTCCTCCGGAAGAAACACCTTTTTCTGAACCGTGTCCAGAATCATTCCCAGGAACAGCAGACGTGTCGTCGGGGTCAATTGAGATTTTGGAAAATTCAGAATCCACCCGTGCTGTTGCAGCACTACTTGGGTTAGTGCTACTACGTCCTCCAGCTGTTCTCTGGACCTTGCCCTTATCAGGAGATCGTCCAAGTAAGGGATAATTAATACGCCTTTTCTTCGCAGAAGAAACATCATTTCGGCCATTACCTTGGTAAAGACCCGAGGTGCCGTGGACAATCCAAACGGCAGCGTCTGAAACTGATAATGACAGTTTTGCACCACGAACCTGAGGTACCCTTGATGTGAAGGGCAAATTGGGACATGCAGGTAAGCATCCTTGATGTCCAGGGACACCATAAAGTCCCCTTCTTCCAGATTCGCTATCACTGCTCTGAGTGACTCCATCTTGAACTTGAATTTTTGTATGTACAGGTTCAAAGATTTCAGATTTAGAATAGGTCTTACCGAGCCGTCCGGCTTCGGTACCACAAATAGTGTGGAATAATACCCCTTTCCCTGTTGTAGGAGGGGTACCTTGACTATCACCTGCTGAGAATACAGCTTGTGAATGACTTCCAATACCGTCGCCCTGTCTGAGGGAGACGTTGGCAGAGCAGACTTTAGGAACCGGCGAGGGGGAGACTTCTCGAATTCCAACCTGTAACCCTGAGATACTACCTGCAGGATCCAGGGGTCCACCTGTGAGTGAGCCCACTGTGCGCTGAAATTCTTGAGTCGACCCCCCCACCGCCCCTGAGTCCGCTTGTAAAGCCCCAACGTCATGCTGAGGGCTTTGCAGAAGCCGGGGAGGGCTTCTGCTCCTGGGAGGGAGCTGCTTGGTGCACTCTCTTACCCTTTCCTTTGCCTCGGGGCAGATATGACTGTCCTTTTGCCCGCTTGTTCTTATAGGAACGAAAGGACTGCGGCTGAAAAGACGGTGTCTTTTTCTGTTGGTAGGGGACCTGAGGTAAAAAGGTGGATTTCCCGGCTGTTGCCGTGGCCACCAAATCCGATAGACCGACCCCAAATAATTCCTCCCCTTTATACGGCAATACTTCCATATGCCGTTTGGAATCCGCATCACCTGACCACTGTCGCGTCCATAAACTTCTTCTGGCAGATATGGACATCGCACTTACTCTCGATGCCAGAGTGCAAATATCCCTCTGAGCATCTCGCATATAAAGAAAAGCATCCTTTAATTGCTCTATAGTCAATAAAATACTGTCCCTATCCAGGGTATCAATATTTTCAGTCAGGGAATCCGACCAAACCACCCCAGCACTGCACATCCATGCTGAGGCGATGGCTGGTCGCAGTATAACACCAGTATGAGTGTATATACTTTTCAGGGTAGTTTCCAGCCTCCTATCAGCTGGATCCTTGAGGGCGGCCGTTTCAGGAGACGGTAACGCCACTTGTTTTGATAAGCGTGTGAGTGCCTTATCCACCCTAGGGGGTGTTTCCCAGCGCGCCCTAACCTCTGGCGGGAAAGGATATAATGCCAATAACTTCTTTGAAATTAGCAGTTTTCTATCGGGGTTAACCCACGCTTCATCACACACTTCATTCAATTCCTCTGATTCAGGAAAAACTACAGGTAGTTTTTTTCAGACCCCACATAATACCCCTTTTTGTGGTACTTGCAGTATCAGAGATATGCAAAGCCTCCTTCATTGCCGTGATCATATAACGTGTGGCCCTACTGGAAAATACGTTTGTTTCTTCACCGTCGACACTAGATTCGGTGTCCGTGTCTGGGTCTGTGTCGACCGACTGAGGTAAAGGGCGTTTTACAGCCCCTGACGGTGTCTGAGACGCCTGGACAGGTACTAACTGGTTTGCCGGCCGTCTCATGTCGTCAACTGATTTTTGTAATGTGCTGACATTATCACGTAATTCCATAAACAAAGCCATCCATTCCGGTGTCGACTCCCTAGGGGGTGACATCACCATTACCGGCAATTGCTCAGCCTCCACACCAACATCGTCCTCATACATGTCGACACACACGTACCGACACACAGCAGACACACAGGGAATGCTCTTATCGAAGACAGGACCCCACTAGCCCTTTGGGGAGACAGAGGGAGAGTTTGCCAGCACACACCCAAGCGCTATAAATATATAGGAACAACCCTACAGAAGTGTTGTTTCCTTTATAGCAGCTTAATATATCAATATCGCCAAAAAAGTGCCCCCCCTCTCTGTTTTTTTACCCTGTTTCTGTAGTGCAGTGCAGGGGAGAGTCCTGGGAGCCTTCCTCGCAGCGGAGCTGTGCAGGAAAATGGCGCTGTGTGCTGAGGAGATAGGCCCCGCCCCCTATTTCGGCGGGCTCTTCTCCCGGTGTTTGTGAGACCTGGCAGGGGTTAAATACATCCATATAGCCCCAGGGGCTATATGTGATGTATTTTTAGCCAGAACAAGGTATTATCATTGCTGCCCAGGGCGCCCCCCCCCAGCGCCCTGCACCCTCAGTGACCGCTGGTGTGAAGTGTGCTGACAACAATGGCGCACAGCTGCAGTGCTGTGCGCTACCTCATGAAGACTGAAAAGTCTTCTGCCGCCGGTTTCTGGACCTCTTCACTTTTCGGCATCTGCAAGGGGGTCGGCGGCGCGGCTCCGGGACCGGACTCCATGGCTGGGCCTGTGTTCGATCCCTCTGGAGCTAATGGTGTCCAGTAGCCTAAGAAGCCAATCCATCCTGCACGCAGGTGAGTTCACTTCTTCTCCCCTAAGTCCCTTGTTGCAGTGAGCCTGTTGCCAGGACTCACTGAAAATAAAAAACCTAATAACTTTTTCTAAGCAGCTCTTTAGGAGAGCCACCTAGATTGCACCCTGCTCGGACGGGCACAAAAACCTAACTGAGGCTTGGAGGAGGGTCATAGGGGGAGGAGCCAGTGCACACCATCTAGTCCTAAAGCTTTTATTTTTGTGCCCTGTCTCCTGCGGAGCCGCTAATCCCCATGGTCCTGACGGAGTCCCAGCATCCACTAGGACGTCAGAGAAAAGAATCTGCTAAGCTGGTTGATGTAATATGGTAGTGTTGCCTGCATATTGGCCAGATGTGCCATGTCACTGACCTGTCCTACACAAATCCTATGCTGCATTGAAATGGGGTCACTTAATTCTGATTTGAAGGTGATGAGAGATCTTGAAGAATCTGAAGCTTTAAATGTAATAGGCTTTATGCTCTGTAACTAATATAGTGGTCTATAACTGGTAAACTAACTATCCTGCAATATTTCACTTATTAATAGGGTCACCAAACTACTTTCATTTCTCTACCACAACGTATATATTGTATCCCTACACATTCATTTACATGTCATCTGGGTAATCTGTGAATGTTAATTGCTCTCCAGCAGATCACTATCTATACCGACTAGACAACGGCGTTATGCATTACCCTGCCTGTGGCTGGTATTGAGAATCACACAGTGGAGGGAGAGATCAAGGTTCTTCCTCTGTCACATACAAGGTGTTAGGAAAAAGCCTATCCAAAGCAAGTGTCAATGAAATACAAACAAAGCTGAAAAAATCCCCAACAAAATAACAGGCAAACCCAGCGCCTGCAAACCACTGTACTGAGGCCCTTGAGAAACTGCCTGCCATGGGCAGGGTGTTATTAAGTAGTACCAGAGCCAATTTACAATATATGATCCCAAGGGTTCATGTGGGCATTATACACAGGTGCAGCAGAATATACTGCTGGAAATTTGGTGAGGTGTGATTATAGATGTGTGGAAAAGATACATAGAGGGGCATTGCCTCGTATGTCATAGACTTTTTACTCTGGAGTTTTGAAAAAAAAAAAAAAGTTTAAAATAATACAAAGAAAATATGTATTATATATTCTTTGTATTTCTCACATACTTAATATAGTCAAAACTCTGGCATTTACAGGAGTATGACAGGAAAGGCTCTGCCTCACCTGACCGCACGTCACTGATATACACTGCTCAAAAAAATAAAGGGAACACTAAAATAACACATCCTAGATCTGAATAAATGAAATATTCTTATTAAATACTTTGTTCTTTACATAGTTGAATGTGCTGACAACAAAATCACACAAAAATTATTAATGGAAATCAAATTTATTAACCCATGGAGGTCTGGATTTGGAGTCGCCCTCAAAATTAAAGTGGAAAAACACACTACGGGCTGATCCAACTTTGATGTAATGTTCTTAAAACAAGTCAAAATGAGGCTCAGTAGTGTGTGTGGCCTCCACGTGCCTGTATGACCTCCCTACAACGCCTGGGCATGCTCCTGATGAGGTGGCGGATGGTCTCCTGAGGGATCTCCTCCCAGACCTGGACTAAAGCATCCGCCAACTCCTGGACAGTCTGTGGTGCAACGTAGCGTTGGTGGATGGAGCGAGACATGATGTCCCAGATGTGCTCAATTGGATTCAGGTCTGGGGAACGGGCGGGCCAGTCCTTAGCATCAATGCCTTCGTCTTGCAGGAACTGCTGACACACTCCAGCCACATGAGGTCTAGCATTGTCTTGCATTAGGAGGAACCCAGGGCCAACCGCACCAGCATATGGTCTCACAAGGGGTCTGAGGATCTCATCTCGGTACCTAATGGCAGTCAGGCTACCTCTGGCGAGCACATGGAGGGCTGTGCGGCCCCCCAAAGAAATGCCACCCCACACCATTACTGACCCACTGCCAAACCGGTCATGCTGGAGGATGTTGCAGGCAGCAGAACGTTCTCCTTGGCGTCTCCAGACTCTGTCACGTCTGTCACATGTGCTCAGTGAGAACCTGCTTTCATCTGTGAAGAGCACAGGGCGCCAGTGGCGAATTTGCCAATCTTGGTGTTCTCTGGCAAATGCCAAACGTCCTGCACGGTGTTGGGCTGTAAGCACAACCCCCACCTGTGGATGTCGGGCCCTCATACCACCCTCATGGAGTCTGTTTCTGATCGTTTGAGTAGACACATGCACATTTGTGGCTTGCTGGAGGTCATTTTGCAGGGCTCTGGCAATGCTTCTCCTGTTCCTCCTTGCACAAAGGCGGAGGGTAGCAGTCCTGCTGCTGGGTTGTTGCCCTCCTACGCCTCCTCCATGTCTCCTGATTTACTGGCCTGTCTCCTGGTAGCGCCTCCATGCTCTGGACACTACGCTGACAGACACAGCAAACCTTCTTGCCACAGCTCGCATTGATGTGCCATCCTGGATGAGCTGCACTACCTGAGCGACTTGTGTGGGTCTTAGGGAGGTCATACAGGCACGTGGAGGCCACACACACTACTGAGCCTCATTTTGACTTGTTTTAAGGACATTACATCAAAGTTGGATCTGCCTGTAGTGTGTTTTTCCACTTTAATTTTGAGGGTGACTCCAAATCCAGACCTCCATGGGTTAATAAATTTGATTTCCATTGATAATTTTGGTGTGATTTTGTTGTCAGCACATTCAACTATGTAAAGAACAAAGTATTTAATAAGAATATTTCATTCATTCAGATCTAGGATGTGTTATTTTAGTGTTCCCTTTATTTTTTTAAGCAGTATATATCTATATGTGTGTGTATATGTGTGTGTGATTCCTTACAATGCTGAAGGTTTCCTGGTCCAAATCATCATCCTCTTCTTCCCCGATGGGAACAGGATCACTTCCTGCAGTAATGTGGACCGGTCCCTGGTTCTTTTTGCTCCTGGCACCAGCCTTGGCTTCACCTCGCTTTGGCTGCATTGTACAGAGAAATACTGGTCAGTGGGCAGTTATCAGGAGGGAAATCTGGATTTTCAAATATGTGTAATACTACCGATTGCCTGACCCGGCCGTCGGAGGGCGATCAGGATACTGACTCAAAACACCTGTGATGTATGGGGGGCCATATCACAGTGGCTAATCTAATGCATTAGAGCTGCTGTATTTAAGCTTTTCTCCTATACAGATGCAGATCTAATCTGCTAAAAGGATTGCATCACTGGACACACTCTCCAATCTTTGACAGACCAGCTGCCATTCACAGGGAATAGAAATGGAAAAACCAGTCTCCCTTCCAAATTGGTCTGGTGATTGGCAATCTGGTTTCCTCATTTTTCAGCAAGTTTAAAAATTATTTGGCAAGGCCAGATGACCAAGACTAGATAAAACCCTGACGTCTCACGAGCATACACACTCTACAACTTCTAATCAACTGGTTCAACTGAGGTTGCATTGTATGAGAATTGACTAAGTGTGCACAAGGTACCAAGTGAAAGATTAGCTGACATTTATTTTGCATTCCCCATACATCTCTGCACTAGGTTTTGTTCTAGTGTCTTTACAGGCTTTCATATGAGTTGCACAGTATGGGTGTAGTATGGTATGCCGGCGGCCAGCATGCCAGCGCCGGGATCCCGACCGCCAGCACACCGGCAGCTGGGCGAGCGCAAATGAGCCCCTTGCGGGCACGGTTATTTATTCTCCCTCCAGGGGGTCGTGGACCCCCAAGAGGGAGAATAGTTGTCGGTATGCCGGGTGTCGGGATTCCAGCACCAGTATACTGAGTGCCGGGATCCCAACAGCTGGCATACTGAATACCACCCCACAGTATTAATGCCTATACCCGGTGGTGATCTATTGTTGAGAATGGACTGTTCTGCTACTAGTCGCCATAATGGCTTGCAACACTGCATGCCAGTAGGTGGGCCCCACCATGGGTTTTACCTGTGGGACCTTTATGCCCCATCATTTTTACATAACACACCTTCTCCTTTGCCTTTCTCTTCTCTTTGGGGCCATCTTTTTTTTGGTTCTGTTTATCCTTATTTTCCTTATTATCTTTTTTCTTTTGCTTCTTCTTGTTTGGGCTCTTCAGTGTGCCATCCTCCTGTAAAAAGAATTTGTTTTCACTATATCTGGATAAACAGTTAAAAGGGTATCTGCATCATTGCAGACAAAATTTATGAATCTGAAAACAAAACAGAAATTTCATATAACTACATATTGGAGACCCACAAGGACATTCTAGTTAAAATGCCCTGCCCCTTTAGCGGCGCCCTGCTAAAACAGTCTGCTGCCACAGCATGAATAGATGCTGTGCGCATGGCATCTATTCACATTGAAGGCAGAGCTTGAGGGAAGCCACTACCCCATCAGTGAGGTCGATGGAGCTGGCCCAAGCCCCCTTCCCTGGCTGGCCGCACTCACTTGTCAGACGTGCACATACAGCACCAGCACCCATGAACCCTGCCAAATTCCTAGGGAGAACACTGTGGGGGAATTGTTTTTACACTTTACACTGCAGTCATACTTGCTGATCTCACTTCACCAACATAAAAAATGTGATATTCTCGTTTTCACTTGTCACGAATTACAAATGGTGCTCTAACCAATCAGCTCCTGTAATTTTTCAAACACATGACAGTTAGGAGCACCATTTAAGATAAGTAACAAGTACTAACAAGAATAGCACTTGATGTTAAATTGCAGCATTTCTATAAAGCCTAACCAGTACTACGGTTGACATGGCAATAACTGAATCTGAAATTTGAATTAGGGAGATCTGCCATCAGTTAATGAGTTCAACAGATATTTAGCAAATAAATAATGTTCCCTACAGAAACATCCAATCAGAGAGCAAACAGGCAGTGAGAATCAACAAATGCCATGTCCGTATTTTTATAAAGCCTCTTCTACCACAGGCACTCATAAAACCTACCACATCAGTGGTAATGAACATAATACAGGTTGAGTCTCCCTTATCCAAAATGCTTGGGACCAGAGGTATTTTGGATATCGGATTTTTCCGTATTTTGGAATAATTGCATACCATAATGAGATATCATGGTGATGGGAACTAAATATAAGCACAGAATGCATTTATGTTACATATACACCTTATACACACAGCCTGAAGGTAATTTTAGCCAATATTTTTTTATAACTTTGTGCATTAAACAAAGTGTGTCTACAGTCACACAATTCATTTATGTTTCATATACACCTTATACACACAGCCTGAAGGTCATTTAATACAATATTATTAATAACTTTGTGTATTAAACAAAGTTTGTGTACATTGAGCCATCAGAAAACAAAGGTTTCAATATCTCACTCTCACTCAGAAAAGTCCGTATTTCGGAATATTCCGTATTTCAGAATATTTGGATATGGGATACTCAACCTGTAATGAAATTCAACATAATGTAACCAATACTTCCTCTCATAAAGTGTTCAAATATATTCAGGGAGCAGTACGGGAGAAAGTCTGAAGGCAGGAGTGGGAAGGGGTGATCAGAGAGGATGTAAGGCAGCTGTCACTGCAGAGAAATTGGGCGGATGCAGTGTGTGAAAAAAAGGGAAAAGAAGATTTGTTGAGGGATTTATGGATGAGGGAGTAGTTTGGAATAGATTCAGGATAAAAGAGGGTGCCAGTAGAGTAAGTGGGGGCTAAAAGAGAAAGGAAGGCAGACAGGGGTGTTGATGATAAACTGAGGAGGAGCAAGCAAGGTGTGACACTGGAAGGCCAGTAAGGAGAAGATGGCAGCAGTCAAGGTTAGGGATACGGATGTGAAGGTCAGTTTTCACTGCTTTCAGAGTAAGAAAGGACCCGATTCTGGAAATGAGAGGTGAAAACAACAAGATTATGAAAGGGACTGAATTGTAAGGGTGACATAGTGGCAAGTCTAGTATGGCAACGAGGCAGAGGGCAAGATGGACATAGAAGAGGGGGGATTGTGAATAATGAGTGGAGGTGGAGAGGGGAATTTATCAGGTGGTACAACAATGACTTAAGTTTTAACAAGCACTGTAAAGTCAAACAGGAAATGGCCAAGAGATGGTGACAAGGGAGAGAACAGACAGGGAAAGGTTAGGGGAAAAGGTAAATAAGAGTGTCATCAGCACAGTTCGGGTATGAAGGCCAAAGCAGCTGATGAGTTCAGAGGAAAAGGTGTAATGGGGGAGAATGGGGACCAAGGATGGAACTTTGGCCAACAGGTAGGAAAAGATACAGACAATGTCAAAATACTGACATTTAAAATGTTGACAGGTCAAAAAGTCGACTTGAGTTTTTCATGATTTTTTGATTGACTTGTTCATACTTTACCATCCCAGTGGAGCTGGAGGGGGAATATAATAGTATGCCCGAAGCATGGCGAGTGCAGTGAGCCAAGTACAGGGACGCAGTACACTTTACGGTGTCCATGTTGACATACACACCAAAAAAACAATGGAAATCTCTATATTTTAAATGTCGGGATTTTGATTGTAGATAAATTGACCGCAATCCCATAATATATATATATTATATGCGTTCGCCCCCTGTCGACATTCTGGTGGTCGGGATTCCGGCGTCAAGATTTTGACCGCCGGGATCCCGTACCCAAGGCCTACAGAGGTTCATAAAATAAACTAGGGTATAAAATAACAACTGCTACACAGAGGGGTCTCTTCAGAAGCATTGGGACAAGGGCCTCTTCAAAATGTTGCTATGAGGCCCACAAAATTCTGGCTACGCCCCTGACTGGGACTATTTGCCAGAAATGTCTCCGTATTGGACTGCTGGCGGCATCTCAAAGAGACTGAACATGGCTGTCAGGCAGTGGGAGCAGGGAATCAAAATTAATTCAGATGAATCACTGAATTCTGGGAAAATGTGACACAGTGCATTTGGGAGCAGGATATATGCACCTGCACTCCTCATTCTTGACCCAGGACAATTTTTATTTCAACAACTGATCACAAGATGCTCACCTTCCTATCTCCATCTTCTGAAGGATTGTCAGAATTCCTAGGAGATGAGATGTCATTGCCGTGCTCATCTTTTGCTTTCCCTGCTCCATCTTTCTTTGCACGTGGCCTTCGCTTCTTTGTTTTTGTCTGCAAAAAAAAAAAAATTAACTTATTTATATAACTATGTTTTACGCAGAGAGAAATCAATCATTCAACATGAATTCTTAAGGTCCGTACACATGGAGCGATTTTGACTATAAGTGATTTTGACCCAGCAATTTACCTTGAACTGTCAGCAGGAGACTTTAACAAACTTTTCCAGCGATTTTGACCAAGTGTGCAAGCGATTTTGGCTATGGGCCATTTTGACTATTGGCGATTTTGACTAACTCATTTAAATAGGGGGATGTTTTCACTTTTCCATTGACAAAGTTGAAATTGACTTGCCTGCAAAGTCTATTTTTCATAGTAATAGCGACCTGGTGGGGACGCACATCGCTATCACTCGCTGTGTACACACAAAGCGATATGCACTAACTTTCTTAGCGCTTTTGACTATACAGTCAACATTGCTGAACCATATAGCTCCGTGTGTACACACCTTTACTGTGTAACCATGCTGCTCAGTGAAAATGATTCAATAAATAGCACCATACAACTCTATACCATTTTCTAGAAATACAGATGTATAAAATGAGTTATCAAACCAGAATATCGAATGATTAAAAGGGAACTTCCCGCCGCATATCTGACAATGCATATATTGCAGCAAACACTCCTTCTCACCTCTTCCCCCTGACCGCCATCTTTCTTCTCCATTTCTTTCTTCACCAATTTCAGCAGGTAGTCGGCTCTGGTCTGTAAGTGTTTTGCTTGAGGTTTTTTCTCAGTTTCCACAGGCAAGATCTAGATACAAACAAAGAATATGCAGCTGTTATTTTATTTACGTTCTAATCAATATAGAAAGAAATGAAAACAAAGCAAATGCAACAAGCACACAAAGAGGGCAAGATCATTAACACTGCACATAGTGTTTAAAAGATATACAGACATCACCATCAACAGTATGTAGCGGAAAACACGCCACATATCCCAGACTTATACTAATGTTCTTTACACCCCTTAGGTTTATAAGTGTGTTTTTTGTTTTTCATAAGGAAGTGTTTACATTATTTTAAGCCCCAAGGCTATCTTATGAATGCACTGAACATCTACTTCATTAATATAACTATCAAACTGTCTAATTAAACTGCTGTGCCTCAAACAAGCTAACTATAAATAAAGAGTCCTAGGATTCCGTGTAGTGGCACTCAGAGTGTACAATCTCTCGTCAAAAGCAAGTTATCTGTGGGCATGACCAAATTAAGTGCAAATAAATGACATAGGCTTGACGACACCTGTAAGAATGATAAGCTTACGTATGGGTTTGATAAATGGAGAAGAGGCATATATGCTGAGTGCATTAGATAAAATTGGGCAATATTAACATTAGATGTTACCTTGTCAGACAACTTTAATTCAGGGTCACTTTTAATGAGCTCCCAGTTTCCATAGCCATGTTCAACAATCCCCAAGAGCAATTGGGAGTCCTCTTCTACGTCCCAATCTACGTCAAAATGAGCAGCTTTGACACGACTGGACAATCGGAACCTAACATGAAAAAGTGAAGCTTTGAGAATAGTGCTACAAATAGAAAGAAGGGAAAGGGGGAGACACTGGAGGGGTGTGTGTCTAAGAACAGCGCAATTTTGCCAGGCATCCCTGAGTACCCTAAGGGTTACTCAGATGTTTGATATTCACAGTTGATACAACATTGCGTCTTTGGACACAGCAGTGAAGCACAGAAGCCGATATCGGAGTCTTTTTACTTAAATGCTCCCAGCAACTTTTGCATAATTGTGCATCTACCTCTGAATAAGCACCATTATCGGGTATGGGCAAGCCATATATCAAGGTCACTGCCACTTGCCAGGCTATAAAATATGGCACTTATACATAAGATTATTACTAAACCAGCATATCACCTAACAACTTTACCATGCCAGCAATGTACACATAGGGGCAGATTTACTAAAGTAGTGGTGTTGCCAATAAAGAAAGGATAGCTAGAATCTGCTGGTTGCTATGGGCAACCACAACACTTTTCGTTTTTAGAAGCTTAAGAAAATCAACCCAATCATCTGTCACACACTCACTTTTTCTTCTCCTCGGCTTCTTTAGGGATTATTTTGCTGAGAATTTCAAAATCTTCCTCATGTTGAATAATGGCTTTTACATTCACTTGGACACCAGAAATTTTAATAGTTGGACCCCTCCTCTTGCCCGGACCTTTCCCTAATACATAAAACAGATACCAGCAATAACTAACATGATTTTAAAAAAATGGTCCATTCGGCTGGCTAATATTAGTCTCCAAAAATAAGCTTTAGAGATCTGTATCTTACAAATAAAATAAACTGTGCAGCCTGTTAACAGAACATAGTAAAATGGGAAATTGTTTGGGTAATAACGTTAAGTTGCACCATTGTAGCTTTACCTGCTGCTAGTTTGTACTGGTTGGTTTTGGCTTTTTAATGATTGCAGCTTTACATCTATGGGCTAAATTGCCATCATGGCAGTTCCTGCAACTTGCAGGTTCTTACTTATCGGCCCAGAAGTAGGTATGGAGTAATTATGTCAACATTGTGTATATTGAGATGGTCAAAATAAAGGCAGTGAAAATGTGGACATGGTCATTATGTCACAATGTCGACAGTACAGATTAGGCTGTGGGTTAAGGTAGGGTTAGGTCTCTGACACAAGAAAAACACTGTCGACCAGCAAAATACTTGTTGAACTTCAAAACTTGATGTGGGCGAGTAATACTATTTTACTATATAAACACATTTTTCTTTGGCTTTAGGTGGACAGTCCCTTTACAAATGTTATCAAATCATTGTAAGGATAACCTACCATCAGTGGGATTCTCTTTCAAGTGCTCTTCGAACTCCTGCATGGCTGAGGCACAGCTTGAGTGCAGGAGGTCTCCCAGCCTCTTGAGATCAGCCACTGATTTCTCCACAAGCTCTGCATCACGAGCAATGCACTCCAGCCTAAGAAACAGAGCAGACAGAAATCAGTTCTGCTTGTGGTAAGAGATTCAACCTAAAGGTTCAAAATAGTAGATGCATAAGGTGTAACATAAGCAACATACCTTTCTAGGGGAGTCGGAAACTTCTTGTAGGCCTTTATAAACCTAAGTAAAATAAGATTGCGATTCATTTAAAAGAAGATTATTAAAGATTACACACACACATACATATAAAGGGCAAGTCACGGATATAAGAGCCAATACCACGTACCTTCTAATCTCTGCATCTGTGAATCCCTCCACAGTGTCCTTCCGAACACTGCGTGGACGCCCTCTCCGCTTCGGTTTTCTATCATCATCTGAATCATCAGAGTCGCTCTCTGACCCTGAGGACCGCTGAGCCTTTTGCTTGGACTCCAGATCAGACTCACTGTCATTTGCCGGGGCCTGACAAGTGTAAGGAGGGTAAGATCATTATTGCCATGCCCACCTTCTCTTTCATACAATCTATATAATTTACTTGTAAACTTAATGTATAATATCAGCTATTTATAATGAATAATTAAAACATGAATCAATTCTAAGACAGTATCCTGTAATATAAGCAACACATTCTTTGCATTCACGCTTAAATCAGGAGGACATAACTAAAATGAGTTGCAGAAGGGGACCATGGGATAGGAGCTGGTGCTAAAGAGAACTATAGCATTAAACAGAAGCTCCTACCCTCTACAACCCCCAGAAGTCAGTAAAATTTTTAAAAGAAGCCCGTGCAGAGGGTCAGTAACACAATTAAATGTCTATAATGTAGGACAAACAACACTAACTACAAACAGCAATTAAAAAAAAAAAAAACACGCCTGAACACAAGGAAGGGACCACAGTGTCCCCCAGATGGATTCAGTAAGAGATTTAACGGTGTATACAAAAAAAATACCCTTTTCTCCTACATCCAATCTGGGGTATATTGCTACTATGGAATGTTTAACAGTCTCCCCCAGGGGAAGGGACAACCGGGATGGAAGACCATCAGTCCAAAACTGGCATCAATGAAGGCAAACACCAGAAAACACAAAAATTTAGTTAATGGGGAGGAGGACCAGGTCGATGCAAGGCAATGCTGTTTCGCAGAGATCCCATGCCGTCTGGCCCAAGAGGCACTCACTGCCCTCTTGTAGTGTACCGACACACGATCCGGAACCAGCAGTCCAGCCACACAATAAACCTGGAGGATGACCGAAAAAATCCACAGCACAATAGTCAGCAGACCAACCATGTTTGTGAGCATCATAAAGCACCAGCGGGAGTATTCCATGTGCCATAACGAGGAAGTCCTGTCTAAATACAAAGAGCCTGTACCACCTCCAAAAGAATAGGAAAGAGAAAAAAGAAAGACTCTGTGTTGGGGCACACTTTGAAATTTGTACATTTATTAAAACTTAACTTTTAATTTAGTTCCGCATAAAAAAAGGAGGTTTGATACAGAAAAATGTTCAAATACACAAAATATACATATATTGGTAACAATCTCCACAGAAAATGTGTTCAAATGTATAAAGTATATAAATAAATAAAGTAATTGATAAATTCCACACAGGGAAAGAAGAATCTGATTCAAAATTAATTAACAAAAATCAGGATGAGCCTGATAACAAATTAGGAGCACCTATGGTGAAAAATATATGGAAAACAAATATATGCCTGGTTGATCAAGATAAAGGGCACAAATAGATGAAAATGAAATGAAATCACAATTGTAGTGATAATAGGTTATTAGAAATCTATTAGCCTAATTGATCAAGATAGAGGGCACAGGTAAGTATAATTATAAATATAATTCACAATTGAAATGATAATTAACTGATGTTAATCCCCTGGTAGAAGCTATGTTTGCTACAGAGAAGATCCTTTTAAGAATTTGATTCCAAACGACATTCATAAGAAAACAAAACCAAGATTGCCAAAAATAGTGGTGATCTAAGGTTATTAGGGAGTAGCCAAGAAATAGGTACAGACTTGGAAAATTCAGAAGTTGCTCTAACACTTCTGCTGTTTGTGATCAGAGGTTAAATCTTTACTGCACCTGATATTCCCAAGTGGTCACCCAGCTGGGTACTAATCAGGCTTATCAACGCTTAGCTTCCAAGATCAGATGAGATTGGGCGTTTCCGCTGAAATATGGCAGTAATTGAAACACTATGACACAAATGAGAGAGTGTAATAGAGGATGAGCAACAAGAGTACTTCTGCTGTCCAGTTAATAGCGTAGATTCTCTGTTACTGCGGGCATTGCAGAGAGTGGTCTCGCATCTGGATGAGAGGGTACAGAATTATAGGTGAGATAAGTAGAGGATAGGGAGGGGACCCCACCCTCTGCTGTCCACTGTCTTATATGTTATAGCGGACAGTGGATGAGAGAGGTAGGATGGCTCACCTATTGAAAATAAAGGTTTGAAGACAATATGATGTACTTAAAAAAGTCGATGTATAACAGGCTACTTTGCCAAGCCAAAGGACCAGTATAGAGAAAATTACGAGAAAAAGACCCTTAATTAGGTTACATAATGATAGTTATAAAATAACTAGGTAGCGGAATAGCCATTGATATAGTGCTGATAAGTAGCATGCACAAATTACATATAAGTAGGCTTAGAAACAAATTATACGAAATACTGCTATGCACGTAAAAATGCTAAGAGACATATGCATTTTATATGGAAAAGAAAAAAGTGGTCTATGGCAATCTAAGGAAAATCTTCGGATCACTTTAGCAAACAAAGAAAAAAATATATAATTCTAATTAAATAATTTGTAGTAATGCAGAGTCCCAGTGGACACATACAATACCAGGGGATACCAGGGAGTGATCTGAACTATAAAAGGTTCAGCTTCACTGAGCACAGACGGCCGTTTCACCAGGGTGGCTTGTTCAGTGAACAAGCCACCCTGGTGAAACGGCCATCTGTGCTCAGTGATGCTGAACCTTTTATAGTTCAGATCACTCCCTGGTATCCCCTGGTATTGTGTGTGTCCATTGGGACTCTCTGCATTACTACAATTTAATTAATTATAATTATATATTTTTTTCTTTGTTTGCTAAAGTGATCCTTAGATTTTTTTTAGATTGCCATAGACCACTTTTTTCTTTTCCATATAAAATGCATATGTCTCTTAGCATTTTTACGTGCATAGCAGTATTTCGTATAATTTGTTTCTAAGCCTACTTATTTGTAATTTGTGCATGCTACTTATCAGCACTATATCAATGGCTATTCCGCTACCTACTTATTTTATAACTACCATTATGTAACCTAATTAAGGGTCTTTTTCTCGTAATTTTCTCTATACTGGTCCTTTGGCTTAGCAAAGTAGCCTGTTATAAATCGACTTTTTTGAGTACATCATATTGTCTACAAACCTTTATTTTCAATAGGTGAGCCTAACCTACTTCTCTCATCCACTGTCCGCTATAACATATAAGACAGTGGACAGCAGAAGGTGGGGTCCCCTCCCTATCCTCTACTTATCTCACCTATAATTCTGTACCCTCTCATCCAGATGCGAGACCACTCTCTGCAATGCCCGCAGTAACAGAGAATCTGCGCTATTAACTGGACAGCAGAAGTACTCTTGTTGCTCATCCTCTATTACACTCTCTCATTTGTGTCATAGTGTTTCAATTACTGCCATATTTCAGCGGAAACGCCCAAACTCATCCGATCTTGGAAGCTAAGCGTTGATAAGCCTGATTAGTACCCAGCTGGGTGACCACTTGGGAATATCAGGTGCAGTAAAGATTTAACCTCTGATCACAAACAGCAGAAGTGTTAGAGCAACTTCTGAATTTTCCAAGTCTGTACCTATTTCTTGGCTACTCCCTAATAACCTTAGATCACCACTATTTTTGGCAATCTTGGTTTTGTTTTCTTATGAATGTCGTTTGGAATCAAATTCTTACAAGGATCTTCTCTGTAGCAAACATAGCTTCTACCAGGGGATTACCATCAGTTAATTATCATTTCAATTGTGAATTATATTTATAATTATACTTACCTGTGCCCTCTATCTTGATCAATTAGGCTAATAGATTTCTAATAACCTATTATCACTACAATTGTGATTTCATTTCATTTTCATCTATTTGTGCCCTTTATCTTGATCAACCAGGCATATATTTGTTTTCCATATATTTTTCACCATAGGTGCTCCTAATTTGTTATCAGGCTCATCCTGATTTTTGTTAATTAATTTTGAATCAGATTCTTCTTTCCCTGTGTGGAATTTATCAATTACTTTATTTATTTATATACTTTATACATTTGAACACATTTTCTGTGGAGATTGTTACCAATATATGTATATTTTGTGTATTTGAACATTTTTCTGTATCAAACCTCCTTTTTTATGCGGAACTAAATTAAAAGTTAAGTTTTAATAAATGTACAAATTTCAAAGTGTGCCCCAACACAGAGTCTTTCTTTTTTCTCTTTGCTATTCAATTTATTACTGACTCTGGGAGCACCACCAACCTATAATAATTATCAGGTACCTTTTTAAAGGATCTCTATGCTTAGTACTGTTGGTTAGTCTAACAGTTTTCTACAAGTTTTGTACAAACCCATGTTCATTGCTATAATAACTTTCCTGTGCGGAACCAAACCAAACCTCTCTGTCCACCTCCAAAAGAACCAAACCACCCAGGTCCTGGGACGAACATGAGGAACAAAATACAGGGAAAACAATCTCATGGTTCAAGTGAAAAAGACAAAACAACTTTTGGCCATGTCCTGGGATGAACACGAAGGAAGAATTACACGGAAAACCATCTCCTGGTTCAAGTGAAACGATAACATAGCTTTTGGCCATGTCCTGGAACGAACACAAGGGAAGAAATACAGGCAAAACAATCTCCTGTCTCAAGTGAAAAGACAAAACAACATTTGGCTGGAATGAAGGAACGGTATGCAAAACCGCCCTATCCTTGTGAAGACTGAAAATAGGAGATTTTGCAAGGCAACGCACAGAGACAGCCATCGCAATGGCCATGAGAAAAGCTAATCTAAGCAAAGTTTCAAAACAACAAACTTAGGTTCAACAGAGTCCATGGCTTAAAGGTTGGTTGTTGAATAGCTGAGAGAACCAAGCTGAGACCCCCCAGAGCCGCAGGTGGAATAAATAGGATTTTAGTACCTACCGATAAATCCTTTTCTCTGAAGCCACTGGAACATGCTGACACTGGGGTATAGACGGGTGGCTATAGGGAGCCTGGCACTTCAAACTTTAAAGAAATATGAAAGCTCCTCTCCCTCTATCCCCCATCAGCCATCAGTTAAGAATTAGCAGAGAGGAGACGGAACGAAGAGGAGTAGAAAACACTAGAACGAGGAGAACGTAAAAAACACATGAACAATCAACACTTTCAAACTTGAACAACGACAGAGGCAGGTGAACAGCGTCTCCTGTGGCTTCAGAGAAAAGGATTTATCGGTAAGTAATAATAATAACTGGTAATAAGTACCAAAATACCATTTTCTCAGTCAGCCACTAGGGGACACTACAACATACTGACACTGGGCCCGGCAGAGTTGAGCCGTGGTGGCTCCACGACTAGCAGCCCTTGACATCCCTACAAAATGTGTGGAGTGAGCAGAAATGGACACCGGCGGCCGTTGAGCCTTTTGAAGATGAGCCTGACGAATTGTCATGCGAATCCATCACACCAAAGTCTGCTTCGTAGCCAGCCACTCCCGGCGGGGAGCATCAAATAGAACAAATAAAGCATCCAACTTCCGTAAGGGCGATATTTGGGCCACATAAATCCTCAAAGCTTGAACTATATCCAGAGTAGAAGGTGTACCAGAATCATCTCATAATGACGGGACCACAATCGGCTGATTGATATGGAAAGTCGAAACGACCTTCAGATGAAAAGACGAATGTGTCCTTAATTCAGCTCTGTCTTCGTGTAAGATGAGGTAAGGTGGTTTACAGGGCCAAGCACTGAACTCTGAAACCCTTCGAGCATAAGCCAATTCCAGTATAAAGACCGTCTTCCATATTAGGTATTTGAGGTCTACCTCCTCTAGAGGCTCAAAGAAGCTAGACTGGAGGAAAGCAATCATGAGATTCAAGTCCAAAGTGGCCGTGGCCGGCACAAACCGTGGCTGTAGTCTTAGAACTCCTTGCAAGAAAGTCTGAACTTCCGGAGAGAAGCGCCAATCTGCGCTGGGAGAAGACTGACAATGCGGAAACTTGACCCTTCAGAGATCCCAGACGGAGTACGAAATCCAACCCAGCTTGAAGAAAAAGTAGAAACCAGGACAGTCGAAAGGACCCAGTCAGAAAACTGTGACGTTCGCACCAAGTCACATAAGAACGTCATATGCGATGGTATTGGTCTGCTGTAACTGGTTTTCTAGCCTGCAACATTGTGGGAATTCTTTAAATAATTATCTAATTGTGTCTTACTAAGACGTTGTAAACTACCAGAGCATTCTCCTCGAGAAGAACTTCGGATGGCGCCTTTATTAGCAGATCGTCCAAGTAAGGGATGATTGTAACTCCCAATGACCTAAGATGAGTAATCATAATAATAATAATAATTTTATTTATATAGCGCTCTTTCTCCAACAGGACTCAAGGCGCTTTACAGATATCAAAAACAATGCACATGATACAGAGGATTTGAGTAATACAACAATAGACAAGCAACACAGACATAAAAGAAAACCTTAAGCACACAGAAAGCACAATGCAGGGTTGGTGTAGGCATTTTGGGTAATAACTTCCAAGGGTTGTGTATTCCACCCTCACAAGGTACCAGGTGCGGCAGCCATCTTGGGCGCTCAGCGTAGGATTACCCAGGGTGGAATAGTCCACCCCTAGAAGAGATGACACAAAATGGGGGTGATTTCAGAGTCCTACAGTTCAGAGTAGGGTTCCATCAAAACCATCAGGCCTATGTATTTTTCATCCCATCCACAAGTGTACCATATGGGGCAGCCATGTTGGGCGCACTTTGAAGGTTACACTGTGGGAGGTGAGCCATAAAAGGGCCAAGCTCATATATGGGAAGACTGATGTTTATGTAGTAGTATGATGTACCCTGCATGTAGGGCACAATGGAAAGGTGTGCAATCAGTGGATGTAAACATTACAGGAAAAACACATGGTGGGGTGGAAGCGAGCAATGAAGAGAGAGAAAAAAAACCACACAATAGCAGGTAACTAGTGGCAAAAGTAGGATTGGGATAACATTTTGATCAGATCAAAGTACGGGTGGGTAGGAGAATGTGGGGGGCATACTCAGAAGCAATGGGGATGTCCCTGCTGAGCCTGGTCCTGGCGCTGTGCCCCCACAGTTCCCTGTTCATCTTGATGGTTAGGCCCAGGGGCAGACTTGATGTTCTCAGCCAGAGAGGAGGTAAGCCTGGTCTTGGTGTTCTCATGTTTGAGGCGAGGAGAGGCCACATAAAGTTGCAGAGCTTTTTGGTTGTAATGCAGTCCTTCTGTTAATTTGTAAGTTTGTTTGCCTTCTGTTTTCCTTCGGTTTAACACAGGTATAACACTGCTGTTGTTTTGAGCTGCCACTTGATAACTAGCCACTTCATATACTAGTCACTGCAGCGTCCTAATAGGCCTAGCGTCCTATGCTATACTGAGTAAATGAGTCTACAAACACATGTCCTTTCTGATTACAACCCCCTCCCCCACACAGCAACCCTCCCACCAAAAGGTGTTAATCAACTACCAAATGTGAGGTTTGTAAACCCCAGTCAATCACTATAAGTTTTTGCACACTACAGATATTAATCCACTTATAACAATTTTCTAAACATACAATGTAATGTGCAATGGGCTGCAATAATTACCAAGTAGATCTTTACTAAAAAAGGAGCAATGGGCTGCAATAATTACCAAGTAGATCTTTACTAAAAAAGGAGCAATGGGCTGCAATAATTACCAAGTAGATCTTTACTAAAAAAGGAGCAATGGGCTGCAATAATTACCTGTTGACAAGAAGGAGAGACGGGAGTCAATTTTGAATATCAGTTGAAGATATCATGACTGACATAATTTTGGTAAATGCTGTGGGAGCTGAAGACAGTCCGAACGGTAAGGCTCTGAATTGAAAATGGTCCTTTTTGTATTGAAAATCTGAGAACCGCTTGGGGTGGTTCCCAGATGATTTCACCAGGGATTCTATTGCACCCTGGAGGGCAATCTTTTTGTCTTGCACTACGGGCAAACCTGTTGTGAAAAACTTGGCTGGCGGTAAAACTTTGAAATCTAGTTTGTATCCCATGGATACGAGATTGCGAACCCACAGATCTGTTGACAGGAGAAACCAAGCATCCTGAAAATTTCAAAAGCGGGCCCCCACCATGGATATTCCCAGGTGGAAGGGGAGCTCGTCATGCCACAGTCTTTTCTGCAGGTATAGGCTCCTGGCGACGGGCAACTTGCTGCAGTTTACCACTTCCTCTACCTCTCTGAGGTGTAGCCTTTCCTCTTCCTCAAATGGAATGTTTGTCTCAAAGGAACGAAAGCAAGACCCCGCATAGGGACGTCTTGCATGTATAGTCTGAGTTGGGAGATAAGTGGATTTTCCTCCCATGGCCTAAGAAATCCACTTGTCTACTTCTGTGTTCTGCCAAAATCATCACTTTGTCAACCGGAACCCCTACCTGTAGATCCTTGATTAACTTCATGGCCCAGAGTTCTACTGCCTTATTGACCCAGAAGCTGATTAGTGTCGGCCTAAGCAACACTCCAGCCACCGTAAAGATTGACTTAAAATAGTGTCTAATTGTCTAAGATCAACCTGGGAGCTACGCTCGCTCCAGACATGGGCTGCGGTCTCTATATGGAATAACCTTCCACCATGTGCATCCAGAAAGGGAAAGAAGAGGATTATTGTTTTGATTCTTAAGGAAGGATTAAAGTAATTGACTGTTTCCTACGAAGTTAATATTCAAGCACTGACCCCGTATCACCCCAGGGGGTGCGCACATCTGCATTTTGTGAACTTATTCTACAAAACAGTGACAGCACTGGTCAGTCCACGGGTCAGACATTCTCAGAATGAGTACAGGGGGAGCAAACAGTTAATTCAGCTCTCATGCAGCCAAACGGCAAGCGCAGAGCACCAACCTGTCCTCCAACTACCAGCGGCTGCCCCACTCTGAATGTAGGCAGCACACATACCAAAACTAAAAATTGAACAAAAAAAAATAAGAATTTACTCACCGGTAATTCTATTTCTCATAGTCCGTAGTGGATGCTGGGGACTCCGTAAGGACCATGGGGATTAGCGGCTCCGCAGGAGACTGGGCACAACTACAAAGAAAGCTTTAGACTACTGGTGTGCACTGGCTCCTCCCACTAAGACCCTCCTCCAGACCTCAGTTAGGATACTGTGCCCGTTAGAGCTGACACAATTAGGAAGGATTTTGAATCCCGGGTAAGACTCATACCAGCCACACCAATCACACCGTATAACTCGTGATACAATACCCAGTTAACAGTATGATAACAACTAAGCCTCTCAACAGATAGCTCAACAATAACCCTTTAGTTAAGCAATAACTATATACAAGTATTGCAGACAATCCGCACTTGGGATGGGCGCCCAGCATCCACTACGGACTATGAGAAATAGAATTACCGGTGAGTAAATTCTTATTTTCTCTAACGTCCTAAGTGGATGCTGGGGACTCCGTAAGGACCATGGGGATTATACCAAAGCTCCCAAACGGGCGGGAGAGTGCGGATGACTCTGCAGCACCGAATGAGAGAACTCAAGGTCCTCCTCAGCCAGGGTATCAAATTTGTAGAATTTAGCAAACGTGTTTGCCCCTGACCAAGTAGCAGCTCGGCAAAGTTGAAGAGCCGAGACCCCTCGGGCAGCCGCCCAAGAAGAGCCCACTTTCCTCGTGGAATGGGCTTTTACTGATTTAGGACGCGGCAGTCCAGCCGCAGAATGTGCAAGCTGAATCGTACTACAGATCCAGAGAGCAATAGTCTGCTTAGAAGCAGGTGCACCCAACTTGTTGGGCGCATACAGGATAAAGAGCGAGTCAGTCTTCCTGACTCCAGCTGTCCTGGAAACATAAATTTTTAGGGCCCTGACTACATCCAACAACTTGGAAGCCTCCAAGTCATTTGTAGCCGCAGGCACCACGATAGGTTGGTTCAGATGAAAAGCTGATACCACTTTGGGGAGAAACTGGGGACGAGTCCTCAATTCTGCCCTATCCATATGGAAAATCAGATAAGGGCTTTTACATGACAAAGCCGCCAATTCTGAAACACGCCTGGCCGAAGCCAAGGCCAACAACATGACCACTTTCCACGTGAGATATTTTAAATCCACGGTTTTCAGTGGCTCAAACCAATGTGACCTTAGGAAATCCAACACCACGTTGAGATCCCAAGGTGCCACTGGAGGCACAAAAGGGGGCTGAATATGCAGCACTCCCTTAACAAAAGTCTGAACTTCAGGTAGTGAAGCCAATTCTCTCTGGAAGAAAATCGACAGAGCCGAAATCTGGACCTTAATGGAACCCAATTTAAGGCCCATAGTCACCCCTGACTGTAGGAAGTGCAGGAACCGGCCCAGCTGAAATTCTTCCGTTGGGGCCTTCCTCACACCACGCAACATATTTTCGCCATATGCGGTGATAATGGTTCGCGGTTACTTCTTTCCTAGCTTTTATCAGCGTAGGAATGACTTCCTCCGGAATGCCCTTTTCCTTCAGGATCCGGTGTTCAACCGCCATGCCGTCAAACGCAGCCGCGGTAAGTCTTGGAACAGACAGGGCCCCTGCTGCAGCAGGTCCTGTCTGAGCGGTAGAGGCCATGGGTCCTCTGACATCATTTCTTGAAGTTCCGGATACCACGCTCTTCTTGGCCAATCCGGAACAATGAGTATAGTTCTTACTCCTCTTCTCCTTATTATCCTCAGTACCTTTGGTATGAGAGGAAGAGGAGGGAACACATAAACCGATCGGTACACCCACGGTGTTACCAGAGCGTCCACAGCTATCGCCTGCGGGTCTCTTGACCTGGCGCAATATTTTTCTAGCTTTTTGTTTAGGCGGGACGCCATCATGTCCACCTGTGGTTTTTCCCACTGGTTTACAATCATTTGAAAGACTTCTGGATGAAGTCCCCACTCTCCCGGGTGGAGGTCGTGCCTGCTGAGGAAGTCTGCTTCCCAGTTGTCCAATCCCGGAATGAACACTGCTGACAGTGCTAACACGTGATTTTCCGCCCATCGGAGAATCCTTGTGGCTTCTGCCATCGCCGTCCTGCTTCTCGTGCCGCCCTGTCGATTTACATGGGCGACTGCCGTGATGTTGTCTGACTGGATCAGTACCGGCTGGTTTTGAAGCAGGGGTTTTGCCTGACTTAGGGCATTGTAAATGGCCCTTAGTTCCAGAATATTTATGTGCAGGGAAGTCTCCTGACTTGTCCATAGTCCTTGGAAGTTTCTTCCCTGTGTGACTGCTCCCCAGCCTCGAAGGCTGGCATCCGTGGTCACCAGGACCCAGTCCTGTATGCCGAAGCTGCGGCCCTCTTGAAGATCAGCACTCTGCAGCCACCACAGCAGAGACACCCTTGTCCTTGGAGACAGGGTTATCAGACGATGCATCTGAAGATGCGATCCGGACCACTTGTCCAACAGGTCCCACTGAAAGGTTCTTGCATGAAACCTGCCGAATGGAATCGCTTCGTAGGAAGCTACCATTTTTCCCAGGATACGCGTGCAGTGATGCACCGACACCTGTTTTGGTTTTAGGAGGCCTCTGACTAGAGATGACAGCTCCTTGGCCTTCTCCTCCGGGAGAAACACTTTTCTCTGTTCTGTGTCCAGAACCATCCCTAGGAACAGCAGGCGTGTCGTAGGGACCAGCTGTGACTTTGGAATGTTTAGAATCCAGCCGTGCTGTTGCAGCACTTCCCGAGATAGTGCTACCCCTACCAATAACTGTTCTCTGGACCTCGCCTTTATCAGGAGATCGTCCAAGTACGGGATAATTAAAACTCCCTTCCTTCGAAGGAGTATCATCATTTCCGCCATTACCTTGGTAAAGACCCTCGGAGCCGTGGAGAGACCGAACGGCAACGTCTGGAATTGGTAATGACAATCTTGTATCACAAACCTGAGGTACTCCTGGTGAGGATGGTAAATGGGGACATGTAGGTAAGCATCCTTGATGTCCAGCGATACCATGTAATCTCCCTCGTCCAGGCTCGCAATAACCGCCCTGAGCGATTCCATCTTGAACTTGAATTTTTTTATATATGTGTTCAAGGATTTCAAATTTAAAATGGGTCTCACTGAACCGTCCGGTTTCGGTACCACAAACATTGTGGAATAGTAACCCCTTCCTTGTTGAAGTAGGGGCACCTTTACTATCACTTGTTGTGAATACAGCTTTTGAATTGCCTGTAACACTGCCTCCCTGCCTGAGGGAGTGGTTGGCAAGGCAGATTTGAGGAAACGGCGGGGGGGAGACGTCTCGAATTCCAGTTTGTACCCCTGAGATACTATTTGAAGGATCCAGGGATCCACCCGTGAGCGAGCCCACTGCTTGCTGAAATGCTTGAGACGGGCCCCCACCGTACCTGGCTCTGCCTGTGGAGCCCCAGCGTCATGCTGTGGACTTTGAGGAAGCGGGGGAGGACTTTTGCTCCTGGGAACTGGCTGTATGTTGCAGCTTTTTCCCTCTACCTCTGCCTCTGGGCAGAAAGGACGCGCCTTTAACCCGCTTGCCCCTATTGGGCCGAAAGGACTGTACCTGATAATACGGTGCTTTCTTTGGTTGTGAGGGAACATGGGGCAAAAATGTAGACTTCCCAGCTGTTGCTGTGGAAACGATGTCCGAGAGACCATCCCCGAACAATTCCTCACCCTTATAAGGCAGAACTTCCATGTGTCGTTTGGAATCTGCATCACCTGTCCACTGCCGAGTCCATAACCCTCTCCTGGCAGAAATGGACATTGCACTAATTTTGGATGCCAGCCGGTAAATATCCCTCTGTGCATCCCTCATGTATAAAAGTGCGTCTTTTATATGCTCTACGTTCAGCAAAATAGTGTCCCTATCTAGGGTATCTATATTTTCTGATAGAGAATCTGACCACGCAGCAGCAGCGCTGCACATCCAGGCTGAAGCTATAGCCAGTCTCAGTATCACTCCTGTGTGTGTATATATAGATTTCAGGATAGTCTCCTGCTTTCTATCAGCAGATTCCTTCAGGGCGGCCGTATCCGAAGACGGTAGTGCCACCTTCTTCGACAAGCGTGTGAGCGCCTTATCCACCCTAGGGGATGTTTCCCAGCGTGACCTATCCTCTGGCGGGAAAGGGTACGCCATTAGTAACCTCTTAGAAATTACCATCTTTTTATCAGGGGAAGCCCACGCTTCTTCACACACTTCATTTAACTCTTCAGATGGAGGAAAAGATACTGGTAGTTTTTTCTCTCCAAACATTATACCCTTTTTTGTGGTACCGGGGGTAACATCAGAAATGTGTAACACATTTTTCATTGCCTCAATCATGTAACGTGTGGCCCTACTGGAAGTTACATTAGTCTCATCGTCGTCGACACTGGAGTCAGTATCCGTGTCGACATCTGTGTCAACCATCTGAGGTAGCGGGCGTTTTAGAGCCCCTGATGGTTTTTTGAGACGCCTGGGCAGGCACAGGCTGAGAAGCCGGCTGTCCCACATTAGGTATGTCGTCAAACCTTTTATGTAAGGAGTCGACACTATCACGTAATTCCTTCCACAGCACCATCCACTCAGGTGTCGACCCCGCAGGGGGTGACATCACATTTACAGGCATCTGCTCCGCCTCCACATAAGCCTCCTCATCAAACATGTCAACACAGCCGTACCGACACACCGCAAACACACAGGGAATGCTCTGACAGAGGACAGGACCCCACAAAGCCCTTTGGAGAGACAGAGAGAGTGTATGCCAGCACACACCAGAGCGCTATATAACACTGGGATCCCACTATCAATGAGTGTTTTCCCTATAGCTGCTTTTTTATATATATTACATATATATATCTATACTGCGCCTAAATTTAGTGCCCTCCCTCTCTTTTTTACCCTTCTGTAGTTTTCTCAGACTGCAGGGGAGAGCCAGGGAGCTTCCTTCCAGCGGAACTGTGAGGGAAAAATGGCGCCAGTGCGCTGAGGGAGAAGCCCCGCCCCCTTTTCGGCGGACTTTCTCCCGCTTTTTCTGTTATACTGGCAGGGGTAATTTTGCATCTATATAGCCCCTGGGACTATATATGATGCATATTTTGCCAGCCAAGGTGTTATCTATTGCCCTCAGGGCGCCCCCCCCCCAGCGCCCTGCACCCATCAGTGACCGAAGTATGAGGTGTACATGAGGAGCAATGGCGCACAGCTGCAGTGCTGTGCGCTACCTTGGTGAAGACTGAAGTCTTCTGCCGCCGATTTTCCGGACCTTCTTCGTGCTTCTGGCTCTGTAAGGGGGACGGCGGCGCGGCTCCGGGAACGAACACCAAGGTCGGGTCCTGCGGTCGATCCCTCTGGAGCTAATGGTGTCCAGTAGCCTGAAAAGAAGCCCAAACTACCACCTGTTAGGTAGGTTCGCTTCTTCTCCCCTTAGTCCCTCGCTGCAGTGAGTCTGTTGCCAGCAGATCTCACTGAAAATAAAAAACCTAAATATACTTTCTTTCTAGGTGCTCAGGAGAGCCCCTAGTGTGCATCCAGCTCGGCCGGGCACAAGAATCTAACTGAGGTCTGGAGGAGGGTCTTAGTGGGAGGAGCCAGTGCACACCAGTAGTCTAAAGCTTTCTTTGTAGTTGTGCCCAGTCTCCTGCGGAGCCGCTAATCCCCATGGTCCTTACGGAGTCCCCAGCATCCACTTAGGACGTTAGAGAAATTATTAAACAAAGGAAAAAACAAGACCTATTCAATGGGGGCTGCAAATGAAGCCCAATTCCTAAGGGCACTTAAAACCCCCCACTGAGGGTCACTTAACAAATGCAGGGGGAGGACTGTCTGTTTAACGCTATAGGTCTATTAAGTATCAGCTCCTATGGTCCCCTCCAGCTACCAATGCTAGTAGTGTGCCACAGATAGGATGTAGGAGAATGGCAGGTTTGGCTGTGTGCATAGACAAACCACCAGCCTGTACACTGGATGCAAGGACTAATGCAAATTTAAATGCCAGCCCAGCTGTGATGTCAGGACCGACATATCGAGAGGCAGATCGCTAAGTGTTTACCTGAATTGGCCATTTTTGATCGGCGTGACAGCGGGTTGGCAGATAGATCTGCCAAGTGTGTACACAGCATTAGCTGGGAGGTGGTGGCACCAGGATAATAAACTTAAGGCTGGGTGGAACTCTTATTTAATTGGGTTCAGACTACAAATTAATCTCTGGGTCCTACCTTTTTGTTCAAACTCCGAATCCTGGGAAGCATGTAAATCTCCTCCAGCTCTTTCTGACGAGCTTCATCTTCTATTTTCTTCCTCTGTCCCTCAGGAATAATGTCATCCCATTCTTTTTGTGCCTGTTCTTCCAGTTCAGTCTCTACGGTTTCCATGGTTGCAAAGTTAGCCACCTGAAGGACAAACCATACAGACATTATGTATGTAGCATGAATGAGATATATGCATGCATGCAATTGCCTTAAGTGGCTTTAGCAGTATAGTCTACACAGCAGGTGTGCCAAATTATTCCTTCCTGTTTAGATTTTCCTAGTCGTTTTATTTAAAACTGGAGTTGAATGGCAAACCACTTTAAAAGAAAAGGAGTAATTATGGCATCCAGAACTCCTAAAGGGATTAGATTGCCTGTGGCCCTAAATTTGGCCACTTATTGCGACCATTGTTCTTATTTGCAATTGATACACCTGTTATTAAGCAGTAAACTAAAACCTGGGGTAATATATAAAAAGGTATATGAATCAGTGAAGTCTACCTTGAATTGAGACAGCAGCTCATCAGTGGCACTGGAACTTGGTTCATTCTCTCTGGTCTCTGCCAAGCGTAGTATCTCATCAATGTCCAGTTCCTATAGGTACACAAGGAAAAACGTCTTAGAGAATATTATCAAATGTGGCATCACTGTCAGGCATGTGTCACAAATAATTTCCTGAAAAAGAAGACCCTGCATCCTAGAATTTAGTGATTTTACTCAGTTATGTAAATTAAACATCAAAACCTAAACATCTTAACGCTCTATGACTTTAATATATAAAAAAAGGGATTCAGATACGGTGTATAGATGTCCTTTACCCAACATGGTACTTTACACCGAGATATATATATGAGTAAAACAACAAATACAGGCATAAAAAAATAAAATTCCTCTAATGCAATAACTAATCTGCCCAAATTTGTGAAGCCTTCACTTACATCTTACACAGACACCAGCTAATTCTAACCTGAGGCTCTGACTCCTCTCCTTCAGGTTCCTTAAAGAGGTCTGCTGCTCCGAACTTCAGAATAGCAGCCAACTCATCCTTGTTAAATGGATTGGAGCTAGAACAAAAAGACAAAAATGGGATTTTGGTACTTACCGATAAATCCTTTTCTCTGATGCCACAGGGGACACTGGAAGTAGATGATGACACTGGGGTATAGACGGTGGCTATAGGGAGCTGGCAGTTTACATTTATTAATAAGTGTAGTGTAAAGGCTCCTCCCGCTCTATCCCCCATCAGCCCTCAGTTTAAGAAATTAGCCGAGAGGAGACGGAAAGCAAGAGAAAGAAAAACTAGAACGGGGAAAAAACACACACAAAACACAATACATACCTGGGCAGAGAGCACTGAGGAACCTGCCAAACAAAGCGGCCAATCTAAAAGCTGGAGCCGCAAATGTGTCATATTTGTAGAAACTAACCAAAGTATAAATCCGAGACCAAGTTTCTGCTCGGCAGAGTGGAGTCGTGGTGATCCCACAACAAGCAGCCCATGACGCTCTTACAGAGCGTATGGAGTCAGCTAAAAGCGACATCAGAGGTCATTGAGCCTTGTTAAGGCAAGCCTGATGAATCGTCAATGGAATCCATTGCGCCAAGTCCACCAGCGGCGGGGTGTGTCATAAAGAACAAACAAAGCATCAGCTGTACGTAAGGCGCCGTTCGGTCCACATAAATCTCCATGGCCCGAACCACAACCAGGGTAGAAGATATATCAGAATCATTCCGTAAGGACGGGATCACAAAAGGCTAGTGGATATGAAAAGCTGAAATGACTTTTGGAAGAAGAAGGTGTCTGTAATTCTGCTCTATTTTCGTGGAAGATTAGGAAAGGTGGCTAATAGAACAATGCACTAAATTCAGAAAACCTCTGAGCGGAAGCCACGGCTAGTAAAAAGACAGTTTTCCAAATAAGGGAGCCAGAGGCTCAAAGAAAACAAGACTGGAGAAATCAAGTACGAGATCCAAGTCCCAAGGTGCCGTGGGTGGTACAAACGGAGGTTGTACCCTGAGAACTCCTTGTAAGAAGGTCTGTACTTCTTGAAGGAGCGCAAATCTGCGCTGGAAGGACATTGACAATGTGGAAACTTTAACCTTCAGAGATCCCAAACACAGTCATGAATCTATTCCTGCTGGAAGAAAAAGCAGAAAATGGAACAGGCAAAAAGATCCCGTTGTAAACCTTCGATGTTCATACTAGGCCACACAAGAATGCCATGTGCGGTGGTAATGGGCTGCTGTAGGAAATTACTACATCCGGCATCCCTTGACGGCACAATATGGCGGCCTCAACAGCCACCCCGTTAAACGTAGTCTCAGTAAATCGGGGTGAACGAAGGGTCCTCGTTGTAACAAAGCTGGACATAGCAGTAGTGGCTACGGATCGCCAGCCGGAAGAGAGCGCAGGTCCGAGAACAAGGCCCTCCGAGGTTAATCTGGTGCAACCAGAATCACCATGGTCAATCCTTGTTTGTCTTGATGACTCAAGGAAGAAGCAGAAAAAGTGGTAACAGGTAGACAAGGGCATATGGCCCAGATACCGTTAGAACGTCCACTGATTCAGCCTGCGGATCCCGTGTCCTGGACAGATACTGTGGAAGTTGATGATTTATGCTGGATGTCATGAGGTCCACTTGGGGGCAACCATTCTAGAGCCCCTTCTCCTGGATGAAGATCCTGTCGAATGAGACAGTCGGCCTCCCAGTTGTCCACACCCAGGAAAAACCCGGTTGAGAGAATAACTTTGTTGTGTTCATCCCACATCAGGATCCGTGCTACTTTTCGTCTGGCCATGCGGCTTCGGGTTCCACCTTGTCTGTTAACATAAGTGACTGTTGTAGCGTTGTTTAACTGTATTCTTACTGCCCTTGTAGTGGGTGTCTTCCAGTAGAGCAGTGTAGCTTGTTCTTAGTTCCAACATCTTCATCATCAACCCTATATACTGGTTTGACAGATGACCCTGGAATTGAAAATCCAGTACAATGACACACCAACCTGTGAAACTGGCATAGGTACTCTGGATAACCCGACCCCACAATCAAATCTCCGGCAATGATATTGTCTATGTAAAGTCACCATAGGAGCGACACCTATGTCCTTGGTGTTAAACGTTTCATCCTGTGAAGTTGCAGATGAGACCTTGAACATTCGATTAGGAGGTCCAGTTGGGGAAATCTTGAAGAAAAATGACCGAACTGTAGAGCTTTGTCTTCTGGAAGGAAAAACCTCCAGCGCACTAATGTCCAGGAAATTCCTAGAAACTCAAGACGCTAAGATGGCAGAAGGTTGGATTCAAGGTTGAAGCCAACTGTGCTGTGCTCAATGTTGCATGCGAATCACGCATGTTCCTGGAGAAGATCCTCGGACAGAGACATAATGAGAAGGTCATCTCTATGTATGAAATAACAGTGACCCCTAAAGATCAAAGATGTGCAATCATGATTGTCAAGATGTAAGATATGGGGAGGCGTCTTCGAACTATCACCTGATGTAGGAGTATGATGGCAGATGTTCAACTTAACAGCTGCCTAACCCCTTTCCATTCTGAGAAGTTGGATGTACACATTCCTAATGTTTAGGGATATTATAAATACCTTGGGTTCTAGGCTCGCAATGACTGACTTGATTGATTCCATCTTGAATTGGTAGTAAGTCACCAACTGGTTAAGGGAGTTTTGGATGGGACATACCAATCCATCTGGTCTTTAAAACCACAGACAGGTCTGAAAAGTAGCCCTGTCCCCTCTGAACAAGAAAGACAGGCACCAATAATGCTGTGTTCATGAGGGTTTGAATTGCCCCCTAAAGGGCTAACCTCTTGTGTGAAAAAACAAACTTGTGGAGAAAACTCAATCCTAAATTGCAAACCCACCTATCGTTGGATAAGCGAATACCGCAAGTGGGCCCCCAGGTGCACAAGGACTGTGTGCTCTAAAAGAGCAGAAAAAAAGGTCCTGTATAGGTCTAGGCTGTGGAGTAATCATCGTAGAATTGTAGAATTTCCTCCAGTGGCCTGAGATAGTCATTTATAAAATTCAGGGCTAAAAAGGATCTTTCCTGTGAACCAAAGTGCTTCTACAGCCCTCCCAGACTCTGCAGCCGCCTGCCATGTGCGTAACCAAAATGCTCTTCCGGCTGCGATATCGGATGCTGAAATCCTAGAACAGCCCTGATCAATGTTTGTAGAAACATCGGGTTGGGGATAGAATCCTAGTGGCCGGGATCCCGGAGGTCAGTGTACCGACAACGGGATCATAGCTGTCAAAATGCCGGCAGCGCGGCAAGCGTTAGAAAGCCCCTTGCGGGCTCGGTGGTTCACCACAAGTTCTATTCCCACTCTATGGGTGTCATGGACACCCATGAGTGGGAATAGCCCTGGCGCAACTGTTGGTATTCTCGGCAGTCGGGATCCTGGCATCGGTATTCTGACCGCCGGGATATTAACTACATCCTAAAAAACATCTCCCAGATAGACTGATTTTTTGGTTGTTGATTTGATGGATCCTTTAATGGAAATCAAGGAATCCACCTATGGTGGATCTTACCATTCCCCATCATAGACGCTGGAAAGGGACAGTGTGAGAGAAAAGGTTTTGGCATGAGAAAAACACTTATCTGGATTCTCCCAAGCCACAGAAAGCAGATCATGAAGCTTCTTGGAAAAAGGATACATTACAGTGACGTGTCCGAAGAAACCGGCACAACCATGTCAGCAATTCTTAATATCCTTTGGATTTCATAATGAAAGCTTCCGTTGTCTGTCCAGCAGAAGAATCCATAAACTGCACCAAATCGTCCATTGATCTGGCTGGGCTGGTTCAGTGGAAACCGAAGAAAGCGGAACTGACAGAGGACCCTGTGAAGAGCCCTCCGATCTGGCTGCCTCCCTTCTCTACATGATCCAATAAACCTACTAGTATATTTTTGGATCGTGGGAGGAGTCCGGAGTACCCGAAGGAAAAACATGCAAGTACGGGGAGAAAATAAAAACTCCACACACTTTGGGACATGGTGGGAATCGAACTCCTGACCTCAGTGCTGTGAAGCAATAATGCTAACCATTACACCATCTGGTACTGGTGTCCTGTCTGTCACTGTCAGGGAACTATATAGACACACACTCATCACTCAGAAAAACACAGCAGTAGAAAAGAGATTAGGCAGAGAGAATAGAGGGAGAGCTAAACTACTCTCCACGTGTGGCACCCTAGCTTACTGCTAGTCTACACCCCTGTATCATACAGCTTCTATAAGGCTAGTGAACCAGGGATATTGCAGTGGAATTACTGATGCAGATGCAGCTTTAAGATTGATCTTAGCCTTCTTAGAGCGGGATTCATACTCAGGATCGCCTGCTTACTGAATACTATTGTTAGCTCACTAAGCCACTGGAGCTCTGCTGGAGAGAGGAGACAGAAAATATGAATTGAGCAAAGCAACAACACTGCCTCTTGCTAGGGAGCCCACCCTGCTTAGATTGACTTAGGCAAAGACCGTTTGTTGTGACTCCGCCCCTTACTCACTGCTGCCCCAGGGACCAGCTCTTTTGGGTTCCCTGCAGTATGCCATAATCAGCCGCCCATCCGGCTGAAAACCCTGCACTAACCGCGGCCACTACCACTGCACGTACTACCCCCGCACCTATTACTGCCGTGTTGACCGCCACTATAGTCCTGCGTCTGCCGCTGCAATCAGCGGTGCTGATGGCGGCTATTTTATGTGCTTAGGCGCCAAGCACTGCAGGGTGGTGGGGGGCTAGTTAGCTGAACACATGAACCGCTGCACAATGAACCTGGCTGTATCACAGGGGCACAGCTTTGGGAATTACAGCGTCCCGTTGGCATGGCTTGCGGGTGAGTGATAGCATTCCCTGCTAGCCAGGATAAGGCTGCAGCAGTAGCTTCACACAGTGCGCTGTGTGTTTAGCACGCTATGGGTCCCCAGACTCCTGTTTGGGACCGTGCTCTTCTGTCCCCGCTAATGGTGCTCAGCGCGGCAGGGAAAGAGGTGGGGGGCGTATGGCCGCTCTTCACTCACCTCTTTACCTCAGGAATGCAGCCAGTAACGGTAGCGATGGCAGGAGCTTCTCTGACATGCCGTGACAGCCTTCTCCTGCTACTGCCAGACACTTGAAACCCGGAACCCACTTCTCTTATAAGTGGCGAAGGACTCTATACTTGAGACCCAGACACCACTTTATTTATAAGTGGCGAAGCACTCTCCTAGGACACTAATATTATGGGATCTGGTCCCAGAGAAAAGAAAAAGTAAAAATATAAAATAAAATAAAAAGGATTAAGGCTGGAGCCCAGCCTAATGTGCCCGATTCCCTCTGCACATTTCAAAAACTGAGGGCTGATGGGGGACAGAGGGGGAGGAGCCTTAATACTTCTTAATACATTTTAACTGCCAGCTCCCTATACCCCAGTGTCATCATCTACTTCCAGTGCTCCCTACTGGCTGAATGAGAAAAGTTATTAACATAAGTAAACATATGACAAATGCACGTGCAAAAGGCAGCAAAAGCAGAGCTCACCAGATTTACTAAAATTATTTTATGCTTACTTTGTACTTCCGGAGTTGTTTTCCAGCACAGTCCGGCCAGTGGTATCCATTCGTTGGATTACAAGATGGTCGAGGACCATCTTCTTCTTTGCCCGTTCTATAATCTCTTCTTCTACGGTTCCCTTCGTCACCAGTCGGTAAATATTTACCTGTAATGAACATCAATAACTTGTAAAATACCACAAACATCTAAATATAAATGATAACACAAGTTAAAATAAATCATGTTGAAATGCCTGTAAACATGTAAATGCTCGTTCAGACAAATTCCATAATTTAACCAATTTGTCTGTACAACCGTTTGTCCGTTTTCCAGTGCCTGGCAGCAAATGTTCGATTGTCATTTGCTCCCATATGTTACCAGATTTTCATTCCAACCAGTCAGATTGGACAGATGGTCTGCCAGATAATTGTATAGTGTATGTCCAGCTTTAGGCTGAAAAGAGGATTTAAAAAAAAAAAAAAAAATCCTAAATAGATCATGAACAAGGCTGTGCTCACCTCTCAGACACCCTTTATGTCATGGAAACAGCAAAAACAAGGCCTCCCAAACCACTTTCCATGAGATAATTTTTAAGTCCACTAATTCACATGGTTCAAAAGGAAGCACTCAAGTCACAAGTGGCTACTAGAGGAGTAAATGGTGGTCGTAAAAGAGATATACCCTGCAAAAAATGTCTGTACTTCTTGACTATGTTATTCTCCTTGAGCATTTCTGGAAGAAAATGGAGCAGGCGGAAAGCTGACCCTTTAAATCAGGATTTTGGTACTTACCGATAAATCCCTTTCTCCGATTCCACAGGGGCCACTGGAGTGTAGTTACAATGGGGAAATAGTAGGCAGTAAATGGGAGCTGGCACTTTAAAATTCTCACACTGTGGCTAGCTCCTCCCCTACTATCTCCCCTCCAAGGCAGTCTACGTAAAACTGTGCCCGATGAGAGATGGAATAAACAAACCTTAAGGTAGAGGAGGTTAATGACGCCCTGTAAACCAGGATAACCCAAACTAAACCTGGAACAGAACCTGACAAAAAACCAGGCTAGCCTGAACTCAACAAGCAGTCATATGGTGATCTGCAAACCTTTAAGCAAAATACAAGGAGAAACAGCTCTGGGCGGGCGTCCAGTGGCCCCTGTGGAATCGGAGAAAGGGATTTATCGGTAAGTACCAAAATCCTGATTTCTCCTTCATCCACTAGGGGCCACTGGAGTGTAGTTACAATGGGGACGTCCCAGAGCTCCCAAAAACGGGTGGGAGAGCGCTGAGAGTCCTGTAAAAACTGCTCGGCCAAACTGTGATGCAGAGGCCGCAAAAGTGTCAAACTTGTAGAATTTGACAAAACGAATGTCGGTCTGACCAAGTAGCCGCCCGACAAAGTATTCATGGAGACCCCACGGGCAGCCGCCCACGAAGGTCTTACAACGCGCGTAAAGTGCGCTGAAATGGAAAACGGAGGCTCCCTAGCAACTGCCAAGAAGACTGTCTGATGGTCAGATGTATCCAACGGCCCAGCGTATGCTGGGACCCCGGCTATTTAGCACGGGAGCATCGTACAGAGACAAAGAAGAAAAACACTTCGTCGAATAGCCGAAGACCTCTGTAGAGAGAGTCGGCGAGCCCTAACAAGCCTTCAAAGAGGACCGAAAAACACTAGTGTCAGATTTATCTGAAAAATGGATATCCCCTCTGGAAGAAACGACTGCTGAGGCCGAAGCTCAGCCGGGGGAGTTGCCAATAGAGTACTCCCTGAAAAAGAGGCCGAACTTACGGTCGCTAGACTAATCTCTTTTGGAAGAAAACCGAAAAAGGCAGAGAGCTAAAATTCCGGTCATTGTGGTCTGAAGCGCAGCGGAGCCAAATCTCCCAGAGAAACCACAGATGAATGGTAACTGAAAGAAGGGGAAAAACCCCTTTTAACCTTATTATGTCCCATAAAGTTTTCCAAAAGTGGCAAAAGCGAGAAGAGGTAACAGACTTCTGAAATCGGTGCCCAGTAGGCCTAACCGAACTAGGGAACTCCTCCCTTCTGAGGTCTCGTGAACAGTCACCCGTTTAAACGAAACAAGTGTAAGATTGAACAAAGAAAAAAAGGACCCAGTTGAAGTAGACAGTCCAGTCGAGGTAGGAGCCCAGGCTCCTCTACTGACAACAGGTGTATCTGTATCTTCAAGTCATGCGTGGCCCAACCAGCGCCACCGAGAGGACTAGCACACATAATTCCCTCCTGTGTTACAGAACATGAGGTAGAAATAGAAAAATAGGCAGGATAGAGTAACCAGAAAACTCCCCGGAGCCCTGGGGGCCTCCTCGGCTACTGCCGCCAGAGCTCACGTCCGAGAGTAGTAAAGGGTTAAAGAGTCAGTCAGAACGCCCTGAGGTCGATCCGAAATCTCCGCCCACAGCGGACCGGCTGACAAAACTCCGGGGAATGTTCCCTCACCCGGGAGTCTGACCTGGTGGCTTGACCTGGAAAGAAGATTGTTGTCCCCCGCTCAGAGAGGAATGTAGGCGACCACTCATTGCGTCGCAACTTGATTGAAGGAATAGAGTACCTGGTCCCGAGGAAGGAAAAATCCTCTGACGAACCGTGTTGAGAAACGTCTACGAGGAGCATAGATAGGATCTGTGTCGAACCAGAAGCTCCTGGATCCTCCGGATATTCCGAAGCCACCTAATGTACAGAGTGGGATAGTAGCAGTAGATTGTCCCATTAGGGAACCAACGTCACCTACTGTCCTTGAAAAAGAGTTATTGTGCGATCTTCCTGAACCCTGTGGGAGCGGAAGAGAGAGACCGAAAGGAAAGGACTGACAGCGAAAATGAGAATCCTGTAATGCGACTCTGAGGAAAGCCCGTCTAACGGAAATCAGCAAACAGGCATCCCTGAAGACAAGGGACACGTAAAACCCCCTTTCTTGTTCAAAACTAGCAATCACAGACTGAAAGGATTGTAAGGCCAGAATAGGCCTGGCCTAGTCAACTGGCTTCGGAACGTGAACAGAAAACAAAGGCCTGAGTACTGTCCCGATTCAAAGAATATCTGAGAAACAGGGATCAACATCCTTTTCGGTTAAAAGCATATGGAGTGCCACCTGCAGTATGACTCTCTTGATTCCTGAAAAGGTTGTACAGCAAAATCTAGTCTGTAACCGCCCAATCCTTCTCAGTACTCCCCGTAGGACCACCGACATGTGCCTACCCTGGGACCCTCCAGCTGGTAGGAAGGTTGACCTGTAGTGAGTGTATAGGATGACCTAAACTCGGACTGGACCGAGGATGTTGAACCGCTGCTTCAGCCTGTCACCCTGGCGACATAGATATCGTGTGTGGAGTCGAAAGCTTGAAAGGCACGGAAAGATCTAGATGAAAAACCGATAAAGGTCTGTCCTGAAGCTGGGGCAGCAGTAGGAGAAAGAAAAGTGGACTTACCTCCAATGGTTCAAGAAATCCTGCAGATAGTTCCTTCCCCTGAACCATCTGCCCCGTAGGATTTCATGTTCACCTGTCACTGTCGCAGCCCCAGAGGTCGTCTGGTTAAGACAGCCCAAGCGAAAATGCAGGTTCCGAGTCTGCAGACGTGGAGACCTCCAAAGAAGATAAAGCAGAATCGTGATTCTGACCTGTACCAAAATATCAGTTTCCTGATGCGAAATATCCTGTAACCTAGAGGACAATTGGTCCACAACCTACCTGCTCCGGACAAGGTAGAACCCTGCTGCCGTATATGCTTCGATGGATACCTGAGCAATGTTGCCTCAGGAAAACGGCAGCTTGTTGGACCGGTGATACCTCGAGGGTAAACCTTGGAGAGGTTCTGATCCCATTTCCCTCCTTCTGCGGGGAAAAGATAGGAAAACAAACATTGTTTTATACCTGAAATTGTATATGCGGGTGTCTGCAAGCCGCCTACCGGAGCCTGTCCAGCTCATCCGAAACTGGACCATTTCGTCATCGGCGCCGAACCCTGATGGATCTGACGTGTCCGCCTTCTTTACCTGCAGTATCAGACAAACTGCTGTATAATGCACCTGGATATTCTGAGACACTGGTTGAGATTGCACCGAAAACAGACATCCACTGTATCCTGGGCATCTCTCGTCTCCTCCCCGAGGGGCCTTTCCACTGCCGAGTCGTGTAATCTGGGAGGCTAGCAAGGTTCTTTTAGAAACCTGGAGAGGTGAAATGACGTTGCGTAATCTGAGCTGTTCCAACAGGAGTGTCCTGCAGGTGCGTGGAGGGCTAAGCAGATGGCTCCACCGCATACTTCACACCTAAAAGGGAATTCTTGGACTATCCCAGGTGAGACAAACGAAAGGAGAAAAGGTGGGTTAAATAAACACAGCGCTATGTAAGGTCTGCACTATAATGTGTAGAGACCTACACAATTCCATATAAACTTTCTAGTGAACCCGTAGCGCTGCGCTGTTCTACTGACTGAGCTATTTGTGCTCTGTTGGGATTCAAAACCCCGGTCCCCCTGTTGAGATACCCGCTACTAGCGTACTGAGCCGCAACGCTAAAAGTATCTGTTGTGGTACTTGAACCCAGGCCTCTGTGGTTGGGTGTTTAGGGGATTAGTGTGCTGAGCCACACTGTTTTATATATACACATTCCCCAAATTGCCAATAGCATTAGTACCCAGTGACACCAAGGAATAATAAAGGGAAGGCAACACCCCGCCCTGTATGTAGCGTATCGCTAATTAAGGTGCACCAGATGTTTTTGGAGGTTCCGCTGGCTTTTCAAAATGGTGGCCAGCCTGCGAGAAGAGATGGGGGAAAGTGTTATGTGGCAAGGCGGGGCATTTTGTCGTTATAAAACATTGCGGAAGTGGTTTATTTTACCCCTATATCTGGCATTGTATGCATATATATCTAAATATATATATATATATATTACACCCGCACACATACAAATATCTATATACACAAACAAACACCCAACAGGGTAGATAAATACTGTGTGAAAAACTGTTATTGCACACTAGATTTAAATCCTTAATGAGCTGATCCCCAGCTCCTGTTATATAGCAGGCTCCCTGATCTACAGCCTTTTGTATGGAATGCCGGGCAGAGGACTCTCATGCAGGAAGGAATGGCTGCCAAAGTGAGATATACACAATATCTTATCTCCCTGCACAGAAAACTAAAATCCCCCTTTGTGACAATGAGCGCTGGGAGCCACCGCCGGGAGCCCGCTGAGCAAAGCAGGAATGTCAGCCTCACCTTTTAAATGTGCTGGAGCGGCCGGGGAGCGGAGGTACTGGAGCGGCCGTGGAGCGGAAGTGCTGGAGAGGCCGGAGTACGCGCTGCTGGAGCGGCCGGGGACTTGTACGCGCTGCTGCAGCTGCCGCGGCCGGGGGACGGAGAGCGCTGAGCCTACAGCGCGGGAGTTAGCTCCGCCCCCCCGCTCCAGCGCCAATTTCAAAAATGAAACCCGCTGCACATGAAGCGGGAAGCGACTGTATCTCCCCGGCCGCCTGTATGCTGCGGCCGGGGAGCGGAGAGTGCTTGGCACCGAACGGAGCGGGAGTTAGCTCCGCCCCCTCCACTATTGGCGCCCAATTCAAACTTTTTTATTTTGTGTAAAAATAAGCTCTGCATAACCGGCTGCCTGTATACTGCGGCCGGGGAGTGGAGATCGCTGAGCCCGTTTACAGAGCGGGCTGAAGCTCCCATCTAAAACCCCAAATGCGCCCTTTATACGCTCCGGTGTAGGGGGCCACATATGCAAACATTAAAACAGACAGTGGAAGGAGGGGGGGGGGGGGGGGGGGTAGAGGGGAGAGATTGTACTCACCGCTGTCCTTCCCGATACACGCCGCACTTAGCGGTGTTACACTGCTCGACAGAGCGGCCCCGACACGCGCCGCACGCAGCGGTGTCTGCTGGTGTAGCGGCCCGACACGCGCCGCACGCAGCGGTGTCCGGCCCTTTATACTCACCGCTGCCATGCTGCCGGAATCTTCTGCTGGATGGAGTGGCCCCGACACGCGCCGCACGCAGCGGTGTCCGGCCAACTCAGGAGAGCTCAGTGTCTCCCTCAGCCTGGGCCCATCCCGAGCCGCACGCAGCTGCGATGGGACCCCGCCGGCAGCTCCCACGGTGCAGACTGGCAGTGGCAGAGCTGCCAGTCTGTGAGTGTAAGAAAGAAAAATAAAATAATAAAGAAAAAAGAAAAATTTCTTCAGCTAAACCCAAGTGAACCAGCTCACATCGGGCACTAACTAAGACTGCCTTGGAGGGGAGATAGTAGGGGAGGAGCTAGCCACAGTGTGAGAATTTTAAAGTGCCAGCTCCCATTTACTGCCTACTATTTCCCCATTGTAACTACACTCCAGTGGCCCCTAGTGGATGAAGGAGAAAAAAATAAGAATTTACTTACCGATAATTCTATTTCTCATAGTCCGCAGTGGATGCTGGGACTCCGTAAGGACCATGGGGAATAGCGGCTCCGCAGGAGACTGGGCACAAAAGTAAAAGCTTGAACTAGCTGGTGTGCACTGGCTCCTCCCCCTATGACCCTCCTCCAAGCCTCAGTTAGGATACTGTGCCCGGACGAGCGTACATAATAAGGAAGGATATTGAATCCCGGGTAAGACTCATACCAGCCACACCAATCACACCGTACAACCTGTGATCTGAACCCAGTTAACAGTATGATAAACGAAGGAGCCTCTGAAAAGATGGCTCACAACAATAATAACCCGAATTTTGTAACAATAACTATATACAAGTATTGCAGACAATCCGCACTTGGGATGGGCGCCCAGCATCCACTACGGACTATGAGAAATAGAATTATCGGTAAGTAAATTCTTATTTTCTCTAACGTCCTAAGTGGATGCTGGGACTCCGTAAGGACCATGGGGATTATACCAAAGCTCCCAAACGGGCAGGAGAGTGCGGATGACTCTGCAGCACCGAATGAGAGAACTCCAGGTCCTTCTCAGCCAGGGTATCAAATTTGTAGAATTTAGCAAACGTGTTTGCCCCTGACCAAGTAGCTGCTCGGCAAAGTTGTAAAGCCGAGACCCCTCGGGCAGCCGCCCAAGATGAGCCCACCTTCCTTGTGGAATGGGCTTTTACAGATTTTGGCTGTGGCAGGCCTGCCACAGAATGTGCAAGCTGAATTGTACTACAAATCCAACGAGCAATCGTCTGCTTAGAAGCAGGAGCACCCAGCTTGTTGGGTGCATACAGGATAAACAGCGAGTCAGATTTCCTGACTCCAGCCGTCCTGGAAATATATATTTTCAGGGCCCTGACTACGTCCAGTAACTTGGAGTCCTCCAAGTCCCTAGTAGCCGCAGGCACCACAATAGGCTGGTTCACGTGAAACGCTGAAACCACCTTTGGGAGAAATTGAGGACGAGTCCTCAATTCTGCCCTATCCGTGTGAAAAATCAGGTAAGGGCTTTTATAAGATAAAGCCGCCAATTCTGAGACACGCCTGGCTGAAGCCAGGGCTAACAGCATTACCACCTTCCATGTGAGATATTTTAATTCCACAGTGGTGAGTGGTTCAAACCAATGTGATTTTAGGAACCCCAAAACCACATTGAGATCCCAAGGTGCCACCGGGGGCACAAAAGGAGGCTGTATATGCAGTACCCCTTTGACAAACGTCTGGACTTCAGGCACTGAATCCAGTTCTTTTTGGAAGAAAATCGACAGGGCCGAAATTTGAACCTTAATGGACCCTAATTTTAGGCCCATAGACAGTCCTGTTTGCAGGAAATGTAGGAAGCGACCCAGTTGAAATTCCTCTGTAGGGGCCTCTTTGGCCTCACACCACGCAACATATTTTCGCCAAATGCGGTGATAATGTTTCGCGGTTACATCCTTCCTGGCCTTTATCAGGGTAGGGATGACTTCTTCTGGAATGCCTTTTTCCTTCAGGATCCGGCGTTCAACCGCCATGCCGTCAAACGCAGCCGCGGTAAGTCTTGGAACAGACAAGGTCCCTGCTGGAGCAGGTCCTTTCTTAGAGGTAGAGGCCACGGGTCCTCCGTGAGCATCTCTTGAAGTTCCGGGTACCAAGTCCTTCTTGGCCAATCCGGAACCACGAGTATAGTTCTTACTCCTCTCCTTTTTATGATTCTCAGTACTTTTGGTATGAGAGGCAGAGGAGGGAACACATACACTGACTGGTACACCCATGGTGTTTCCAGAGCGTCCACCGCTATTGCCTGAGGGTCCCTTGACCTGGCGCAATATCTGTCTAGTTTTTTGTTGAGACGGGACGCCATCATGTCCACCTTTGGTTTTTCCCAACGGTTTACCATCTCTTGGAAGACTTCTGGATGAAGTCCCCACTCCCCCGGGTGAAGGTCGTGTCTGCTGAGGAAGTCCGCTTCCCAGTTGTCCACTCCCGGAATGAACACTGCTGACAGTGCTATCACATGATTCTCCGCCCAGCGAAGAATCCTTGCAGCTTCTGCCATCGCCCTCCTGCTTCTCGTGCCGCCCTGTCTGTTTACGTGGGCGACTGACGTGATGTTGTCCGATTGGATCAATACCGCCTGACCCTGAAGCAGGGGTTTTGCTTGACTTAGGGCATTGTAAATGGCCCTTAGTTCCAGAATGTTTATATGAAGAGATGTTTCCATGCTTGACCACAAGCCCTGGAAATTTTGTCCCTGTGTGACTGCTCCCCAGCCTCTCAGGCTGGCATCTGTGGTCACCAGGATCCACTCCTGAATGCCGAATCTGCGGCCCTCTAGTAGATGAGCACTCTGCAGCCACCACAGAAGAGACACCCTTGTCCTTGGCGACAGGGTTATCCGCTGATGCATCTGAAGATGCGATCCGGACCATTTGTCCAGAAGATCCCACTGAAACGTTCTTGCATGGAATCTTCCGAATGGAATCGCTTCGTAAGAAGCCACCATTTTTCCCAGGACCCTCGTGCACTGATACCTGGCCTGGTTTTAGGAGATTCCTGACTAGCTCGGATAACTCCCTGGCCTTCTCCTCTGGGAGAAACACCTTTTTCTGGACTGTGTCCAGAATCATTCCTAGGAACAGGAGACGTGTCGTTGGAATCAGCTGCGATTTTGGAATATTTAGAATCCACCCGTGCTGACGTAACACTAACTGAGATAGTGCTACTCCGACTTCTAACTGTTCCCTGGACCTTGCCCTTATCAGGAGATCGTCCAAGTAAGGGATAATTAAAACGCCTTTTCTTCGAAGAAGAATCATCATTTCGGCCATTACCTTGGTAAAGACCCGAGGTACCGTGGACAATCCAAACGGCAGCGTCTGAAACTGATAATGACAGTTTTGTACTACAAACCTGAGGTACCCTTGGTGAGAAGGGTAGATTGGGACGTGGAGATAAGCATCTTTGATGTCCAGAGACACCATATAGTCCCCTTCTTCCAGGTTTGCTATCACTGCTCTGAGTGACTCCATCTTGAATTTGAACCTCTTTATGTAAGTGTTCAAGGATTTTAGATTTAAAATTGGTCTCACCGAGCCGTCCGGCTTCGGTACCACAAACAGCGTGGAATAATACCCCTTTCCCTGTTGTAGGAGAGGTACCTTGATTATCACCTGCTGGGAATACAGCTTGTGAATGGCTTCCAAAACTGCCTCCCTGTCGGAGGGAGACTTTGGTAGAGCAGACTTCAGGAACCGGCGAGGGGGAGACGTCTCGAATTCCAGTTTGTACCCCTGTGATACTACCTGCAGAATCCAGGGGTCCACTTGCGAGTGAGCCCACTGCGCGTTGAAATTTTTGAGACGGGCCCCCACCGTGTCCGAGTCTGCTTGTAAAGCCCCAGCGTCATGCTGAAGACTTGGCAGAAGCAGAGGAGGGCTTCTGCTCGTGGGAAGAGGCTGCCTGGTGCAGTCTTTTTCCTCTTCCTCTGCCCCGGGGCAGAAATGAGTGGCCTTTTGCTCGCCTGTACTTATGGGAACGAAAGGACTGAGTTTGAAAAGACGGTGTCTTTTTCTGCTGAGAGGTGACCTGGGGTAAAAAGGTGGACTTTCCGGCCGTTGCCGTGGCCACCAGGTCCGATAGACCGGCCCCAAATAACTCCTCCCCTTTAAACGGCAATACTTCCATATGTCGTTTGGAATCCGCATCCCCTGACCACTGTCGCGTCCATAATGCTCTTCTGGCAGAAATGGACATAGCACTCACTCTTGATGCCAGGGTGCAAATATCCCTCTGTGCATCACGCATATATAGTAATGCATCCTTCAAATGCTCTATAGTTAGTAATATACTGTCCCTATCCAGGGTATCAATATTTTCAGTCAGGGAATCCGACCACGCCACTCCAGCACTGCACATCCAGGCTGATGCGATTGCTGGTCGCAGTATAACACCAGTATGTGTGTATATACCCTTCAGGATATTTTCCAGCCTTCTATCCGCTGGTTCTTTGAGGGCGGCCGTATCAGGAGACGGTAACGCTACTTGTTTAGATAAACGTGTGAGCGCTTTATCTACTCTAGGGGGTGTTTCCCAACGCGCCCTAACCTCTGGCGGGAAAGGGTATAGTGCCAATAATTTATTAGAAATTAGCACTTTTTTATCGGGGGAAACCCACGCTTTATCACACACCTCATTTAATTCATCTGACTCAGGAAAAGCTACTGGTAGTTTTTTCACTCCCCACATAATACCCTTCTTTGTGGTACTTGTAGTGTCAGAAATGTTCAATGCCTCCTTCATTGCCGTGATCATGTAACGTGTGGCCCTACTGGACATTACGTTTGTCTCCTCACCGTCGACACTGGACTCAGTATCCGTGTCTGGGTCTGTGTCGACCCACTGAGGTAACGGGCGTTTTATCGCCCCTGACGGTGTCTGAGACGCCTGGACAGGCACTAATTGATTTGTCGGCTGTCTCATGTCGTCAACAGTTTTTTGTAAAGTGCTGACATTGTCACGTAGTTCTTTAAATACAACCATCCAGTCAGGTGTCGACTCCCTAGGGGGTGACATCACTAATACAGGCAATTGCTCTGCTTCCACATCATTTTCCTCCTCATACATGTCGACACAATCGTACCGACACCCAGCACACACACAGGGAATGCTCTGATAGAGGACAGGACCCCACTAGCCCTTTGGGGAGACAGAGGGAGAGTTTGCCAGCACACACCAGAGCGCTATATATATATATATATATATAGGGATAACCTTATATAAGTGTTACTCCCTTTTATAGCTGCTGTTTATAATTTAGCTGCCAATAGTGCCCCCCCTCTCTCGTTTTTACCCTGATTCTGTAGGGACTGCAGGGGAGAGTCAGGGAGCCGTCCTTCCAGCGGAACTGTGAGGGAAAATGGCGCTTGTGTGCTGAGGAGATAGGCTCCGCCCCTTCACGACGGCCTTATCTCCCGCTTTTTTCTGGAAAACTGGCAGGGGTTAAATACATCCATATAGCCCAGGAGCTTTATGTGATGTATTTCTTTTGCCATCCTAAGGTATTTCTGTTTTTATTGCGTCTCAGGGCGCTCCCCACCAGCGCCCTGCACCCTCAGTGACCGGAGTGTGAAGTGTGCTGAGAGCAATGGCGCACAGCTGCAGTGCTGTGCGCTACCTTAGTTGAAGACAGGAACGTCTTCTGCCGCCGATTTCACCGGACCTCTTCGTTCTTCTGGCTCTGTAAGGGGGCCGGCAGCGCGGCTCCGGGACCCATCCAGGCTGAACCTGTGATCGTCCCTCTGGAGCTAATGTCCAGTAGCCTAAGAAACCCAATCCACTCTGCACGCAGGTGAGTTCGTTTCTTCTCCCCTTAGTCCCACGATGCAGTGAGCCTGTTGCCAGCAGGACTCACTGAAAATAAAAAACCTAAAATAAACTTTTACTCTAAGCAGCTCAGGAGAGCCACCTAGCATGCACCCTTCTCGTTCGGGCACAAAAATCTAACTGAGGCTTGGAGGAGGGTCATAGGGGGAGGAGCCAGTGCACACCAGCTAGTTCAAGCTTTTACTTTTGTGCCCAGTCTCCTGCGGAGCCGCTATTCCCCATGGTCCTTACGGAGTCCCAGCATCCACTTAGGACGTTAGAGAAATGTAATATTAACTCTTTGTTCTCTGCAAAACAAGCTACCTGGAAAATAGTTGGAAAGTACTTTCTCTCACACCAACTGACCTAAAGGCCCATACACACTGGGCGATTTTGAGCTGAAAGCGGTTCACTTTTGGCGTGTGGAGCTGCTTTCAGCTCAAAGCCGCCCAGTGTGTATGGACAAGCGATGAGCGCTGATGCGCACTCCCGCTTCATCGCTGGCGGCCACCGTTCATCTGCTGGTATTACCAGTAGATGAACGGCGAGGTGAACAGCTTTCCATAGCGTCCTGCTATGGAAAGCCGCTCACATCGCTGGGAAGGGGGGGAAAGCGCTCAGTGTGTATGCACTGAGTGCTTTTCAGCCCAGCGATGTCAGAAATCATCGCTGTGCATATACGCTGGGCAAAAACGCCCAGTGTGTATGCACCTTGAGTCTTTCAGACCCTGTGATTGCTATTAGTCAAAGCAGGTTTGCTGTCTCAGAGCATGGTCGGTAACACATTGTCAGAGAAACCTCTTATTGTTCAGGATCAGGATTTCAACAACCACACATTCAAAGCCTACTAACTATAGACTGGTGGGTTACATTCATGAAGTCATATTAGATTGCACAGTGCATAATGGTGAGGTAGCACATATGTATTTTTTTTTTTTTTTTAAACCTAGCTTGCCGTGTAGCTGACCTGTTTCTTCTGACCAATCCTGTGAGCTCTAGCTTGAGCCTGCAAATCATTCTGAGGATTCCAGTCAGAGTCGAAAATTACAACGGTGTCGGCGGACGCCAAGTTTATTCCAAGACCACCAGCACGTGTGGAAAGTAAGAAACAGAAATCCTAAACATTACAGAAAGAGATTGTCAGAATTGGGCATTTGAGTGCTGAGGAGAGTAGTTACAAGTGCTAAACAAAACTTTACATAAAACTATATATATATCATTAATCACAATGTATACATTTGCTGAAATGGTTTACACTGAAAACCATACAAATACCCTCTCTCTCACCTCTGAGCCTTCAGCATTAAAGTGATCCAGCGCTTGTTTCCGAAGCTCTCCTTTTATTGAGCCATCGAGTCTCTGTAATAGAACACTAATCAGAATCAGAGGATGTCAGAAGCAATTCAATATGAATAGATCATAGCCCTAATACTCCAGTATTATAAATAGCCTTCATATTCTGAGCACCTCATGAACATACCCTGGAGATAGAAGCATCCTGTGACCAGAGAGATCACTTTGCAAAGTGTTGGTCAACTAGCTCTTCTTAACTCTTTTGCTACTAACCACTCTCAGTCACCCCGTCACTTTGTGACATTATGGCCATCATCTATAAGAATTTAGTAACATTATAACAAAATGTTCTTCACTACAGCTGTACCCTTCTAATGCGTTTATAACAGAAGACACACCTCACTATTGTGAAATATGTCAGCACATTAAATAAGTTTCCTTTGGAGCAGTCAACAAACCCTTTTTCCTGTATCATTTCTAGGTGCTCACAGACTAAAGCACATCACTTTGTGCAGCCTAATTTCCATCCACTAGATTTCTATTGGTTCTTAACATTTTGTGAGTGAGTAAAACAATGTCCACATCCTTTCACCTGCATGTTTACTTTCCCTTTGGTGACAACTATACACTGTGTGGGCAAGATGTGGCTCTCCAGTCTTTGTGAAATTACAGGACCCAGCATACCCTGCCAACTAGAATATATGGCACATTGTTTAGGTCCCCAAAGACTGTATAGTTGTGCCTGTTTGTGTATGTATAATTAATATATATATGGTGAGTGCCGGGTTTTCTGTTTGTATGTATTTGAGTGGTGGTCATGGGCTACATGCACCCCACCCTATGAGTGGTAAGTGCACTTGTGTGCCCCACTTCTGGCTTCTGGGGTGGCGAGTTCTGTGGTTTTATATTTGTGTGTGTGTATATATATATATATATATATATACATATACACACACATACACACACAGCCTGTAACATGGCAGTTAGGAGCTGAGTTAGCCCTCTTGTACTGCAAGCAACTCAGGTAATGGAACTGATGTATTCCTTTCTTAGTGGTGTCACTGGACCCCATGTCTTGCTGCAGAAAATGTTGTTGACAAACACTTAAAAAGATGTTAATGATATGGGTGTGGTATAAAATGTCAACATTCAGAATGTCGACAATTGGAACGCCGACATAGTGTTTTCATGTGATTTTAGCTCTAACCACAGACTAACTCTAAAATCGACTGTTAACAATATGACCTTGTGAACATTCTGAATGTGGATATATACAGACACCATATCAATGATTTATACTGATGATGTAACATTTACTACATGCCATGTACAGTAGAGACCTCCATACTTATGTAGAAAAGTGCACACAGAGAGAGCCCTGTATACTATCCTTGTATGTTCTCCATAGACCATTGTAATATATATTTAATAAAGAAATATGTGCATAAAAAAAACAAATTCAGAAATGATTTCTGCCGAGCAGGCCAGCATACCATTCTCCAAATCCCAGGTTTTATGTATATTCATGAAAGAATAGTGGGTGATCAAACTCTGCCATCCCTAAGGCAAAAATATAACAAGTGTCTCCATTCCCAAAATGTACATTATTATAAGCTGCTCACACATTGTTCTCTAAAATATAATTTATCAAGTACATTCTACACAATGCTAGATGCTGATTTGTTGCAATGGACAACTCATTAAAACAGGCCTGGCCAACCTGTGGCTCTCCAGCTGTTTTAAAACTTCAAGTCCCATCATGCCTTGCCACAGTTTTGCTATTAAGGAATGCTAAAACTGTGGCAGGGCATGCTGGGATGTGTAGTTTCACAACATCTGGAGAGCCACAGGTTGGCCAGGACTGCTTTAGAAGGTTTGATACATCTCCTCCTTGGTCACACTATACAGTCTTCCTTGGTCACACTATACAGTTTACAAGTTAATAAGCCAGACACAAGGTACACACAGCTGATAGTAGAATGAACAGGTCTGGTCACATGACAAACAGATGCAGCAAGTGACTATGGGAAAAGAGAGGCTGACTACAATGCGTCTGGCAGAAGGACATGTACTGAGGTTGTGTAGCGATAGAGAAATGCATACAATACAAAGTAAGAAGAACCTATAGGGCCCCATACACTACAGCGACATGTCTGAGGCTAAAGTCGGATGCGGTTTCCCTTGAACCACCCGGCAGCTTCCCGAGCGGCAGGATCGCATACGATACATCGTATGCAGTCTTTTTGCTTACAATGTATCGTATGCGATCCCAGCCATGCCTGCGGGATCCGACATATCACGAGTGCAGCACTAGGAGCTCCGATCCGATTCTCATGGGACCGCGCATCGGATCGGATGTAAAACACATCCGATTGGCTTAGAAATAAAATTTTACTTTAAGGCAGATAAAACATTGCAGTAATAAGAGAGGCACAATTTGCACTTCTTCCGAGGAAATGGATAATGTATTATGTTAGTAGCAGTACCTGAAAAGGGTAGTGTTTTATTGTAAGGTATTCAGCCAGGATGTCCAACATGCGCACCATCTGAGAGAAGATGAGCACTCTGTTACCTCTCTCACGCAGTCGGGTCAGCAGCTTATCTAGAAGAACGAGCTTCCCACTGCTCCGGATCAAAGACTGGTCAGGAAAAAATATAAATTCAATATATTACTGAGGTAGCTAAAAAAAGGGAAAAGTGGATTTTGGTACTTACCGATAAATCAATTTCTCTGAATCCACTCGGGGACACTGGAGTTAGACAGCTGGGGTGTGAAGATTGCAGACCGGAGGTTGCACAATGTAGTTATTAAAAAAAAAAAAGTATTCACAGCTGGCTCCCCCCCTCCAGTTTGAAAAATTGACAGAGAGAAGAGGGAACATGAAAGATAAAAGACCTATGGGAAGGAAACAACCATACCACAATGCCAAAACAGCAACCAAGAACTATCCAAAACATTAACCAACATGTTTGAACCAATATAACAAGAACACGCAGGCTGGCAGCACCGAGGTGGGCGTCCAGTGTCCCCGAGTGGATTCAGAGAAATGGATTTATTGGTAAGTATCAAAATCCTCTTTTCTCTATCATCCACTAGGGGACACTGGAGTTAGACAGCTGGGGACGTCCCAAAGATACCCCCAAGGGTGGGAGTGCTGTCAGAAACCTGCAGAACCAAACGACCAAACTTGGCATCCCTAGAAGCAAAGGTATCAAATTTGTAGAAACTAGTGAACGTATGTGCTGATGACCACGTTGCCGCTCTACAAAGTTGGGCAGTGGACGCTCCTCTAGCCGCCGCCCAAGAAGCCCCAACTGATCACGTTGAATGAGCACCCACTTTAAACAGGACTCTCTTTCCCTTTTAAATATATGCCTGCTTAATGGTTACTCTTATCCATCTAGCTAAGGGGGGTCATTCCGAGTTGTTCGCTCGCAAGCTGCTTTTAGCAGCTTTACACACGCTAAGCCACCGCCTACTGGGAGTGAATCTTAGCATATTAAAATTGCGAACAAAAGATTTGCAAAATTGCGATTACACACCTCTTAGCAGTTTCTGAGTAACTTCAACCTTACTCGGCATCTGCGATCAGTTCAGTGCTTGTCGTTCCTGGTTTGACGTCACAAACACACCCAGCGTTCGCCCAGACACTCCTCCGTTTCTCCAGCCACTCCCGCGTTTTTTCCAGAAACGGTAGCGTTTTTTCCCACACGCCCATAAAACGGCCTGTTTCCGCCCAGAAACACCCACTTCCTGTCAATCACACTCCGATCGCCTGAACGAAGAAAAAGCCGTGAGTAAAATACCTAACTGTATAGCAAATTTACTTGGCGCAGTCGCAGTGCGAACATTGCGCATGCGCACTAAGCGGAAAATCGCTGCGATGCGAAAAAAATTACCGAGCGAACAACTCGGAATGACCCCCAAGGTTTGTTAAAAAGCTGGCCAGCCCCTCCTGGGGCAGTCATACAGTACAAACAAAGCGCCTGACTTCCTAATGTAACTTGTAACCTGTACGTATATCCTTAAGGCTCTGACCACATTTGGGGACAGGCCCCCCCTTTGACAATCCGTGGAAAGATGGGACCACAATTGACTGGTTTATGTGAAAACCAGAGATCACCTTAGGTTAAAAACTCTGCTCTGTCTTCGTAAAAAGCTAGGAAGGGACTTTTAAATGACAGGGCCCCAATTCAGAGACCCTCCTTGCTGATGCTAAAAGCAAGGAGCAAAACTGTTTTCCAGCACACACATTTTAGATCCGCCCGTTCAAAAGGGTCAGATCTCAGAAATTCCAACACTAAATTTAGATCCCACAGAGCAGTGCGTGGACGAGAAGGTGGTTGAATTCTCAACACTCCCTGTAAAAATGTCTGAACCTCCTGCAAGGACGTCAGCCTTTACTGGAAAAAAATTAAAAGGGCTGAAATCTGCACCTTCAAAGATCCCAAACGTAATCCTCCATCCAAACCGGACTGGAGAACCCTCAACAATCTAGAAAGGCGGAATTCTCTAGGGTTCCAACCCTTAGGCTGGCACCAGTCCATGCATTTCTTCCAGATCCTATAGTAGTGTGCCGCAGTAACGGGCTTCCTTGCTGCTAACATGGTAGGAATAGTTGATTTTGGGATACCCTTTTTCCCTTGAAATCCTGGTTTCAAGAACCACACCATCAAACGTAGGTGGTTTAGATCTGGGTGTAGAAATGGGCCCTGTGACAGCAGATCCTCCCTCTGCGGCAATCTCCAAGGCACGTCCACCAGAAGTCTCTTCAGATCTGAGTACCAACTTCTGCGAGGCCAGTCTGGTGCCATCAATATTACCCATGCTCTTTCCTGTTTCATCTTTTTTAACACTTGGCAATAAGGGAAACAGTGAGAATATGTAAACCAGGTTGTAATTCCAGTGAATTGCTAGCGCGTCCATTGCTTCTGCTGCTGGATCCTGTGTCCTGGCCACATAGCTTGGCAGTTGATGGTTGTGTCGAGAGGCCATTAGATCTACCTGTGGTAAACCCCACTGTCTTACCACTGAGTCGAAGACCTGGGGGTGTAGACTCCACTCTCTGGGTGCACATCCTGACGGCTGAGGTAATCTGCCTCCCAATTGTCCACTCCTGGAACGAAGACTGCCGACAGGATTATGTTAAGTTTTTCTGTCCAGGATACAATCTTTGTAGCTTTCCTTAAAGGCCATGCAGCTTTTTGTTCCTCCCTGATGGTTTATGTATGTCGCCGCTGTCACATTGTTCGATTGTACTCTCACATGTTGAGCTCTTACTAGGCTCTCCGCCTGAAGGAGTGCATTATAGATGGCTCGCAGATCCAGTACATTTATTGGCAAACTGCTCTCATACGGTGACCATCTAACCTGAAATTGATGGTTGCTAGTACTGCACCCCATCCTCTGAGACTGGCATCCATCATCATAATTATCCAATCCCAGATCCCAAACCTTTTCCCCCTTGCTAGGTTCTTGTGACCCAACCACCAAATCAATGAAGTCCTGGCCTGAGATGACAAGTGAATTCTTTGGTGAAGGAGAAGATGCATGCCTGCCCCTTGAGCTACCAGATTTAACTGGAAAGGTCCGGAATGAAGTCTGCCGTATTGGATCGCTTCAAAAGATGCCACCATGTTTTCCAGAAGTCATACACAAAGATGCAAAGACAGTCTGATTCTGTAAGACTTGTCGAACCATTTCCTTGATGTCTCGAATCTTGACTTCGGGAAGGAACACTCTCAATTGTATTGTGTCTAAGACAAGACCCAGGAATTGTATTCTCTGTGTCGGTTGTAAATTGAAGTTTTTGAAGTTCACAATCCGTGTTGAATCAGAATCTGATGAGTGATCTGTGCACCCCGGATCAATAGTTCCTGGGACGGAGCCTTGATCAGAAAATCGTCCAGATACGGTAGTATTGTTACCCCTAATGATCTTTTTGCTTCAATGACCTCGCTTGCAATCACAACTCATAGCGATTCCACGTAATCTCCAGTCCCCTCGTAAAAAACATCTATTATGTTTTGCTTTAGAGATGGTTTTACATAGAGACATACCGCTCCTCCCCTTTTGGCAGCCCTATCGCTCCTGAAAAGTGAATATCCCTCCAAATTTGCAACCCAGTCGTGGGAGTCGTCCCACCATGTTTCCATAATACCTATAATATCATACTGATTTTTTGATCCAAGCCATTCCAATTCCCACATTTTACCTGATAGGCTTCTTGCATTTGCCAGCATACATTTTAGCTTAATATTTCCCTTGCCAGTTTGTTTTAATGGTATGTTATCCTTATTTACAAGTGCCTTTCTAGAATTACTCTTACCGACTGTTAGTCTCCTCCCTCCCTTAGCACCCCCATCATACTTAATACAGCCTTCTTTACTACTACTATAAGACCTATTAGGTCTTTGATAACCCCCCCCCCCCCCCGATGAAGGTATTTTCCCTTATGCTATGGACATCATATTCTATATACCGTACTGTAGGACCAGAATTGTCATAAGATAATAATTTAGGGATACCATGGGCAATAACTTTGTCGGTAATTTCTGTGTCAATACCCCCGCAAATACCCTTGCCCGCTGATCTTTCCCTCCCCCCTTCGCCACCTCCAATTTTTTCACTACCCCCTCCTTACTGTTCTCATTGTTTGACCCATAGCTACTAGCTAAATGCTCCCCCCAGGCTCCTAGTTTAAAAGCTCTTCCAACCTTCTAACCATCCTGCCCCCCAGCACCGCACCCCCATCCTCATTCAGTTGCAATCCATCACGACAAAAAAGATGGCGCCTGACTGAGAAGTCCGCCAAGTGTTCCAAGAACACAAACCCCTCCTTCCTACACCAGTCTCTAAACCACACATTTACCTCCCTAATCTCCCTCTGTCTCCCTGGACTAGCGCGTGGCACTGGTAATATTTCGGAGAATATTACCCTAGATGTCCTTGCCTTAAGTTTCTTGCCTAATTCCCTATAGTCTTTCTCATCTCAGTCTTTACATCCCACCTACCACTAACTTTGTCGTTGGTGCCGACATGAAACAAGACCGCCGGGTCTTTACCAGCCCCTCCCAACAATATGTCTACCCGGTCCGCGATGTGCCGTACCCAAGCACCTGGGAGACAACAGGACGTACGGCGATCACGGCCCCAGTAGCAGATTTCGCTGTCTATCTGATAATAGAATCCCCTACCACCACAGCCTTTTGAATCTGTAAACCGTCAGGAACTGATTTAACACCTTTAAATTTAGGATTGGTCTGACTGAACCATCTGGTTTCGGTACTACAGAAAGATTTGAATAAAAACCCGTTCCTCTTTGTGGAACCGGAACTGGCATAATTACTTCCATCAGAAGTAACTATTGAATAGCAGTGTCTAATGCCCTCGCTCTTTGAGGGCACCGAAGTAGGCTTGTAGTACATAAATGACTGTGAGGTAGGGTTAGAAAATCTATTTTGTATCCCTGGGAGATAATATTGTTGATCCAGACTTCTGGGGAGGTTTCAGCCCATGCTTCCTGAAACCTTATCAACCATGCGCCCACTTTGGGAGACACAAGGTGAGCTGGGAGACAGTCATGCCACGGTTTTGCTAACAGGTTTAGGGTCCTGTTTACGGGCTGTGGCCTCTGCCCCTGTTTCCACGAGTTTGTCCACCAAAACCTCTACCTCTGGCAAGAAAGGGCTGCATCCTAAATGAACTGAACACCGGACCAGAGTAGTTTCTTCTTACCGGTGGCGTGGTTCTAGTATACGTATTAGGCAGAAACGTAGACTTTCCAGCTGTGTCCTGTGAAATCCACTTGTCCAATTCGGGACCAAATAACGCTTCTGCCACAAAGGGGATTGCTTCCACTGCTTTCTTTGAATCTGAGTCCACCTGCCAATCTCTGAGCCAGAGAATCCTTCTGGCAGATATAGCCGGCGCTGAGATGCGTGATGCTATCCTGCTAGCATCTTTTGTAGCTTGGCAAATGTATGCAACCGACTCACGAATATGTTCCGCTAGTTGAACTATTTCTTCCTGATTATTGTCTTCCGCTGCTGCTCGGTCTATTTGCACAGCCCAAGCGACAATAGCCTAATTTAACCCATGCACTGACAATCATAGGCCTGTGTGATGCACCTGCAGCCACGAAGATGGATTTAAGGGCCGTATCTAACTTACGATCTGACCCATCTTTTAGTGTAGTTACGTTCGGTATTGGTAAGATTGTCTTTTTTGACAATCTTGACAGGGACGCATCCGCAATTGGAGGCACCTCCCATTTGCACATGACTCCCTTAGTTAGGAGATAATTAACTGTGAACTTTTTGGGTAATTGGACGCGTCTATCCGGTTGCTTTTATGCTTCTCCCATCTGATCCTGGAGTGTTTGAGAAATCGGGAATACTGACATTTTGCGATTTCTGAGACTCAAACAGATCAAAAACTTAAGGTTCTTTAATCTCCTGTTCCTTGAAGTTAAGGACCTGTTTAACAGCCTCAATAAGGAATACTAAGCCCTTGACCTCTGAGCCCTCCTCCTGAGGACTAACATCAAATATCTCCCCAACTGACTTCCTGTCTTTCTCATCCGCCAAGAGACCCTCCTCTTCTTCTTGCAGAACAGGAAGAGGTCTCTTTACAGATTTGCGCACAGTCTTTTCTACCTGTGCAGACGGAGAAAGTCTAACTAAAAATTCCTCCATGGTCTTTGAAAAACCCACAGCCCATTCTAAATGTTGCTTGCGAGATATCTGCCAGGGAATTTTCCCATGACCCGGGTGGACCACTGCTCCTAGGTTGAGCGTCCATTCCCAAACATGTGCCGAACACCCCAGAGTTGCCAACACTTGTGCTCTTCTTCTTACATTTTGAGCACACAACAAATTTTTGTGGTCTTGGTTGGTGCTTTAGACGCCATGTTAAACACACACACACACACACACACACACACACACACACACACACACACACACACACACACACACACACACACACACACACTAACCAGCAGTGCTTTCACCTTATTGTATAGATGGAGAAAGACCGTAGGGATATGGGGAGCAATGAAAAATTGGAGTCACACAGCCGGAATTGTATATAAAAAGCCGTAAAAAAATAAAACAATTTACCAGCCAGACATTTACAAACACCACACCACCAACTGTTGAGACAGCTTGGGTTGTAACAGGGTTGAGAATTCTGATGCTCCCTCTCCGCAGGACCTGTCAGCAGCATCCTTTGGAAGACAATTATATGAGTTTTTTTATTATCATAAATAAATAAATAAATGAGATCTTGAATTAACAGTACTCCTTTACTCACTGTATAGCCCATAGCCAGCGCAATTGGACTCCTAGCCTTACTATACATGTGTTGTGGGGAAAACCTAAAAGTCAAATATGGCTGCCATTATAAGCTTCTATCTGCAAGGCAAAGCTGCTCCTTACATCTCTGCCCCCTTCACTGTAATAATTCCGCTCTACCAGCACGCCTAAATGGAAGACAAATGGCCGCAACTGAGATTTTTTAATCACTTCACTGCTGTCACTGTCTAGCAGAGAAGAGGCTTCAGCCCCTGCATCCCTGCACTCCCTGGTAGCGAGACCCGCAGCCCTACTAGTGGTGTTGGTCCAAAACCTTTTCTCCCGCTAAGCTCCCCCTCCGCTGTATGCGTGCCTAATCTCACCGCTTCCAGCCTCACCCAGCTGCGCTATGAGACCCGCGCCACCTGACCGCCGCTCCAGAGCTTAAGCTCCGGCTAGCAATGTCTATCCAACCCGCTCCTGCGGGGGAGCCTGCCGAGGACCTGCTAGCATGATCTGTCTAGGGGGGTTTAAGAGCCGCCGTTGTCAGAGCTACTCACTGTTTTGAAGATCCCCTGAGTGAGCCGCTGATCCCTTCCACCGGGATCTTTGTCTCAACAAGTACTGCAGAGTAACTTAATGAAAGCCTGCACCCTCATTTCAGACAGGTGGGATCGAGCCACTGAATTCTTTAGAAAAAAGAAAATAATTCTTTATGGAGCAATAACTCCTTTTCTGTGCTTCTGCCTCCTAGCACAATTTTTCAAACTGGAGGGATGGGGGTGCGTGAAGGGGGAGGAGCCAGCTGTGAATTTTTTTTTTATAACTACATTGTGCTACCTCCGGTCTGCAATCTTCACACCCCAGCTGACTAACTCCAGTGTCCCCTAGTGGATGATTGAGAAATAAGGATGACAGAACAAGAAAAAAATGCCTTTGTGTAATGACATACGGGATGCATATGACAGACCTATAATAAATGTGGTGTAGCAAAATACAGATATGATGCAGACACATTATGTTTTGCAATTTTAACGCAGTGAGATACAGGTCCAGAACCCGTAAAAGGGTAAATGCCTGTTACAAAACACTTACTTGGGCAGTAATATCCTCTGCGGACAATGATAAGGACGCATTTCTAAAATGACGAATGTACCTTAGACGTTCGCTAGAATTAGTAATTCACTGACCTGCAGTCCCTCAAGCCTGGTTTCCTTTTCTGTATCCTCTGGGAACTTAATGAGATAACAGTGGTTGCAGCACTTCTTCAGTTCCATTACAATGTTAAGGAAACCGGACGTGCTACCTCTTGTCCCCTTGGTCAAAGCCTTGTAGTTTCTTGTTAAGATCCACCTGCAACCAAACAAAAGGAAGTAAGAGATGTTGAGAGAAGTAAACAGCCAGCATGCATGATCTAGGTTGGGGATGCAAAGTAGGACTTACTTGTAATACTGTTTCTGCTGAACACACATCTCCACTCGGAGAATCTGCTCTACTTTGGCTGGAAGAGACTTTTCTACATCTTTCTTTACTCTACGCAATAAGAAGGGTTCAAGGACTTTGTGGAGACTCTGATAACCATTGTCTCTTCCTTTACCATGTTCCTCCTCAAAGTCCTCCCAATACTCAAATCTAAAAAATAATGAGGAATGTTTTATGTATTACAGCAGTACAGGTCATTAACTTACAGACTAAAATAATAAAGAGGAAACACTGTACTCGCTCACACATCAATTTACCTAAATTATGAATTTTTTTTATATGTATAATGTTATACGTTAACTAGTGGCATATTCCAACAGTTCAAGGACAGAACATAATTATACTCATTAAAAGGTAATTGCATCTTTAAATATGTCATAAAGAAAATATTTCTCAAAACGTATTATTTTTATGCAAAATAACATTTTGTAGGGCAGGAGCATTTGTGAATCCAAATGAAGCATTAAATAGTATCTTAATTTCACCTGTGACATCACCAAGTTGCCTGGTTGCATTAGCGAGTGCAGAGCTGCAGACAAGGGGGGAGATGTATAAACCAGTGAAAAGAGTGGAGAACTGGGCCAGCTACTTATAACTTGATAGAATGCACTTGATGAATGTCACCATGGGCGACTTCTCCACTGGTTCACTTCTCCACTCTTTTCACTGCTTAATACATCTCCCCCAAGGTACCATAAAACAGTATTTGAAGTGAGAGAAGGATGGGTTACAGCCCCAAAGTTGAATAGCACCATGTTACCTAGAGGAACCAACAGAGCAACTGGAGGCCAGATATTGCTGTATATTTGAGTAAAGCTCGAAGGTACCATGGTTCTTTTGACAAAGGGTACCAGATAAGGTTTAATATATTTAATGGGAGCAGTTGCAGAATTTATGAGTAGTGGGCCAAGGTGCAAAAATATAATCTGGGCCACCATCCTCCACCCTCAACCCAAGTCACAATATGCCACATGTGAATGGGTGGCAGGGAGATGCAGAGGGTGACAGCGTAAGGCAGGTGGAGGCAGAGGATGACAGGGAGAGGCAGTGAGTAACAGGGGTACAAGCACAATGGACCGAATTCATACCTGATCGCAAAACCAAAATCTTTCTCTAATGGGAAAAACCATTTGCACTGCAGGTGGGGCAGATAATGGGGTTTTGGTACCTACCTACCGGTAAATAATTTTCTCGTGGTCCATAGGGGATACTGGGGAATGCTTATTACAATGGGCATAGATGGGTCTGCTGGAGCCGGTGCACTTTAAGGAATCTTCAGCTGACTGTGTGCTGCCCCCCCCCCCCCCCTCTATGCCCCCTCCCACAGCTCAGTCTAGAAAAACTGTGCCTGAAGGAGACGGAACATACTTTGAGAGGAGGAAGAAACAGAAGAATGAGAAAGAACATAACCAGCAAAACAAGAAGAATTAGAAGGGACAGCAAAAGCTGATCCAACAATCTGTCACACAAGAACTTAACTTTTGCAGGAAAATTTACGAAGCACAGAGGTGGGCGCCCAGTATCCCCTACGGACTACGAGAAAAGGATTTACCGGTAGGTACCAAAATCCCATTTTCTCTTGCATCCATAGGGGATACTGGGGAATGCTTATTACAATGGGGACGTCCCAGAGCTGCCTTAACGAACGGGAGTGTGCGAAGACCCCTGCAATACTGAACGACCATGCTGACTGTCCTTTGACGCCAGGGTATCAAACCAATAGAATTTGACAATGTGTTTGTACCCGACCAGTTGGATGCTCGGCATAGGTGTAATGCCAAGACTCCCCGGGCAGCTGCCCAAGAGGAGCCCACCGACCTTGAAGAGTGGGCTGTAATGGAATGTGGTAGAGGCAAAACAGCTGACGAATAAAGGCCCATACACACTTGACGATGCACACGTCGTTAACGACCATCGTTAACGACTTCCCTTGAACTTCCCTTGAACAGCTGAGCAAACGACATGAGCATACACACTACCAAAGACCATTCATCGCTGAAGCATCCAAGCTGAACAGTTTATTAAAATAATGAGCTGGGAACAGGGCTGGTGAACAGTGGCTTGGTCGTTGGTCGTTCACACCATACACATTCAACGACGTCTCTGGTCGGTAACGGCCATAGTGGAAATTGAGCATACATGCTCCACAGATAAGCGAGGGTCGTTAACGTCCCGCGGGGCCGCGCATCGGTGGTCGTCGGATGCATACACACTTGACGATATAATGAGCGACGTCGTTGATGAGGGCTGAAATGAAAGACGTCGCTCATTTTATCGTCAAGTGTGTATGGGCCTGGCTTTTGGAGACTGAGTTTGATCCACGTAAGATATCTTTCATCTACCATTTGTAGTGGTTCAAACCAAGAAGATTGCGGGAAATCTAAAACCAGGTTTAGATCACAAGGTGTCGGAAGTGGTACAAAAGATGGTAGTATGTGAAGCACACCTTTGAGAAATGTCCGAATATCTGGCAGCTTGGCCAGTTGTTTCCGGAAAAGGATTGATAAAGCTGAAATCTGAATGTTTAATGGGCCAAACTTAGGCCCACATCCACTTCTGACTGTAGGAAGCATAAAAGGCGACCCAGTTTGAAATCCGCTGGCGGATATTGTCGTCCTTAACACCAGGAGACATACCTCTTCCATATTCGATGGGAATGCCTTTCTGGCTTGAAGCATAGTTAGTATTACAGCAGCCGGAAAGCTCTTCGTGGCTAGAATTTGCCTTTTCAACGTCCATGCCGTTAAACGTAACCGGTGTAAGGCTGGATAGACGAATGGGCCTTGTTAAGAAAGATCTTCCCGGAGCCAGAGGCCTGGGTTCTTCTACCATCAGGTAAATGAGAGCTGCGTACCAAGCTCTGCGTGGCCAGTCTGGGGCAATTAGAACTGTCTGAAGTCTCTCCTATTTTTGTAAAGGCAAATGGATGGAAAAGATATACTGTTTGCTAATTCTAGGGCATCGTTAGCGCATACACTGCTGTTGCCTGTGGATCTCTTGTTCTTGAACAATAACTCTGACACCTCTTTTTGTTCCGAGATGCCATCATGTCTACCTATGGGCAGCCCCACCGATATACTATCTGTTGGAAGACCTGAGGATGAAGACCTCACTCTTCTGGGTGTAGGTCTTGTCTGCTCAGAGTCCGCTTTCCCGTTCTACCGGTATAAAGATGGCTGAGATGGCCATGGCATCTCTTTCCGCCTCGAGAAGTATCTTGGAAACCTCTCTCACTGCTGCTCTTCCAACTCGTACTGTACGCCACTGATGTGGTGTTGTCGGACAGTAAATTAATGTCCTGATTGTAGTAGATGGAAGGCCTGATTTAGAGCATTGTAAATTGCAGTCAATTCCAAGATATTCATGGAGACTTAATGTGGTTTCAGGACTAACCGAACTAACATCTGGATTCCCCAGGCTCTTTCCAGAGGAAGGAAACTCTCCAAGATACTGTGTCCAGAATCATACACAGAAACTGAAATCTCCGAATAGGCATAAAGAGGGATTCCCGTATATTGAGAATCCCCACGTAATGTCTTAAGAAACCTTTTGTCGAGAATGACGCTGTGCAATAGCTGTTTGCAGGATAGCGCCCTTATGAGGAAGTGTCCAGATACTAAACTATGGGGTTTTTTTTAATTAGGAGTTGTAGCCTCCTCTCCATCCTGACCTTTTGAATACATTCGAAGCTGATGAAGGACCAAAAGGTGAGGCCTAGAATTGGTAGTGGATATTTGTTTTTTAAAATTGTAGGAATGCTAGATGATCTCCGCCATGACCTTTGTGAACGGCCATATGTGAATGTGAAGGCAGGCCTTCTTGATATCCAAAGATACCAAAAACTCCCCTTGTTCCAGGTCCTGTGATGACTGCCCTAGCAAATTCCTCGTTAAAGTTGAAGACCCTTAGGGTCCAGGGACTTCATTCAGGATGGGTCCGACAGACTCATTCACTCTCGGAACTACCAAACAGGCTGGAATAGAATCCCTTGTTCCTTGACGAGTTGGAACTAAGTTTGCAGGATTCTGTGTATGGACTCCTGTAGGGATACCTGTCTTTCGAAGAAAACTGGTAAATTTGAAGTGACAACCTATGAGGCGGGTACTCTATTTTGTATCCTTGGGTGTTAACCAGGCATCTTGGTAGGAGCTTTTCCCATGTGACTAAAATGTCTTAGGCGTGCTCCTACACTTAGGTCCTCTAGGTGCGGAGGGAGTGCGTCATGCTGTAAGCCCTGCCTGTAACAGCTGATTTCCGTCCCCTGCCTTCTGGGGCTACAGGCCACATTTGAGGCTCCTTAATGGGACCACCCTGGGACTCAAACTAAGATTCTTGAGCTTACAGGTATTGTGCTTTTGTGAGATGAGCCACAGAGCACATATGGCTGTGTCTCTAATCATGCAACATGAAAGGAATGAAAGGATGCTGCAAATAATGCCGTCTAGCTGCTGAGCTGAAGGGAAATAAGTGGATTTGTCAGCAGTAACTTGTGAACCACTTATATAAATCCACTCCAAACAAAACCTCCTATATATGGAAGGCTTTTCGCCTCTCATTTGGACTCAGCATCCGCTGTCCACTGACGAAGCCACAAGGCTCTGTGGGCAGAGACAGCCATTGATGTCATATCAGTTCTATCTACAGAGTGATCTCACACAATAGGTTGCTGACTGCTTTTGTGTTGTGCTAGAGCAGGGGTGTCCAAACTTTTTGCAAAGAGTGCCAGATTTGGTGAGGTGAAAATGTGTGGGGGCCAACCAGATACACAAATGCCCCCAGCAGTGCTGCCAGATACACAAATGCCCCCAGTGCTGCCAGATACACAAATGCCCCCAGTGCTGCCAGATACACATTATACAGTATGCCCCCAGCAGTGCTGCCAGATACACATTATATGCCCCCAGCAGTGCTACCAGATACACATGATATGCCCCCAGCAGTGCTGCCAGATGCACAAATGCCCCCAGTGCTGCCAGATACACATTATAAGCCCCCAGCAGTGCTGCCAGATACACATGATATGCCCCCAGCAGTGCTGCCAGATAGACAAATGCCCCCAGTGCTGCCAGATACACATTATATGCCCTCAGCAGTGCTGCCAGATACAGAAATGCCCCACAGTGCTGCCAGATACACATTATATGCCCCCAGCAGTGCTGCCAGATACACATTATATGCCCCCAGCAGTGCTTCCAGAAACATAAATACCCCCAGCAGTGCTGCCAGATACACAAATGCCCCCAGTGTCAGACACACATTATATGCCCCCAGCAGTGCTGCCAGATACACATTATATGTCCCCAAAGTGCTACCAGATACACATTATACAGTATGCCCCCAGCAGTGCTGCCAGATACACATTATATGCCCCCAGCAGTGCTGCCAGATACACAAATGCCCCCAGTTCCAGATACACATTCTATGCCCCCACAGTGCTGCCAGATACATTATATGCCCTCAGTAGTGCTGCCAGATACAGAAATGCCCCACAGTGCTGCCAGATACACATTATATGCCCCCAGCAGTGCTGCCAGATACACATTATATGCCACCAGCAGTGCTGCCAGATACATAAATACCCCCAGCAGTGCTGCCAGATACACAAATGCCCCCAGTGCTGCCAGATGCAAAAATACTCCCAGTGCCAGATACACATTATATGCCCCCAGCAGTGCTGCCAGACTGATCCATATACAGCGTGTCAATACCCCTAATCCCCTCTCCCTCCAGCATACTGCAGCATCGTCCAGCACTCCTGCCCCCACCACCTGCACACTCACCAGAAAGACGGCAAAAACTTCACAGCTTCACAGTGGTGGCCGGCACCCCCTCACCCGCTCAAGACAGCAAGACAGCCAGAAAGTCCTTCCGCCTCTCCTGGGAAGGTAAATGCGCGCTCGCGGGGCCCCACCATCAGCTGCTGCTGGGATGCCACTGGATTTCGCTGTCCTCACTGTGCGTCCCGTGTTTACTACTCCACCCACTTCCGGCTGCAGTGGCTGCGGGCCGGTGAAAATGTCAGCAAGCGGGAAATGTGAGCAGAGGCTGCGGACCAGGGAAATGTCAGCACGGGTCGCAATTGGTCCCCGGGCCGGACTTTGGACATACCTGTGCTCGAGTGAGCCATTATGTCTTATTGAGTTCAGGCTCTAAGGGTTTTGTAACCCAGCATCCAACCTTTACAGGTTACAGGGCCACTACTGCAGCTGCATATTATAGATTTTAGGATGGTTTCTATACTACGGTCTGAAGACTCCTTTGGTGAGGTAGCCCCTGGGACCGGAAGACAATATTTGTTTGATAGGCATGAAACCAATGGATTCACGGTTAGTGGATCTTCCCAAAGCTACCTAAGTCTAGAGGAAATGGAAATTATGACAAAAATTCCCTAGGGAATTCATTGTATTGCTGCATTAATCTGTTTGATCGCTATGAGCTACTGGAGCACTGGGTTAGGGGAAGCTTTTTCACCTCCCTTTCTAGAGACTAAGGAATCTTATTTCATTAACGTCCCTATAGGCGAAAAGAATGGTCAAAAACTGATATGTTTTCGCCTGCACGTGTCGAAAACACATGGACGAGAGGCGAATCCGCTCATCCTTTCCGACAAGTTGGAATTACAGTTTCGCTAGGGCGGAATCCTGGACTTCAATCAATAGTGAAGTGTCGGAAGTACCGATAGAAAAATAAGATTTTACTTACCGATAAATCTATTTCTCATAGTCCGTAGTGGATGCTGGGGACTCCGTCAGGACCATGGGGGGGTAGCGGCTCCGCAGGAGACAGGGCACAAAAGCAAGCTTTTAGGATCACATGGTGTGTACTGGCTCCTCCCCCTATGACCCTCCTCCAAGCCTCAGTTAGGTACTGTGCCCGGACGAGCGTACACAATAAGGAAGGATCTTGAATCCCGGGTAAGACTCATACCAGCCACACCGTACAACTTGTGATCTGAACCCAGTTAACAGTATGATAACAAAGAAGTAGCCTCTAAAAAAAGATGGCTCACAACAATAATAACCCGATTTTTGTAACAATAACTATGTACAAGTAATGCAGACAATCCGCACTTGGGATGGGCGCCCAGCATCCACTACGGACTATGAGAAATAGATTTATCGGTAAGTAAAATCTTATTTTCTCTAACGTCCTAGTGGATGCTGGGGACTCCGTCAGGACCATGGGGATTATACCAAAGCTCCCAAACGGGCGGGAGAGTGCGGATGACTCTGCAGCACCGAATGAGAGAACTCCAGGTCCTCCTCAGCCAGGGTATCAAATTTGTAGAATTTTACAAACGTGTTCCCCCCTGACCACGTAGCTGCTCGGCAAAGTTGTAAAGCCGAGACCCCTCGGGCAGCCGCCCAAGATGAGCCCACCTTCCTTGTGGAATGGGCATTTACAGATTTTGGCTGTGGCAGGCCTGCCACAGAATGTGCAAGCTGAATTGTACTACAAATCCAACGAGCAATAGTCTGCTTAGAAGCAGGAGCACCCAGCTTTTTGGGTGCATACAATATAAACAGCAAGTCAGACTTTCTGACTCCAGCCGTCCTGGAATTATATATATATATATATATATATATATATATATTTTCAGGGCCCTGACAACGTCTAGCAACTTGGAGTCCTCCAAGTCCGTAGTAGCCGCAGGCACCACAATAGGTTGTTTCAGGTGAAACGCTGACACCACCTTAGGAAGAAACTGGGGACGAGTCCGCAGTTCTGCCCTGTCCGAATGGAAAATCAAATATGGGCTTTTGTAAGACAAAGCCGCCAATTCTAACACTCGCCTGGCCGAGGCCAGGGCCAACAGCATGGTCACTTTCCATGTGAGATATTTCAAATCCACAGATTTGAGCGGTTCAAACCAATATGATTTGAGGAATCCCAACACTACGTTGAGATCCCACGGTGCCACTGGAGGCACAAAAAGGGGCTGTATATGCAATACTCCCTTGACAAATGTCTGGACTTCAGGAACTGAAGCCAATTCTTTCTGGAAGAAAATCTACAGGGCCGAAACTTGAACCTTAATGGACCCCAATTTGAGGCTCATAGACACTCCTGTTTGCAGGAAGTGCAGAAATCGACCTAGTTGAAATTTCTTCGTGGGGCCTTCCTGGCCTCACCCACGCAACATATTTTCACCACATGTGGTGATAACGTTGTGCGGTCACCTCCTTCCTGGCTTTGACCAGGGTAGGTATGACCTCTTCCGGAATGCCTTTTCCCTTAGGATCCGGCGTTCAACCGCCATGCCGTCAAACGCAGCCGCGGTAAGTCTTGGAACAGACATGGTACTTGCTGAAGCAAGTCCCTTCTTAGCTCCCGAGGCCATTAGTCCTCTGTGAGCATCTCTTGAAATTCCGGGTACCAAGTCCCTCTTGGCCAATCCGGAGCCACGAGTATAGTTCTTACTCCTCTACGTCTTATAATTCTCAATACCTTGGTTATGAGAAGCAGAGGAGGGAACACATACACCGACTGTTACACCCGCGGTGTTACCAGGACATCCACAGCTATCGCCTGAAGGTCTCGTGACCTGGCGCAATACCTGTCCCGTTTTTTGTTCGGGCGGGATGCCATCATGTCCACCTTTGGTCTTTCCCAACGGTTCACAATCATGCGGAAAACTTCCCGATGAAGTTCCCACTCTCCCGGGTGGAGGTCGTGCCTGCTGAGGAAGTCTGCTTCCCAGTCGTCCACTCCCGGAATGAACACTGCTGACAGTGCTATCACATGATTTTCCGCCTAGCGAAAAATCCTTGCAGTTTTGCCACTGCCCTCCTGCTTCTTGTGCCGCCCTTTCTGTTTACGTGGGCGACTGCCGTGATGTTATCCCACTGGATCAATACCGGCTGACCTTAAAGCAGAGGTCTTGCTAAGTTTAGAGCATTATAAATTTGCTCTTAGCTCCAGTATATTTATGTGGAGAGAATTCTCCAGACTTGATCACACTCCCTGGAAATTTTTTCCCTGTGTGACTGCTCTCCAGCCTCTCAGGCTGGCCTCCGTGGTCACCAGCACCCAATCCTGAATGCCGAATCTGCGGCCCTCTAGAAGATGAGCACTCTGTAATCACCACAGGAGAGACACCCTTGTCCTTGGATATAGGGTTATCCGCTGATGCATCTGAAGATGCGATCCGGACCATTTGTCCAGCAGATCCCACTGAAGAGTTCTTGCGTGAAATCTGCCGAATGGAATCGCTTCGTAATAAGCCACCATTTTTACCAGGACTCTTGTGCAATGATGCACTGACACTTTTCCTGGTTTTAGGAGGATCCCGATTAGCTCGGATAACTCCCTGGCTTTCTCCTCTGGGAGAAACACCTTTTTCTGGACTGTGTCCAGAATCATCCCTAGGACCAGCCGACGTGTCGTCGGAACAACTGCGGTTTTGGAATATTTAGAATCCACCCGTGTTGTCGTAGAACTACTTGAGATAGTGCTACTCCGACCTCCAACTGTTCTCTGGACCTTGTTCTTATCAGGAAGTCGTCCATTTTCTTTGAAGACGAATCCTCATTTCGGTCATTACCTTGGTAAGGACCCGGGGTGCCTTGGACAATCCAACGGCATCGTCTGAAACTGATAGTGACAGTTCTGTACTACGAACCTGAGGTACCCTCGGTGAGAAAGGCAACTTTTTGGGACATGGAGGTAAGCATCCCTGATGTCCCGGGACACCATATAGTCCCCTTCTTCCCGGTTCGCTATCACTGCTCTGAGTGACTCCATCTGGATTTGAACTTTTGTAAGTGTTCAAATATTTCAGATTTAGAATAGGTCTCACCTAGCCTTCTGGCTTCAGTACCACCATATAATGTGGAATAATACCCCTTTCCTTGTTGTAGGAGGGGTACTTTGATTATCACCTGCTGGGAATACAGCTTGTGAATTGTTTTCAATACTGCCTCCCTGTCGGAGGGAGACATTGGTACAGCAGACTACAGGAACCTGCGAGGGGGAAACGTCTCGACATTCCAATCTGTACCCCTTGGATACTACTTGTAGGATCCAGGGGTCCTGTACGGTCCCAGCGTCATGCTGAGAACTTGGTAGAAGCGTTGGAGGGCTTCTGTTCCTGGGAATGGGCTGCCTGCTGCAGTCTTCTTCCCTTTCCTCTATCCCTGGGCAGATATGACTCTTATAATAATAATAATAATAATAATAATAATAATAATAATTTTATTTATATAGCGCTCTTTCTCCAACAGGACTCAAGGCGCTTTACAGACATCAAAAACAATGCACATGATACAGAGGATTTGAGTAATACAACAATAGACAAGCAACACAGACATAAAAGAAAAATCTTAAGTCCACAGAAAGCATAACGCAGGATTGGTGAAGGCATTTTGGGTAATAATTTCCAAGGGTTGTGTATTCCACCCTTATAGGTACCAAGTGCAGCAGCCACCCTGGGCGCTAAGCGTAGGATTACCCAGGTGGAATAGTCTACCCCTAGAAGAGATGACACAAAATGGGGGTGATTTCAGAGTCCTACAGTTTAGAGTAGGGTTCCAACAAAACCACAAGGTCCATGTATTTTTCATCCCATCCACAAGTGTACCATATGGGGCAGCCATGTTGGGCGCACTTTGAAGGTTACACTGTGGGAGGTGAGCCATGCAAGGGCCAAGTTCATATATGGGAAAACTGATGCTTATGTAATAGTATGTACCCTGCATGTAGGGCATGATGGAAAGGTGTGCAATCAGTGGAGGTAAACATTACAGGAAAAACACATGGTGGGTTGGAAGCGAGCAATGGAGAGAAAAAAAAATAAAAAACACAATAGCAGGTAACTAGTGGCAGAAGTCGGAGTGGGATAACATTTTGATCAGATCTTAGTTAGGGTGGGTATGAGAATGAGGGGGGCATACTCAGACGCAATGGGGATGTCCCTGCTGATCCCGGTCCTGGTGCTCTTCCCCCACAGTTCCCTGTTCATCTTGATGGTTAGGCCCAGGGACAGACTTGATGTTCTCAGACAGAGAGGTTGTAAGCCTGGTCTTGGTGTTCTCATGTTTGAGGCGAGGAGAGGCCACATAAAGTTCCAGAGTTTTTAGGTTGTAATGCAGGCCTTGTGTTAATTTGTAAGTTTGTTTGCCTTCTGTTTACCTTCGGTTTAACACAGGTATAACACTGCTATTGATATTAGCTGCCACTTAATAACTAGCCACTTCATATACTAGTCACTGCAGCGTCCTTATAGGCCGGGCGTCCTATACTATACTGGTTAAGTAAGTCTACAAACACATGCTCTTTGTGATTACACCCCCCTCCCCCACACAGCAACCCTCAACCAAAAGGTGATAATCAACTACCAACTGTGAGATCACTAAGCCCCAGTCAATCACAAGGTTTTTGCTGACTACAGATATTAATCCACTTAACAATTTACCAAATATATCTTTTAGCAAAAAACACAGTGATCAGCTCTCTGCTGTAGTTACCAAATATATCTTTTAGCAAAAAACACAGTGATCAGCTCTCTGCTGTAGTTACCAAATATATCTTTTAGCAAAAAACACAGTGATCAGCTCTCTGCTGTAGTTACCAAATATATCTTTTAGCAAAAAACACAGTGATCAGCTCTCTGCTGTAGTTACCAAATATATCTTTTAGCAAAAAACACAGTGATCAGCTCTCTGCTGTAGTTACCAAATATATCTTTTAGCAAAAAACACAGTGATCAGCTCTCTGCTGTAGTTACCAAATATATCTTTTAGCAAAAAACACAGTGATCAGCTCTCTGCTGTAGTTACCAAATATATCTTTTAGCAAAAAACACAGTGATCAGCTCTCTGCTGTAGTTACCTGTTGGTGAAAAGGAGAGACAGGAGTCAATTCCAAATATCAGTTGAAGATGCAACCAATGAAACACAGGTATAACACTGCTATTGATATTAGCTGCCACTTAATAACTAGCCACTTCATATACTAGTCACTGCAGCGTCCTTATAGGCCGGGCGTCCTATACTATTATAGGGACGAAAGGACTGAGGCTGAAAAGACGGTGTCTTTTTCTGCAGAGATGTGACTTGGGGTAAAAATAGGATTTTGGTACTTACCAGGTAAATCCTTTTCTTTGAATCCATAGGGGGCACTGGAGTACTCTTGGGATATGGACGGGCGGAGCCGAACAAAGGCACTGAATATTCAAATTTAGGACTCTCCCCCCCCTCCATATCCCCAAGTACCTCAGTGTACTTTGCCAGTGTTTTTTACTGAGCGAACAGGATATAGAGAGGTTGACAATGGAGAATCCCTATAACATAACGGACAACCACAAAGTTGATCCGTAACCTTATTGTCAACTAAACAGTTGACACCTTAACCGATAGAACTTTATAATTTGAGCCAATTGGTGAAAATGTGTTACCCTAAGCTCCTTCGAGCTTAATACCATCCAAGTTAAATTTGTTCACTAAGCTCCCTTGAGCTTACAACAACCCAGGTAAAACTGCTCTGGGTGGGCGTCCAGTGCCCCCTATGGATTCAAAGAAAAGGATTTACCTGGTAAGTACCAAAATCCTATTTTCTTTATCATCCACTAGGGGTCACTGGAGTACTCTTGGGACGTACCAAAGCTTCCCTCGTGGGCGGGAGAGCTGTTTGATACTTGTAACAGTAGGCAGCCAAAGCTAAATGCTGATGGCGCCACCATTCATAACGTGTAAACGTGCACAAACGTGGTGCACTAAAGGCTATGTAGCCGCGTCGTAGACGCTCCACGACCCGCTGGGTGTGACATTCCCACAGAACCTGTGGGATGCTATTACTGACGTAGGCGATTGTAACTTAGCCTTAAGTAAGCCTGACTTGTAGTCATTATTATCCAACTGGATAAAATCTGCTGAGAAACTGGCTAACCCCAGTTTGCAGTATCATATAGAACAAACAACGTATTCATATCACGTACTACATATATAAACGCGTAACGCGTGTACCACATTCAGAATTTTAGAATGTGCTGTCCCCACAGGAACCACTATTGGTATATTGATGTGAAGAATACGAAAGCGGATTTTGTCGGAAGATCTGCTTTGTAATGAGAAAACTCAAATACGGTGGCTTGGAATACAAGGCACCCAAATATGAAAACAAAATCCTTGCCGAAGCACCCTTGGCGAAGCCAAGGCTAGAAGAAAAATGTTTTCCAAAGTGAGAACTTAATACCCATTTGTTGTACGGGTTCAAAAATATGAAACTTAATTCCCATTTGTTGAAAGGATTCCAAAATATGAAAACTAAGAAATCTGAACCCAACCTCAAATCGCCTGGCGCTGTAGGTGGGATAAATAGAGTCTGAACTTTGGTGACACCTTGTAGAAAGATGTTTACAGACGTAAATAGAGGCAAACGCTTTGAAAATAAGTTTACCACACAGATACCTGCACTCTTAGTGCAGATGAACGCAGTTTTCCATCCCATCCCGTTTAACAGAATACGGGTACTTGAAGTATGATGTTGGAAACTTCCGAGGTTTACAACCTATGTAAGCACACGAAATTTTTTAATTATGAGCTGCCTTAAGCGGCTTACTATTTCGTAACATGGTTGGTATAACCGATACTGTAATTCTCTATTTTTTAAGAGAGAGGTCTGAACTCTCACCCCGTCAACCGCAGCTGCGGTACATAGATAATAGGTACATAGGTAACTATGGGTAAAAGAACGTTCCGTGATGTAACAGGTTGGCCGTATTATGAGCGGGGCAAGATCGTGTGCAAGTATTACTTGAAAATTCGAGAAGCAAACTTCTCCGAAACCCATGAGATACCACCAGTATGACTGTGACGAACTGTCTTCTGATCCGTTTTGGCAACGAAGAGAGAAGCGGAAAATGGTGGAGCCAGATACACGATGCTGAATGACCCCATGAATGTGATGTACATATACTGAGCTTTTGTAATTGTGGCGAGATGCCATTATGTATACTTGGGGTAACCGCCTTCTGTGGACTCACATATGAAACACCTCTGGATTTAATGTCCAGTTTTCAAGATCCAAACCCTGACGGGTGAGATCTTTTGTCTAACAAATGTCCACTCACGGATTGATGTCTTGACATTTTCACATAATGGCGTTCTGAGCCATTGAAGATTTGAGTTACCTGCCGCATTGCCATGCGGCTTCTTGGTTTTCACTGGTTGTTGTGTATGCAACTGCCGTTGCTTTGTTTGACTGCTTAAGGGCAGCGTGAGCTAGGCATGAAAAAACAAAATTACATGAAACTCACGGTTGTTCCTGTCTACAGAAATCTTTAGTAAAAAGCGAAAGATTTATTCGTTCTGAAGAGAACCCAGAGTCTATCCCTGGACAGACTGAAAACGAATTATTTATTGCATTGTAAAATGCACAGAGTTCTAGGACATTTATCTATTGCATTGTAAAATGCACAGAGTTCTAGGACATTTATTGACAGCAATCTGTCGTGTTTTAGAACCTTTGCGTTGATTTTAACTACAAATCCTGACTCTCTGTGACTGTCGTCCAGAGTATACGCACCCTTGTCCCTCTGTGAGAAACGCGATTGAAAACACATCTTTATTCTTAATAAGTGAATACACCAATGTACCGCTAATGTGCGTGTACCTTTGTTCTTGCTGGTGTAGTAGGTAAAAGTCTTTGATTTACCGTATTTATAATCTTACCTAGGAATTGACATCGTTTAGACCGACTTAGATGTGATTGTTTTCGAACTTAATCTGCTACCGCAGTATACCTTAGTAGCGCAAGATAGAGGAACTTTGTTGATACATAGTTCTTATGTGAGATGAGCGATTATTCCAACATCACTTTGGTAAATACCGGCAGCGATAAGCAACGGTATAAATGAAATGGTTAATGGTTGTGGCGATTTGCAAACGCTAGAACCTGTGATGAAGAAACCGGACTGGGTAAATACGCATTGTGAAGATCAAATGCAATTATACAATTTTGTGGCTGCAATAAGCAAAAACTAACTGCAGAAAATCCATTTTCATTTTCTAACTGTAGTAAATGACTTGCTGATTGATATTGCAACGGAGCTGTTTGATTTTGCTCAAACAGACGGGAATAAGTCATTTTGACTCTGTTGGCGTACTATTGACTGGTTTATAACCCAGCAAAGACTAAATGACAACCTGCCAAACCGTTCGCCAGAAGCAGTTTTGTACTCTAAGCTGTAAATAGCTGAGACATATATGAGTTGAAGTCATGAAACCTCGCAAATGTAACCTGAAAAGACGCACTTCCACAAATGTAAAAGAGGTCATCAAACCACTGGCTTGCTGACTGTAACGTCCTGTCGTTACAAGACGTGACTGATGTTTATAAAAGAATAAAACGCTGTTACAAGTATATTGTATGCGCTAATGGCAGAATATCGTAAAGGGATAAAATGTCGTTACACATATATCCAATTTAGGAGCAAACAAGCTCTGGGCTTGTCGCGCTTAACTAGCGACAATTTGAAAATAACCGGCGTTAGCAAAAGCTTTACAGATATACTCTGCAGCTTCTTTTAACCGTGATCGGCATGGTTCCATAGATAGATTCTAGTGACCCAAATGTATCTGTGGTTTTTATAATGTTTGACAGAAACGCATATACCAATGGCGGATCGCGTCCTTTTGGAAACTATTATGTATGGTTGTCTGAAACCCCGCACTATCTGAGTGCTGGACTAATGTACCCTGCTCACTTGTAGTTATCGGTGTGAGATTTGACATAGAATCGTGCATTAAATTATAAGACTAGTGAAATAAACACTCTGGTACCCAAAGGAAAATTGTCACTTTGGAAAGATTGTCTTTTGTTAGCGCTGGCGGAGTTATTCTGAGACTCCGATTACCGCTGTTTTAATTTGAATTGCCAATGTTAACATTTTTAGTCTGCACTAGAGCCTTATTCGCTATGTAGACAGACATCATAATAGGCAACAGACAGACACTTGCACGATTATTATATGGCATATATATCTATATATATATGTTATTGCTGAACAGCATATTTATTAGGAAACCAAAGTCTTTATGTGAAAAGCAGTTCACATGGGCATGAAACCCGAACCAAATTCCTACTAACACCCCTGCGCCTTCTGGTGGCTTAAAGATGTAGGGCAGGAATGTTCCAGAATTATCTTGAACTAAAAAAAAAAATTCCCACTAACACCCCTGCGCCTCCTTGTGGAGTAGAGGTGTATGGTCTGGAATTATAACTGGAAAACCAGCAATGATTAAAATGGCCGTCATGCCATGCTTTCCCAGAAAATCATAGTACAGGGTACCTGCTGCAGTTTTAATATAGGCTTAATAGCCTATTATACAGTTATTATGCTTAATAGCCTATTATACATAGGATACAGTAAAATATATGTATTCAAATAATATGAGCACTGCCTGCAGTGTATTTATGCAACTGTAACCAAAAATAACAGAAAACATGGTTAAACGTGTAATAGGTTATGCCACTGATAACCTATTGCCAGCCAAAGCCTCATATATATATTATATATATATACAAAGTGTTTACACCTATAATCACAGTTCATACTGATATTATTGCCAGCAAAAGCTTCATTATATTTATATATATAAAACGTGCTGTTAACGTGCTGCGCTGCTTGTGTATTTTGAACCCATGCAGCCTTTGCTGCTGCTATGGGTATTATTCCCCCCCCCCCCCCTGCATCCCTTACCTGCAGCGTACGGAGATCGGGAGCAGGGAGAGCAGGAGAGCCTGATCTAGCGCCGGGGAGCCGTCCGGCAGCTGCTTCCTACAGCAGTACACAGTCTCCCTGTGTCTGCGGTGTGTCTTTGGAAAAGTGGCCTGCGTCCTTTAGTGACGTGCGGCCACTGTCTCGGCGGCGTGTAGCGGTGCCGGGCCATGAAAGCAGTGAGAGCGGCCGGCGTCTGAGTGACGTGCGGCCGCTCTCTTAGTTGAGCTCCCGGAGAATGTCGGCGGCGTGTAACGGTGCCGCAGCAGAGCAGTGAGAGCGGCCGGCGTCTGAGTGACGTGCGGCCGCTCTACTTAGTTCAGCCCAGGAAAATGGCGGTAGCGTCTAGCGGTGCCGTGCCCTCAGAGCAGTGAGAGCGGCCGGCGTCTGAGTGACGTGCGGCCGCTCTCTTAGTACAGCGCACGGAGATTCTCGTACCGGGCCATCAGCGCAGTGAGAGCGGCCAACGTCTGAGTGACGTGCGGCCGCTCTGCAAGACCTTCAGCGGCGTGTAGTTCACGTGCTCAGCGGCTATGTCATTTCTACAGCATAACACACACACAGCAGGGCGGCAGCGTGAGCTGACCGCCCTGACACTCATACCTTGTGCCGCCTTCTCTTCTCTCTGCAAGCTCCGTTTCAGCCTCATCTTGGCTGTGACGGAGCTTCTGTAAGTGTAAGCTCCTTCCAGCTCTTTGTCTTATCCTGGCTGTAACGGATCTTCTTTCTGTAAGCTCCGTTCAGTTTAAAGGAGACAATGGCTGCCTGTGGCTGTGAGGGTGCTCTTTGTGAGGACCGACACGCCATGCGCTTGTCTATAGCGCCTGTGGCTGTGAGGGTGCTCTTTGTGAGGACCGACACGCCATCCGCTGCCTTGCAGCGACACCATCCCGGACCCATGTTTTTCCATAAACTGAGACGGGCAGTGTAAAAATTAAAAATAAAAATAAAAATCTGAAAAGTGGCCATTGCCACAAGCCGATGTTCATCTGTGAGCACCGAAAAAACACTGGCAAAGTACACTGAGGTACTTGGGGATATGGAGGGGGGGGAGAGTCCTAAATTTGAATATTCAGTGCCTTTGTTCGGCTCCGCCCGTCCATATCCCAAGAGTACTCCAGTGACCCCTAGTGGATGATAAAGAAAAACGGTGGATTTTCCAGCAGTTGCCGTGACCACCAGGTCCCATGGACCGACCCCAAATAACTCCTCCCCTTTATACGGCAATACATCTTTGTGCCGTTTGGAATCTGCATCACCTGACCACTGTCGTGTCCATAAACATCTTCTTGCAGATATGGACATCGCATTTACTCTTGATGCCAGAGTGCAAATATCCCTCTGCGCATCTCGCATATATAGAAATGCATCCTTTAAATGCTCTATAGTCAATAAAATACTGTCCCTGTCAAGGGTATCAATATTTTTAGTCAGGGAATCCGACCAAGCCACCTCAGCTCTGCACATCCAGGCTGAGGCGATCGCTGGTCGCAGTATAACACCAGCATGTGTGTGTATACTTTTTAGGATATTTTCCAGCCTCCTATCAGCTGGCTCCTTAAGTACGGCCCTATCTGTAGATGGTACCGCCACTTGTTCTGATAAGCATGTGAGCGCCTTATCCACCCTAAGGGGTGTTTCCGAACGCGCCCTAACTTCTGGCGGGAAAGGGTATACCGCCAATAATTTTCTATCGGGGGAAACCCACGCATCATCACACACTTCATTTAATTTATCTGATTCAGGAAAAACTACAGGTAGTTTTTTCACATCCCACATAATACCCTTTTTTGTGGTACTTGTAGTATCAGAAATATGTAACACCTCCTTCATTGCCCTTAACGTGTGGCCCTAAAGGAAAATACGTTTGTTTCTTCACCGTCGACACTGAAATCAGTGTCCGTGTCTGGGTCTGTGTCGACCGACTGAGGTAAATGGGCGTTTTACAGCCCCTGACAGTGTTTGAGACGCCTGGGCAGGTACTAATTTGTTCGCCGGCCGTCTCATGTCGTCAACCGGCTTGCAGCGTGTTGACATTATCACGTAATTCCATAAATAAGCCATCCATTCCGGTGTCGACTCCCTAGAGAGTGACATCACCATTACAGGCAATTTGCTCCGCCTCCTCACCAACATTTTCCTCATACATGTCGACACACACGTACCGACATACAGCACACACATAGGGAATGCTCTGATAGAGGACAGGACCCACTAGCCCTTTGGGGAGACAGAGGGAGAGTTTGCCAGCACACACCAAAACGCTATAATTATATAGGGACAACCTTTATATAAGTGTTCCTCCCTTATAGCATTTAATATATATTCATATCGCCAAATCAGTGCCCCCCCTCTCTGTTTTAACCCTGTTTCTGTAGTGCAGTGCAGGGGAGAGCATGGGAGCCTTCCCACCAGCATTTCTGTGAGGGAAAATGGCGCTGTGTGCTGAGGAGAATAGGCCCCGCCCCCTTTTCGGCGGGCTTCTTCTCCGGAGTTTGTGATATCTGGCAGGGGTTAAATACATCCATATAGCCTCAAGGGCTATATGTGATGTATTTTTCGCCATACAGGTATTATACATTGCTGCCCAGGGCGCCCCCCCCCCCGCGCCCTGCACCCTCCGTGACCGCTGTGTGAAGTGTGCTGACAACAATGGCGCACAGCTGCAGTGCTGTGCGCTACCTGATGAAGACTGAAAGTCTTCTGCCGCCTGGTTCCGGACCTCTTCAATCTTCAGCATCTGCAAGGGGGGTCGGCGGCGCGGCTCCGGGACGAACCCCAGGGCGAGACCTGTGTTCTGACTCCCTCTGGAGCTAATGGTGTCCAGTAGCCTAAGAAGCCAATCCATCCTGCACGCAGGTGAGTTCACTTCTCTCCCCTAAGTCCCTCGATGCAGTGAGCCTGTTGCCAGCAGGACTCACTGAAAATAAAGAACCTAAAAACTTTTTCTAAGCAACTCTTTAAGAGAGCCACCTAGATTGCACCCTGCTCGGACGGGCACAAAAACCTAACTGAGGCTTGGAGGAGGGTCATAGGGGGAGGAGCCAGTACACACCATGTGATCCTAAAAGCTTGCTTTTGTGCCCTGTCTCCTGCGGAGCCGCTACCCCCCCATGGTCCTGACGGAGTCCCCAGCATCCACTAGGACGTTAGAGAAAAGAAAATTACATATATATATATATATATATATATATATATATATACACACACACACACACACACACACACACACACACACACACTCTCATATTGCCCTTTCAAAACTGGCTATATAATTTTGGGGACACTGGGAAGGTAACAACAAATTTCTGTGGTTTGTGAAACCCCAGAGTACACTTGAGTGTTCTTATCTGGAATCACCAGAATCTCTCTTATTGTCAAATTGAGCGTTTCCACTCCCTGAGAAGGGGTGTTAGATATCTTACTCATTTTACAGCTAGTATGTGTAATACCTCTGGAACATGAGCTTTTGAGGCATAAATGATAACAGGATTTTTTGAACCCCCAATCCACATGTGAGGTCCGCTCAGGCTGTGGTGTTAATGCAGCCACACTGTTTATCTGTACCAGCGGTGAGATGGCGCCCACTGTGTGCTGTCCTCTGCTCACTAATTATTTATACTGGCAGTGCAGATACATATTGCTGAAAGCAGTGCTCCCTCACACCTAAAAGACTGAAATAGCCAGTTTTGCACTTTGCTGATCACAGTAGTTCTCTTTATGCAGAGCAGTGTGACCAGTGTGCGTCTGTGCCACCATTTGAACCGGGAACCCCGCTACTCGGGGCCCCAGTTTTTACTCACCAATCTTTTTATCTTCAGCTGTTAGGGTTGGCGGCAGACTGCGGGTCCCAGTGCTAATCCTTAATCTTACTGCGGCGCAAGTATCCTCAGGACAGATGTCCTGTCAGCCGGGGACCCGGGGCCATACCTCTCTATTAGGTCTGGAGCCCCCACCCCCACAAGTCCCAAGAAGCAGACAGGTAGTTGCCAGCTACCCTGTCTGAAAATAATAAAGTTTAAAATAAATATAAAGAAAAACTCTGGAGCCCTCCAGAGATGTAACCGGCTCTGAGGGCACATTTTTCTAAACTGAGCTGTGGGAGGAAGCATAGAGGGTAGGAGTCAGCACGCAGTCAGTTGAAGATTTCTTAAAAATGCACCGGCTCCAGCTGACCCATCTATACCCCACTGTAATAAGCATTCCCCAGTATCCCCTATGGATGGAAGAGAAATAACATGTGCAGAAAAAGTTAGATTTGGGTGGGTTATTTTGTTTCTGTACAGGGTAAATACTGGCTGCTTTATTTTTACACTGCAATTTAGATTTCAGTTTGAACACACCCCACCAAAATCTAACTCTCTCTGCACATGTTATATCTGCCCCTCCTGTACTGAACATGGTTTTGCCCATTAGAGAAAAATGTTGCTGCTGCGATCAGGTCTGAATTAGGCCCAATGTCCTGTATGGTTTGGAGAACAGGAACACAGACGCCTCTTCTCTATCTGGTCCCCACCCAATGTGCTTTCCTCAGTTCAGCACTTGGTAAGGAAGATTCTAACAGGGCCAGTTACACCGGCTGCGAGCTGCCTATAATTCACAGCCAGCAGTGAATAAAAAAAAAAATAAGATTTTACTCACCGGTAAATCTATTTCTCGTAGTCCGTAGTGGATGCTGGGCCTCCGTAAGGACCATGGGGAATAGCGGCTCCGCAGGAGACTGGGCACAACTAAAGAAAGCTTTAGGACTACCTGGTGTGCACTGGCTCCTCCCACTATGACCCTCCTCCAGACCTCAGTTAGGATACTGTGCCCGGAAGAGCTGACACACTAAGGAAGGATTTTGAATCCCGGGTAAGACTCATACCAGCCACACCAATCACACCGTATGACTCGTGATACTATACCCAGTTAACAGTATGAAATATAACTGAGCCTCTCAACAGATGGCTCAACAATAACCCTTTAGTTAGGCAATAACTATATACAAGTATTGCAGACAATCCGCACTTGGGATGGGCGCCCAGCATCCACTACGGACTACGAGAAATAGATTTACCGGTGAGTAAAATCTTATTTTCTCTGACGTCCTAAGTGGATGCTGGGACTCCGTAAGGACCATGGGGATTATACCAAAGCTCCCAAACGGGCGGGAGAGTGCGGATGACTCTGCAGCACCGAATGAGCAAACTCTAGGTCCTCCTCAGCCAGAGTATCAAACTTGTAGACTCTTGCAAAAGTGTTTGAACCCGACCAAGTAACAGCTCGGCAAATTTGTAAAGCCGAGACCCCTCGGGCAGCCGCCCAAGAAGAGCCCACTTTCCTCGTGGAATGGGCTTTTACAGATTTAGGGTGCGGCAGTCCAGCCGCAGAATGTGCAAGTTGAATCGTGCTACAGATCCAGCGAGCAATAGTCTGCTTAGAAGCAGGAGCACCCAGCTTGTTGGGTGCATACAGGATAAATAGCGAGTCAGTTTTCCTGACTCCAGCCGTCCTGGAAACTGGAAACGTCCAGTAACTTGGAATCCTCCAAGTCCCAAGTAGCCGCAGGCACCAGGATAGGTTGGTTCACATGAAAAACTGATACCACCTTAGGAAGGAATTGGGAACGAGTCCTCAATTCCGCCCTATCCATATAAAAAAATTAGATAAGGGCTTTTGCATGATAAAGCCGCTAATTCTGATACACGCCTGGCCGACGCCAAGGCCAACAGCATGACCACTTTCCACGTGAGGTATTTTAGCTCCACGGATTTAAGTGGCTCAACCCAATGCGACTTCAGGAAATCAAACACCACGTTGAGATCCCACGGTGCCACTGGAGGCACAAACGGGGGCTGACTATGCAGCACTCCCTTAACAAAAGTCTGAACTTCAGGCAGTGAAGTCAGTTCTATTTTGGAAGAAAATCGATAGAGCAGAAATCTGGACCTTAATGGAACCCAATTTTAGGCCCATAGTCACCCCTGACTGTAGGAAGTGCAGAAATCGACCTAGCTGAAATTCCTCCGTTGGGGCCTTCTTGGCCTCACAGCATGCAACATAATTCCGCCATATGCGGTGATAATGGTTTGCGTTCACTTCTTTCCTAGCTTTAATTAGCGTATGGATAACTTCCTCCGGAATGCCCTTTTCCTTCAGGATCCGGCGTTCAACCGCCATGCCGTCAAACGCAGCCGCGGTACGTCTTGGAACAGACAGGCCCCCTGCTGCAGCAGGTCCTGTCTGAACGGCAGAGGCCATGGGTCCTCTGAGATCATTTCTTGGAGTTCTGGGTACCAAGCTCTTCTTGGCCAATCCGGAACAATGAATATAGGCCCTCATTCCGAGTTGATCGGTCGCAAGGCGAATTTAGCAGAGTTACACACGCTAAGCCGCCGCCTACTGGGAGTGTATCTTAGCATCTTAAAATTGCGACCGATGTATTCGCAATATTGCGATCACAAACTACTTAGCAGTTTTAGAGTAGCTCCACACTTACTCTGCCTGTGCGATCAGTTCAGTGCTTGTCGTTCCTGGTTTGACGTCACAAACACACCCAGCGTTCGCCCAACCACTCCCCTGTTTCTCCGGCCACTCCTGCGTTTTTTCCGGAAACGGTAGCGTTTTCAGCCACACGCCCATAAAACGCCGTGTTTCCGCCCAGTAACACCCATTTCCTGTCAATCACATTACGATCGCCGGAGCGATGAAAAAGCCGTGAGTAAAAATACTATCTTCATAGCAAAGATACTTGGCGCAGTGCGAATATTGCGCATGCGCACTAAGCGGAATTTCACTGCGATGCGATGAAAAATACCGAGCGAACGACTCGGAATGAGGGCCATAGTTCTTACTCCTCTCCTTCTTATTATTCTCATTACCCTGGGTATGAGAGGCAGAGAAGGGAACACATACACCGACTGGTACACCCACGGTGTTACCAGAGCATCCACAGCTATCGCCTGAGGGTCCCTTGACCTGGCGCAATATCTTTTTAGCTTTTTGTTGAGGCGGGACGCCATCATGTCCACCTGTGGCCTTTCCCAACGGTGTACAATCATTTGGAAGACTTCTGGATGAAGTCCCCACTCTCCCGGGTGGAGGTCGTGTCTGCTGAGAAAGTCTGCTTCCCAGTTGTCCACTCCGGGAATGAAAACTGCTGACAATGCTAACACATGATTTTCCGCCCATCAGAGAATCCTTGTGGCTTCTGCCATCGCCATCCTGCTTCTTGTGCCGCCCTGTCGGTTTACATGAGCGACCGCCGTGATGTTGTCTGACTGGATCAGCACCGGCCGGTGTTGAAGCAGGGGTCTAGCCTGACTTAGGGCATTGTAAATGGCCCTTAGTTCCAGAATATTTTTGTGTAGGGAAGTCTCCTGACTTGTCCATAGTCCTTGGAAGTTTCTTCCCTGTGTGACTGCCCCCCAGCCTCGAAGGCTGGCATCCGTGGTCACCAGGACCCAGTCCTGTATGCCGAATCTGCGGCCCTCTAGAAGATGAGCACTCTGCAGCCACCACAACAGCGACACCCTGGCCCTTGGAGACAGGGTTATCCGCCGATGCATCTGAAGATGCGACCCGGACCACTTGTCCAACAGATCCCACTGGAAGATCCGTGCATGGGAACTGGCGAATGGAATTTCTTCGTAAGAAGCTACCATCTTTCCCAGGGCTCGCGTGCATTGATGCACCGACACCTGTATTTGTATTAGGAGGTCTCTGTCTAGAGACGACAACTCCTTGGACTTCTCCTCCGGGAGAAACCCTTTTTTCTTGTTCTGTGTCCAGAACCATACCCAGGAACAGTAGACGCGTCGTAGGAACCAGCTGCGACTTTGGAATATTCAGAATCCAGCCGTGCTGTTGTAGCACACTTCCCGAGATAGTGCTACTCCGACGAACAACTGCTCCCTGGACCTCGCCTTTATAAGGAGATCGTCCAAGTACGGGATAATTATTTCGGCCATTACCTTGGTAAATACCCTCGGTGCCGGGGACAGACCAACGGCAACGTCTGGAATTGGGAATGACAATCCTGTACCACAATTTTGAGGTACTCCTGGTGAGGAGGGTAAATAGGGACATGCAGGTAAGCATCCTTGATGTCCAGTGATACCATGAAATTCTCCAGGCTTGCAATAATCGCCCTGAACGATTCCATTTTGAACTTGAACCTTCGTATATAAGTGTTCAAGGATTTCAATTTTAGAATGGGTCTCACCGAACCGTCTGGTTTCGGTACCACAAACATTTTGAAATAGTAACCCCGGCCTTGTTGAAGGAGGGGTACCTTGATTTCACCTGCTGGAAGTACAGCTTGTGAATTGCCGCCAGTACTACCTCCCTTTCTCCCAGGGCAGCAGGCAAGGCTGATGTGAGGTAACGGCAAGGGGGAGTCGCCTCAAACTCCAGCTTGTATCCCTGTGATACTACTTGCAGAACCTAGGGATCCACCTGTGGGCAAGCCCACTGGTCCCTGAAGTTCCCGAGACGTGCCCCCACCGCACCTGTCTCCACCTGTGGAGCCCCAGCGTCATGCGGTGGACTCAGAGGAAGCGGGGGAAGATTTTTGATCCTGGGAACTGGCTGTCTGGTGCAGCTTTTTCCTTCTTCCCTTGTCTCTGTGCTGAAAGGAAGCGCCTTTGACCCGCTTGCTTTTCTGAAGCCGAATGGACTGTACCTGAAAATACGGTGCTTTCTTAGGCTGTGAGGAAACCTGAGGTAAAAAATTTTCTTCCCAGCTGTTGCTGTGGATACAAGGTCCCAGAGACCATCCCCAAACAATTCCTCACCCTTATAAGGCAGAATCTCCATGTGCCTTTTAAAGTCAGCATCACCTGTCCACTGCCGGGTCTCTAATACCCTCCTGGCAGAATGGACATTGCATTAATTCTGGATGCCAGCCGGCAAATATCCCTCTGTGCATCCCTCATATATAAGACGACGTCTTTAATATGCTCTATGTTAGCAAAATATTATCCCTGTCTAGGGTATTAATATTATCTGACAGGGTATCAGACCACGCTGCAGCAGCACTATTCATGCTGAGGCAATTGCAGGTCTCAGTATAGTACCTGAGTGTGTATATACAGACTTCAGGATAGCCTCCTGCTTTTTATCAGCAGGCTCCTTCAAAGTGGCCGTATCCTAAGACGGCAGGGCCACCTTTTTTGACAAACGTGTGAGCGCCTTATCCACCCTAGGGGATATCTCCCAACGTGACCTATCCTCTGGCGGGAAAGGGTACGCCAGCAGTAACTTTTTAGAAATTACCAGTTTCTTATCGGGGGAACCCACGCTTCTTTACACACTTCATTCACTCATCTGATGGGGGAACAAAACACTGGCTGCTTTTTCTCCCCAAACATATAACCCCTTTTATGTGGTACTTGGGTTAATGTCAGAAATGTGTAACACATTTTTCATTGCCGAGATCTTGCAACGGATGTTCCTAGTGGATTGTGTATATGTCTCAACCTCGTCGACACTGGAGTCAGACTCCGTGTCGACATCTGTGTCTGCCATCTGAGGTAACGGGCGTTTTTTGAGCCCCTGATGGCCTTTGAGACGCCTGGGCAGGCGCGGGCTGAGAAGCCGGCTGTCCCACAGCTGTTACGTCATCCAGCCTTTATGTAAGGAGTTGACATTGTCGGTTAATACCTTCCACCTATCCATCCACTCTGGTGTCGGCCCCACAGGGGGCGACATCCCATTTATCGGCCTCTGCTCCGCCTCCACGTAACCTTCCTCATCCAACATGTCGACACAGCCGTACCGACACACCGCACACACACAGGGAATGCTCTGACTGAGGACAGGACCCCACAAAGTCCTTTGGGGAGACAGAGAGAGAGTATGCCAGCACACACCAGAGCGCTATATAATGCAGGGATTAACACTATAACTGAGTGATTTTTCCCCCAATAGCTGCTTGTATACACATATTGCGACTAAATTTAGTGCCCCCCCCCCCCCCCCTCTCTTTTTAACCCTTTGAGCCTGAAAACTACAGGGGAGAGCCTGGGGAGCTGTCTTCCAGCTGCACTGTGAAGAAAAAATGGCGCCAGTGTGCTGAGGGAGATAGCCCCGCCCCTTTTTCGGCTGACTTTTCTCCCGCTTTTTTCATGGATTCTGGCAGGGGTAATTTATCACATATATAGCCCTGGGACTATATATTGTGATGATTTGCCAGCCAAGGTGTCTTATATTGCCCTCAGGGCGCCCCCCCCAGCGCCCTGCACCCATCAGTGACCGGAGTGTGAGGTGTGCATGAGGAGCAATGGCGCACAGCTGCAGTGCTGTGCGCTACCTTGTTGAAGACCGAGGTCTTCTGCCGCCGATTTTCCGGACCACTTCTTGCTTCTGGCTCTGTAAGGGGGACGGCGGCGCGGCTCCGGGACCGGACGATCGAGGTCGGGTCCTGTGTTCGATCCCTCTGGAGCTAATGGTGTCCAGTAGCCTAAGAAGCCCAAACTATCTCCAGTCAGGTAGGTTCGCTTCTTCTCCCCTTAGTCCCTCGCTGCAGTGAGTCTGTTGCCAGCAGATCTCACTGTAAAATAAAAAACCTAAAATATACTTTCTTTCTAGGAGCTCAGGAGAGCCCCTAGTGTGCATCCAGCTCAGCCGGGCACAAGATTCTAACTGAGGTCTGGAGGAGGGTCATAGTGGGAGGAGCCAGTGCACACCAGGTAGTCCTAAAGCTTTCTTTAGTTGTGCCCAGTCTCCTGCGGAGCCGCTATTCCCCATGGTCCTTACGGAGGCCCAGCATCCACTTAGGACGTCAGAGAAAATGGACATCTGTCTGCTAATTAGAGGCAATATGTAGCTGTGATCACCAGCGCAAATAGGTGGCAGGACTCCTAGCAGTCCGACACACACAAGATCAGCCCTGTCTACCTAAAGCAAGCGGCAGGTCCCTCAGGCAGTGGGGCCTACCCTGCACTCTGCACTGGACCATTCATCTGATATTGCTCATAATGGTCTGGGCAGCAGTGGGCCACTTAGTCCTCAGGGGCCCCAGTGCAACGCACCTGCTGCACCAATGGTAGTTCCTCCTCTGAATGGAAGTCACTTCTTTGAAATTGGAATTAACCTTTAATATTTCAGAAAACAAACTCTATAATTATGTAAAATGAGTAAAAGAATATCTCCAAATTATAAATGGTCACAGCATTCCCCAATAGGTGTGCTTGAGGTGTTTTCCTCTGACCATTTCCTTAAACAGAGACAGCTATTATGGAGGCTTTTGCTGGTCAGCCTCTCTGAGTGTTGAAGGGAGGGGATCCAAAGAACAACGACCCCTGATTGTGAGGGTGTCAAGTATATGACTTTTAACTAGGTTTCAGATGTACCACGGCCTTCCCAAAATGAGAAAAGAAACACAGCTTTACAACTAAGAAACATCTGATGATGTGTCATAGAATGAGGAAAGCCTTACTTCTCTGGCATAATAAAGTGCAGGAGTGACCAGAGTTCCTTCAGAGAATTCTGGAGAGGAGTCCCAGTGATTAACAGCCTATGGTTGGACTTGAAGTCTATAAGTGTCTTATAAAGCAAGGAGTCATCATTCTTCAACCGATGTGCTTCATCGACCCCAAGAAAAGTCCAATTAATACTGCTCAACACAGCCTGCAGTGGAAATAGAAAAATGGTCTCAGTCATATTAGTACTGAATGTAGAGCTCCATATCAATACTAAACGTAACATCTGATGTAAACTTGCGCTCAAGAGAAATTAATTAACTTACTAGTATAAATACCCTCATTACCTACCTTGTCCTTCAGTAAAATCTCATAGGTTGTTAGTAGTGCATTAAACTTCATCTTCTTGCTTTGTTGATGAACCCACTCATACTCTCGTATCTGGAAGAAAACAAACCTAGGTAATTTCAGGATAGGGGAAATACATATCAGCAATATAAAACTTTACAGCTGTAACCTAGAAAGTAGATGCAGTGCGTTACTTACCGTGTTCCTACTTCCAAGGTCTCCGATATAAACCACAACATTTATCTCAGGGGCCCACACTTCAAACTCTCGCTGCCAGGATGTTAGAGTAGATAAGGGCACCACTAAGAGAAATGGCCCATAAAGCAGATGATGGTGAAACAGGTAGGAGAGGAAGGATATTGTCTGAATAGTCTTTCCCAGGCCCATCTCATCTGCAAGTATTACACTGTTGGTCCTACGGACACCAGGAAAAAAAAATAGAAAGGTTTTAAACACCAGATAACAGGAAAATATTCTCCCAATAATACTAGGTTATGTTTAAATGTAAATGATCACAGTCTACTTTCATTAAAAGGGACTGGGCTCATTGTGTAAACAATCTGATGTAACATACCATGAAATAATAAGCAATACATATATCACAAAGAGGAAAACTGTGACATACTTGCACCAAGAGTGAGCTAGCCAGTTGAGACCTTCCAGCTGATAATCCCGGAGTTCAAGTCCCTCACCACCAATATAGGAAGGCTGTTTTTTCAGTGTCACAAACCGGGGTCTTTGTCTCAAGATCTGTTCACAGAGCAATTCACGGGTCACATTTTCAATATTAAGTCCAAGGGATATACTAAAATGCGAGTTTATAGAAGTGGAGATGGTGCCCTAGCAACCAGATTCTACTTATCATTTATCTAGCACCTTCTAGAATCTAATACCTATAATCTGGTTGCTATAGGCAACATCTCCACTTCTATAAACCCATGCTTTAGTAAATATACCCCTAAGATTCACAGGTATACTACTATTCTAAAGAGTTGATAGAGAAAATAAAACCTAAACAGATATAAAGACTAGAAAAGCATCTACCATTCTGATAAGAGCAATAGTACAAGTTGTACAAAGCACCAAGGGCCAAATGTAATAGAGTGAGACTTTCAAAAAGTGAGAGATTTGGTAAGGTTTTGCAATTTTTTTTAAAAAGTGGCTAATGATTTACACAGAAAGATCAACCTGGTTCTACAGTGTAAATGATTGCTACTTTAAAAAACACTGAAAAACCTTACCAAATCTCTCGCTCTATTACATTTAGCCTAAATGTTGTTTATCTTCCACCACAATATGTATAAAAGTAAATAAACACATTCAGTTATATTTAACTATATATTTACTGAGTAGTACATTATAAATATATTTGCCATAGTAAGTTCCCATCAGTGGAAAAGTATGACCATTTAATGTACTGATCAGCTGGACTCCGTTTCAGACATGTGGGAACGCTAGCTCTGCTATCAATTGGACTACCAGCGCTACTTTACATCCTATGGGTGATATATGCTTTTAATATGTTGTTTATGCGAGTGTGCATTTGTCTTATTAAACATTCTTTTAATATATGAAGCGGTGCTGCACTATGTATTTATCCTTCTAAGTTTCCAGCCTACTGACATACACATGTGGATCTGGATCTTATGCCATCCGAGGATTATATGCACTATTTTAACCTACTTATGTGAGCGGAACCAATAAACCTCCAAATGATTATTTATCTCCACTTGTTGCACTATGTCGGTTTTAATTTTGCAGATTGTCATATTCTGTAAAAGAGAATATTACTTATATTCGTTGTTAAATTACTGGAAGAAAGTAAGCCTTGGTTTCTCTGTACTCGGTTATTTATGGTAGCGCCACGTGTGGTAATACTTTTCCATTGTTGTTTTTGGGGTCTTGGTGAAGGCTCTTCTGACTTGCACAGGCTGCCACTATATTTATGAGCACGGTTTGAATTACCTATTCTCTTTTATTGAAAGTTCCCATCAGTGTAGGTGTGTATGTTTAGTAAATGGCAAGTACTTTGTTCCATTTGTGCATATGCAGTAACAGGAGAAAAACAAAGCCGCAAAACGTGTCTGAGCTTTGGGATCCCAAAGTCTCTGCTTATGTCTCAGCTGGGCACTTGTACCCAGCAGCTAGTCAATGTTCTGCTTTGATTGTTAGAGTAAGCAATCTACACTCACCTTGCAGTCTTTCACAGGGGTGTTTTTTGAGTTATTTCGGTTGTGGAAGCTATCAATACAGTGCTGGAATTTTTTCCCAATAAGTGCTCCGTCTTCCCAGCTGCAGTCAGAATAGGGGAGACCCATCCACTTGCACAGGTACTCCGGCTCAGTTGAGGAGGAGTTCTTCCTGCTGTGGACTAGAACACAGTTCACCAAGTGTTTAATAATCTAAATTCCCATCACCAGCAACGCAGCCTGCGTCAGCTCATCATGCTGCTGCTTACAGCATACCTCCCTATCTGGCTGCTCACATTCTACAGCTAAGTACACATTGGCAGATATTTTTGGTCAGGTCAATAATTGGGCAGATTATTCGCCTAGAGTGGTGATCCAGATATCTGTGCTACACACTTTATTTTTCCTCTGAAAATTCGCCCGATTTTTCCTAAAAAGAGGATTTTGGTACTTATCGATAAATCTATTTCTCTGAATCCACTCGGGGACACTGGAACAATTCATACAGCTAGGGGTGTGAAGCTTGCTGACCGGAGTTGGCACAATCTAAATGTAAAAAATTATGTACAACCGGCTCCTCCCCCTTCACGTCCCCTAATCCAATCAGTTTGGAAAATTTGACGGAGAGAAGAGGGAACATGAAAATAAAGCCCTATGGAGAGGAACCAACCGTAGCTACAAGTCAAACAGCAACCAAGAACCATTAACAGAAAAATTCAAACTGTTTGAACTAATTTTAACAAGAACATTCAAGGATGACAGCACCAAGGAGGGCGTTCCAGTGTCCCTGAGTGGATTCAGAGAAATGGATTTATCGATAAGTACCAAAATCCTCTTTTCTCTTTCATCCACAAGGGGACACTGGAACACTTCATACAGCTGGGGACGTCTCAAAGATACTCCCATGGGTGGGAGTGCTGTCTGAAGCCTGCAGAACCAAATGTCTAAAACTGGTATCTTTGGAAGCTAACGTATCGAACTTGTAAAAACGAGTGAACGTGTGGGCAGATGACCACGTTGCAGCTCTGCAAAGTTGTGTAGTGGAAGTTCCTCTAGCAGCCGCCCATGAAGCACCCACTGATCTTGTGGTATGAGCACCTACATGAAATGGAACTCTCTTACCATTAGATATAGAAAATAAGCCTGTCTGATGGCAAAATGTATCCATCTGGCCAGGGTCTGCTTTGAAGCCGGCCAACCCTTCTTGGGCCCATCATAGAGAACTAACAAGGAATCCGACTTTCTAATAGAGTAGGTAGACTGTACATAAATCTTTAAAGCTCTGACAACATCCAAAGACGAATCCTCTTCTGCAAATCCCCGGAAAGAGGGAACCACAATAGGCTGGTTAATGTGGAAACCGGAAACCACCTTAGGCAGAAACTCTGCCCTTGTACCGAGCTCCACTCTGTCCTCATGAAACACGAGGAAGGGACTCTTACACGAGAGAGCTCCAAACTCTGAGACCCTTCTTGCCGACGCCAAAGCCAGTAACGGGGTATATATTTTAGATCCGCTGTCTCCAAAGGCTCAAAAACCTGCGGATTTCAGAAAATTGAACACTAAATTTAGATCCCACGGCAATGTGGGAGGACGAAAAGGTGGCTGTATTCTCAGTACACCCAGTAAAAATGTCTGAACCTCCTGTAAAGCCGCCAAACATTGCTGAAACAGAATAGATTGGGATCTTTGAAGGTACAAGTCTCGGCTCTATCTCTAACCATCCAATCCAACTTAGAGAAAACATAAAATTCTAGAGACGGAACTCCTTGGAATTCCACCCTTTAGACTGACACTAGTCAATATACTGCTTCCATTTTCTGTAGTAATGTGCTGCCGTGACTGGTTTCCTTGCCGCTAACATGGTGGGAATAACCGACCTTGGGATACCCTTGTCTTTTAGAATCCTGGTCTCAAGAGCCATGCCATCAAACAAAGGTGTGCTAGGTCCGGGTGAAGGAATGGGCCTTGTGACAACAGGTCCTCTCTCTCTGAGGTAGCCTCCAAGGGTCTTCCGCTAGGAGTCCCCTCAGGTCCGAGTACCAACTTCTGTGGGGCCAGTCTGGTGCTATTAAAATCGCCCATGCACTTTCCATTTTCACCTTCTTTAACACTCTCAGTAAAAAGGGAAACGGCGGAAAGATGTACACCAAATTGTAATTCCATGGAATCGCCAGCGCGTCTACCGCCTCTGCTGCTGGATCACGTGTCCTTAACACATACCTCGGTAACTGATGGTTGTTTCGAGAGACTGATATGGATAAGTGAATACAAAATGGAAGCTGGATGTCAGTTTGTCTATTGCTTAAAAGAAACTGTTGTTTTAAATGTGATTTTTATATGTTTGCAGAAACTTTGATTTTTAGCCAAAACAAGAAGTTAAGGCCAGCTGCGTATCATAAGACTGCGGTTAGCTAGTGTTTTGCAAAATAAGGAATTGTGTTTTGCAGAATAAAGATAATTTAAAGTAGGTGAAAGGTAAAATGTATTTTGATATTAAACAGTCATAATCACAAGATTTTGAGCTAATTAATTGGAAATCCCCCATAAGGGGAGTATATAAATTAATAATATATTCTGATAAATGAATTGTGATTGGTTTATGTATATGATTGGTCTGCAAATTTGATTGGATCATGTAACGCTGTAATGACAAGTATATAAAATGAAATCAATGTGTCAATGTTCAGTTCATGATATTCTTTATCGTGGACTCTGTGAATTTCACATGCAATAAATCTACCAAAGAGACTTCATAGTTCTTCAATTATTTGAACGGCTATATCATTCTGGAGGTCCCACCGAGATCAATCCAACATTGACACACGAAGAAGGAAGGTGGACTGGTGCCGGGGTACCTGGATCAATCGTGGCCACAGGTAAGAGCTGTTATCTTACTTCTGCTCCATGTGTCCCTGCCTCGGTCCGCTGCCTTTGTGTGTTATTGTTGGTTTGTAACTCTTTGAAGTTTTTTTGGAGATTGTGAGTATGGAACCAAATTGAATTTAACTACATTTTATTACCAGTTACAGTGATTGTATAAAGTTTTAGGATTTAAATTTCTGTGGTCATAGTTACAGATCACAATGGGATCTTTTGTCTGCCACCTGAAGTGTCTGAAATGTTATCAACAATTCCAGACCAGCTGTGGACCACGGGCTCCAACAATGTGGGGAAAATCCTAAATGCCCCACCAATAAGAGTCAAGCTTAAAAGCAGGAGCAGTAATTCCCAGTAGACCACAATACCCCTTAAAGCCAGAAGCTGAACAGGTGGTGTTCCCAGTAATCCAAAAATTACTACAACAGGGGGTGTTGGTTAAAACCCAGAGCCAGGCCAATACGCCTATCTTCCCTGTGACAAAGAGTAATGGGCGTGGTTATCGCTTAGTTTAGGACCTGAGGGCAATTAATGCAATCGTTGAACCCTTGCACCCAGTGGTACCAAACCCAGCTACCATATTAATGCAGATCCCCGCAGACAGTACTTATTTTTCAGTGGTTGATCTGTGTTCAGCATTTTTCTCCATACCAATACATCCAGACAGTCCGTACCTTTTTGCATTTACCTATAGGGGTAACCAGTACACCTGGACAAGGATGGTCCAGGGGTATCTTAATAGCCCGACAATTTTTAGCCAGTCCCTTGCTGAAAACCTCCAAAAACTCATCCTACCAAGTGGATCTACATTAATTCAGTATGTAGACGATTTGTTACTTTGTTCCCCAGATTTTGAAACATCAATTAAAGACACAGCTGAGCTCTTAAGGTTCCTTGCAACAAATGGACACAAGGTGTCCAAAAACAAATTACAACTATGTCAAACAAAGGTGTCATATATAGGCCACTGTTTATCTGAAGGCCTCAGACACCTGTCCCCAGATAGGATTGCAGCCATCCAAAACATAAGGTTGCCCATCAACAAAAGGAAACTAAGGGGTTTTCTAGGAATGGTGGGTTACTATAGAAACTGGGTACCTAACTACTCACAGCTAACTGCACCCTTGTATGAGCTGACCAAGGCTTCTGTACCAGAGCCCGTCATACATACAGAACAAACAACTATGTAATTTCAACAACTTAAAGATGACCTGACAGCGGCCCCTGCTCTGGGGCTGACTAACTATAAACAAGTATTTTCTCTCTTTTGTCATGAACACCTAGGCCATGCCACAGGTGTCCTTACACAGTTTCATGGGGAGAAGCAAAGACCTGTTGCTTATTACAGTGCACAATTAGACCCAGTAGCACGTGGCCTACCTGTTTGCCTGCGAGCCATAGCAGCAGCTGCACTGCTGGTAGACAAGTCAGCAGACATAGTATTGGGCTGTGATCTAAAAGTTTATGTTCCCCATGCCGTAGCAGCCCTGCTTACCTGCCAAAAGACAAGACATGTCACTGCAGCATGCCTGACAAAGTGGGAATTAGCCCTCATTATGCCCACAAACATAACCCTCATTAAGTGCAATATTTTAAACCCTGCAACACTTTTACCGGTAAATGAAACTGATGAGTTTCAGAGAGAGGAGTGGGGGGTGGTAGAACAACATGTCCCACATGATTGCTTAAAATATGTTGATGAGCAATCCACCCCTAGGTGGACCTGGAGGAAACACCACTCCAGAATCCTGATCTGGTTTACTATGTTGATGGTAGCTGCCACGGACAAACAGAAACGGGTGCTACTCAATCAGGATATGCTGTGGTGGATGACACACAAACTGTTTTTTCCTCCCCACTTCCACCACCACACTCAGCACAGTTGGCAGAGCTCAAAGCTGTAACTAAAGCATGACAGCTAGCTGAAGGAAAGACTGTAAATATATATACAGACAGCAGGTACGCGTTTGGTGTTACACACGATTTTGGTGAACTGTGGAAACACAGAGACTTCCTAACAGCAACAGGCAATCCAATTGCACATGCAGAGGTAGTAAAAGAATTACTAGATGCTATACAACTGCCCTCACAGATAGCAGTTATTAAATGTCAAGCTCACATGACTGGCCATGATGAAGTTACAAAAGGGAACAGAAGGGCAGATGCTGCAGCAAAAGTGGCAGCCCAACAAAAGGTTATAGTGGAAAATGTTTGTATGGTAACTGATGTATGTATACCAAGTGAACAAACATTAATTGATATGCAAAAAGTTTGTGATTTACAGGAAAAGACCAAGTGAGAAAGTGCAAAGTGTACCCAAGACAACAAAGGCCTGTGGCACAGCTCTGAAGGTAAGCCTGTTGCCCCTAAATCACTCTTGCCAGCATTGGCACAGATGTCCCATGGACTGACCCATGCAGGTAAGACAGCCATGATAAGTCTAATTAAGACTTATTGGTATGCACCTGGCTTTGCGCCAGTGGCAACCAAGTACTGTGCTTCTTGCATCACCTGCTTGCAGAAGAATGCTGGAAGAGCAGTTAAAACAATGCCTTCACATATTCCCCAAACAACTGGTCCTTTCCAAATCCTACAAATTGATTACATTCAGCTTCCAAAGGTTAGGATGCTTCAGTATGTTTTGGTTTGTGTCGACACATTTAGCGGTTGGGTAGAGGGTTATGCTGTGGCCAGTGCAACAGCAGCAATCACAGCAAAGAAATTGGTACAAGAATTTGTATGTAGGTACGGCATACCATAATGTGATATCATCAGACCAAGGTACACACTTTACTGGACTAGTGTTCAAAAAGATGTGCCAGCATCTTGGCATTAAACAACAGCTACACACAGCATACCATCCGCAATCTAGCGGCAAAGTGGAACGCTATAACGGGACCATTAAAAATAAGCTGGCTAAAATATGTAGAGAGACCAGCTTGCAGTGGCCAGAAGCTTTGCCGTTAGTGTTGCACTCGATCAGAACAACACCAAGGGGGGAGCTGAACATTTCTCCGTATGAAATACTGTTTGGAAAATTGCCCAATGTTACTATTGCACCCGCATATGAACTCAGTAAAACAAATGACTTAACTGTGAACTATCTTATTTCATTAAGCAACCAGCTAAAGAAGATCCAAGCTACTGTGACCAGCACACAACCAATCCCTGTGGAAGGTGCTTGTCATAATCTGCAACCTGGTGATGAGGTGATGGTCAGAAATTTCCTGAGATCGGGCTCGCTGACAGACCGGTGGGAAGGACCTTACCAAGTCTTGTTGACAACCCCAACTGCTGTTAAGATAAAGGAGAAGACTTCGTGGATCCACTCCACCCACTGCAGAAAAGTCACGCCTCCTGAGACAGCACATGTGGAAGATATTCTCCAAGACTCCTCTGCACTTCACCAGTAAAACCAGCAAGTGAGTGGTTCGGGCATAATAATCCCTTGAGCCACTTGCCAACGCAGTATCTCTGTGGAGGGTACATAACTCCTAGAAGAGTACTGTGAAGATCAAGGACAACAAAGACAATGCTAAACAGGATGATGCTGATAGGCCAAAGGCCAGACCGTGGACTATGGGGGTGCATTCTCTCATGGGCATGTCTGATTACATAAAATACGTATTCTCTATGATTATACAAGAATATACGTTCCTTTATATAACCTGTATCATCAGCATGTAATTAGTCAGGCTACTCTTCTGTCCATACAGCATCCCTTCTCTTGTTCGGTTTTCTCTCCAAATGCCCAGAAATAGAGGAAAATGGACAGGCAATAGTATAATACTGTTTTATTCAATTTAAAACACATCAAATATCCAGTCCAAATAAAAACTGACACACAAGTGATGAGGAAAATCCCAGATAGTGGAGGTAATGTAATTACCGGATAGTAGGAGAACCGATCAAAGTTCTCAAACTCGCATAAGATGTAATGGCAATCACAGGCAGCCACCCGGGTAACAGCTCCCTGGTGGCTGCCTGTGATTGCCATTACATCTTATGCGAGTTTGAGAACTTTGATCGGTTCTCCTACTATCCGGTAATTACATTACCTCCACTATCTGGGATTTTCCTCATCACTTGTGTGTCAGTTTTTATTTGGACTGGATATTTGATGTGTTTTAAATTGAATAAAACAGTATTATACTATTGCCTGTCCATTTTCCTCTATTTCTGGGCATTTGGAGAGAAAACCGAACAAGAGAAGGGATGCTGTATGGACAGAAGAGTAGCCTGACTAATTACATGCTGATGATACAGGTTATATAAAGGAACGTATATTCTTGTATAATCATAGAGAATACGTATTTTATAGAGACAGAAGGGCGCCATTGTCCAATCCATATATCTTTCTATTATTAGTCATTTTTTGGGGGTGAAGGGAAATACCCCTATTGTGCATTGGATATAGGCTGCTCCTACCATTTTGCGCACCTACCGGGGAGTCAAACCCTTTCTTAGTGAAAATGTCTGATTACAATCATACTCATTGTGCTTGAGTGTTGTATATACATTCCAGGGTCTGTTAACAATGTGACCAGTCAAACAGGTAATGTAACACTTTACAATGAAATGTTATTCAAGACACGTGTGTGTAGGGCCTTACAAAAGAATAATTATGGAGGAGAATTTACAGGTAATTCCATGATAGCAATGCACAGTAAAATTGCAAAGGCTCTCAACACAAGCAAATGTTGGATTTGTACCCACCTACCCATCAGTGTAGATGCAGGTATACCCCTCCTGGCTCATTACATAAGCACAACAGACATGATAGACAGAGATTGGTCCTGCCATAAGCGAAAGAATGGTAGTCGCATTTGTGCCAATAAGACACCTAAAGTACAGAATATAGTAGACTTCCCATATTTGGATGTTTCAAACAGAGGTCTGCTGCATTCACCTGCTCTACAAGTAACCGCAGCCACAGGGAGGCCTGAATTTTGTTTAAGTGTCAATTCAAAGCCAGGCAAGTACACGTTAAGTAGAAAGAAGATTACAGTCAGGGTGAAAAGACAAAACCTGGGATATACTAACTGTACTGGAGCCACATTTGTAGTTCAAAAGTCAAATAAGTGTACACTGACAAACCTCAAACACTGTTGGCACTCAATAGATACAAATGGAGTACTAACACCTAATGACACCCTAGACCAGTTACTGCATGATGGGTGTACTCTTGATAACAGCACGTGTAGAGATGTCAATGGCAATAACACCGGGTATTTTATGATATACATAGGACTCATTTACACTAAAATATTTGGAATGCCTCTGCCTAAGGGTATGTATTGGGTTTGTGGTAAATGGGCATATTCATGGATTCCTTTAGGTGCCAAAGGACAATATGTGCTCTCCTATGTAGTCCCCTTAGTGAGAGCCACTACTAAGCTGGATCAATACCCAAGAAATATCCCTGTAGAACATGATTTAGTGTCAAGTGACTTTACATATTTGAGACATCGTAGCAAAAGAGAAGTGAAGAAAGGGGATGTATCTTTCAGATTTTCTGATGGTGAACGTACGGCGGGAACTCTGTTTCCTCTGTCCACTATCTACCTTGTGGAAAAAGCTGTGTCCCAAACCTTAACGGTACTAGATCAGATGGTAGGGGAATTGGTAGTTTCAATCAATCAGACAGTGGAAGAGCTGGCTCAAGTAAGAAAAGTGGCTTTACAAAATAGGATGGCACTGGATCAGCTGTTGGCAGCAGAAGGGGGTACGTGTGCAGTAGTAGGACAAGAATGTTGTACTTATATTGAAGATCACAGAGCAGAAATAGGTGCTCATCTGAGCAAGGTGGGAGAGTTGCAACAGGAAATGAGAAGGTTAGGTGCTAGTGAAGGTTGGGAGCCACTTGGATGGCTAGGAGGAAGTATTGCGAAGCTTTTCTCTGGAATATTGCAGTACATTGTGTTTGCTGCCCTGATTGTAGGAATCATATATCTTACCATCAAGTGTGGACCAGTAGTCTGTGTACAATGTGGTAAAGGATTTAAAAGGTTGAAAGTGCACCATGAAATGACCATTGCGGTGGTAGATGATGAGGTTCCACTAGAACAGGTGACTCAAGGAACTAGTCAGGGGCAGCAGGAAAGACAGGTGGTATATGCTGACATGAGAAAGTCTTACGAAAGTTTACAACTCCAGGAAGCTGAGCCCATATACCAGGCTTTAGAGGAGGATCAGGCAGGTAGGGAAAGTACACAGCTTGTTAATTTTACTTATGAACTGGATAACAGGGTAGAGGTTAATCAGGATGAGTATGTTAGACATGAAATACAAGCGAGTTTCACCTAACTGTGTCAAAACCCTCTTAGCCAACACCGGAAGGTTACTATAAAAAATCAGGGATTCCCGTCCGATGCGGTGAGCATTGGCGCCAGGCCCATCCCAGTGAACCTACCTTTTGCCTATGTTGTGCGTCTACCTAACCCTCCTTAGAAATTGTGAAACCGAACCTTCTGATTTGTGTATTAGAATGCCAAGTATATTGGCAGAGAGAGGAATGATATGGATAAGTGAATACATAATGGAAGCTGGATGTCAGTTTGTCTATTGCTTAAAATAAACTGTTGTTTTAAATATGATTTTTATATGTTTGCAGAAACTTTGATTTTTAGCCAAAACAAGAAGTTAAGGCCAGCTGCGCAGTGTATCATAAGACTGCGGTTAGCTAGTGTTTTGCAAAAATAAGAATTTACTTACCGATAATTCTATTTCTCGTAGTCCGTAGTGGATGCTGGGGACTCCGTAAGGACCATGGGGAATAGCGGCTCCGCAGGAGACTGGGCACAAAAGTAAAGCTTTAGAACTACCTGGTGTGCACTGGCTCCTCCCCCTATGACCCTCCTCCAAGCCTCAGTTAGGATACTGTGCCCGGACGAGCGTACACAATAAGGAAGGATTTTGAATCCCGGGTAAGACTCATACCAGCCACACCAATCACACCATATAACTTGTGATCTAAACCCAGTTAACAGCATGATAACAGAGGAGCCTCTAGAAAAGATGGCTCACTACAGCAATAACCCGATTTTTTTTTTTTTGGTAACAATAACTATGTACCAGTATTGCAGACAATCCGCACTTGGGATGGGCGCCCAGCATCCACTACGGACTACGAGAAATAGAATTATCGGTAAGTAAATTCTTATTTTCTCTGACGTCCTAGTGGATGCTGGGGACTCCGTAAGGACCATGGGGATTATACCAAAGCTCCCAAACGGGCGGGAGAGTGCGGATGACTCTGCAGCACCAAATGAGAGAACTCCAGGTCCTCCTCAGCCAGGGTATCAAATTTGTAGAATTTTACAAACGTATTTGCTCCTGACCAAGTAGCTGCTCGGCAAAGTTGTAAAGCCGAGACCCCTCGGGCAGCCGCCCAAGATGAGCCCACCTTCCTTGTGGAATGGGCTTTTACAGATTTTGGCTGTGGCAGGCCTGCCACAGAATGTGCAAGCTGAATTGTACTACAAATCCAACGAGCAATAGTCTGCTTAGAAGCAGGAGCACCCAGCTTGTTGGGTGCATACAGAATAAACAACGAGTCAGATTTTCTGACTCCAGCCGTCCTGGAAACCTATATTTCCAGGGCCCTGACAACGTCTAGCAACTTGGAGTCCTACAAGTCCCTAGTAGCCGCAGGCACCACAATAGGTTGATTCAGGTGAAACGCTGAAAACCACCTTAGGGAGAAACTGAGGACAAGTCCTCAATTCCGCCCTGTCCGAATGGAAAATCAGATGAGGGCTTTTACAGGATAAAGCCGCCAATTCTGACACGCACCTGGCCCAGGCCAGGGCCAACAGCATGACCACTTTCCATGTGAGATATTTTAACTCCACATATTTAAGTGGTTCAAACCAATGTGACTTTTGGAACCCAAAAACTACATTTAGAGCCCAAGGTGCCACTGGAGGCACAAAAGGAGGCTGTATATACAGTACCCCTTTCACAAACGTCTGAACTTCAGGGACTGAAGCTAGTTCTTTCTGGAAGAAAATTGACAGGGCCGAAATTTGAACCTTAATGGACCCCCATTTCAGGCCCATAGACACTCCTGTTTGCAGGAAATGTAGGAATCGACCTAGTTGAAAATTCCTCCGTCGGGGCCTTACTGGCCTCGCACCATGCAACATATTTTCGCCAAATGCGGTGATAATGTTTTGCGGTTATATCTTTCCTGGCTTTGATCAGGATAGGAATGACTTCATCCGGAATGCCTTTCTCCTTCAGGATCCGGCGTTCAACCGCCATGCCGTCAAACGCAGTCGCGGTAAGTCTTGGAACAGACAGGGTCCTTGCTGGAGCAGGTCCCTTCTTAGAGGTAGAGGCCACGGATCCTCCGTGAGCATCTCTTGAAGTTCCGGTTACCAAGTCCTTCTTGGCCAATCCGGAGCCCGAATATAGTGCTTACTCCTCTCCATCTTATAATTCTCAGTACCTTGGGTATGAGAGGCAGAGGAGGGAACACATACACTGACTGGTACACCCACTGTGTTACCAGAGCGTCTACAGCTATTGCCGGAGGGTCCCTTGACCCGGCGCAATACTTGTCGAGTTTTATAAACATGTGGAAGACTTCTGGGTGAAGTCCCCACTTGCTGACAGTGCTATCACATGATTTTCCGCCCAGCGAAGAATCCTTGCAGCTTCTGCCATTGCCCTTCTGCTTCTTGTGTCACCCTGTCTGTTTACGTGGGTGACTGCCGTGATGTTGTCCCAATGGATCAACTCCGGGTGACCTTGAAGCAGAGGTCTTGCTGAGCTTAGAGCATTGTAAATGGCCCTTAGCTTCAGGATATTTATGTGAAGTGATGTCTCCAGGCTTGACCATAAGCTCTGGAAATTCCTTCCCTGTGTGACTGCTCCCCAGCCTCGCAGGCTGGCATCCGTGGTCACCAGGACCCAGTCCTGAATGTCGAATCTGCGGCCCTCTAGAAGATGAGCACTCTGCAACCACCACAGGAGAGACACCCTTGTGCTTGGTGACAGGGTTATCCGCTGATGCATCTGAAGATGCGACCCGGACCATTTGTCCAGCAGGTCCCACTGGAAAGTTCTTGCGTGGAATCTGCCGAATGGGATTGCTTCGTAGGAAGCCACCATTTTTCCCAGAACCCTTTCATTGATGTACTGAGACTTGGCTCGGTTATAGGAGGTTCCCGACTAGCTCGGATAACTCCCTGACTTTCTCCTCCGGGAGAAACACCTTTTTCTGGACTGTGTCCAGGATCATCCCTAGGAACAGACGACGAGTCGTCGGAATCAGCTGCGATTTTGGAATATTGAGAATCCAATCGTGCTGAGATAGTGCTACACCGACCTCCAACTGTTCCCTGGATCTTACCCTTATCAGGAAATCGTCCAAGTAAGGGATAACTAAAATTCCCTTCCTTCGAAGGAGTATCATCATTTCGGCCATTACCTTGGTAAAGACCCGGGGTGCCGTGGACCATCCATACGGCAGCGTCTGAAACTGATAGTGACAGTTCTGTACCATAAACCTGAGGTACCCTTGGTGAGAAGGGTAAATTGGGACATTAAGGTAAGCATCCTTGATGTCCCGAGACATCATGTAGTCCCCTTCTTCCAGGTTCGCAATCACTGCTCTGAGTGACTCAATCTTGAATTTGAACCTCCGTATGTAAGTGTTCAAGATTTTAGATTTAGAATCGGTCTCACCGAGCCGCTTGGCTTCGGTACCACAACAGTGTGGAATAATACCCCGTTCCCTGTTGCAGGAGGGGTACCTTGATTATCACCTGCTGGGAATACAGCTTGTGAATGGCTTCCAAAACTGCCTCCCTGTCAGAAGGAGACATCGGTAAAGCCGACTTTAGGAAACGGCGAGGGGGAGACGTCTCGAATTCCAATTTGTACCCCTGAGATATCACCTGAAGGATCCAGGGGTCTACTTGCGAGTGAGCCCACTGCGCGCTGAAATTCATTGAGACGGGCCCCCACCGTGCCTGATTCTGCTTGTAAAGCCCCAGCGTCATACTGAGGGCTTGGCAGAGGCGGGAGAGGGCTTCTGTTCCTGGGAACTGGCTGATTTCTGCAGCCTTTTTCTTCTCCCTCTGTCACGGGGCAGAAATGAGGAACCTTTTGCCCACTTGCCCACGAAAAGACTGCGCCTGATAATACGGCGTCTTCTTATGTTGAGAGGCGACCTGGGGTACAAACGTGGATTTCCCAGCTGTTGCCGTGGCCACCAGGTCTGAAAGACCGACCCCAAATAACTCCTCCCCTTAATAAGGCAATACTTCCAAATGCCGTTTGGAATCCGCATCACCTGACCACTGTCGTGTCCATAACCCTCTACTGGCAGAAATGGACAACGCACTTAGACTTGATGCCAGTCGGCAAATATTCCGCTGTGCATCACGCATATATAGAAATGCATCTTTTAAATGCTCTATAGGCAATAATATACTGTCCCTATCTAGGGTATCAATATTTTCAGTCAGGGAATCCGACCACGCCAACCCAGCACTGCACATCCAGGCTGAGGCGATTGCTGGTCGCAGTATAACACCAGTATGTGTGTAAATACATTTTAGGATACCCTCCTGCTTTCTATCAGCAGGATCCTTAAGGGCGGCCATCTCAGGAGAGGGTAGAGCCCTTGTTCTTACAAGCGTGTGAGCGCTTTATCCACCCTAGGGGGTGTTTCCCAACGCACCCTAACCTCTGGCGGGAAAGGATATAATGCCAATAACATTTTAGAAATTATCAGTTGTTATCGGGGGAAACCCACGCATCATCACACACCTCATTTAATTTCTCAGATTCAGGAAAACTACAGGTAGTTTTTCCTCACCGAACATAATACCCCTTTTTGGTGGTACTCGTATTATCAGAAATGTGTAAAACATTTTTCATTGCCTCAATCATGTAACGTGTGGCCCTACTGGAAGTCACATTTGTCTCTTCACCGTCGACACTGGAGTCAGTATCCGTGTCGGCGTCTATATCTGCCATCTGAGGTAACGGGCGCTTTAGAGCCCCTGACGGCCTATGAGACGTCTGGACAGGCACAAGCTGAGTAGCCGGCTGTCTCATGTCAACCACTGTCTTTTATACAGAGCTGACACTGTCACGTAATTCCTTCCAACAGTTCATCCACTCAGGTGTCGACCCCCTAGGGGGTGACATCACTATTACAGGCAATCTGCTCCGTCTCCACATCATTTTCCTCTTCATACATGTCGACACAGCCGTACCGACACACAGCACACACACAGGGAATGCTCTGATAGAGGACAGGACCCCACTAGCCCTTTGGGGAGACAGAGGGAGAGTTTGCCAGCACACACCAGAGCGCTATATATATATACAGGGATAACCTTATATAAGTGTTTTTCCCCTTATAGCTGCTGTATTTTTAATACTGCGCGTAATTAGTGCCCCCCTCTCTTTTTTAACCCTTTCTGTAGTGTAGTGACTGCAGGGGAGAGCCAGGGAGCTTCCCTCCAACTGAGCTGTGAGGGAAAATGGCGCCAGTGTGCGAAGGAGATAGGCTCCGCCCCCTTCTCGGCGGCCTTATCTCCCGTTTTTCTGTGTATTCTGGCAGGGGTTAAATTCATACATATAGCCCAGGAGCTATATGTGATGCATTTTTTGCCATCCAAGGTGTTTTTATTGCGTCTCAGGGCGCCCCCCCCCCCAGCGCCCTGCACCCTCAGTGACCGGAGTGTGAAGTGTGCTGAGAGCAATGGCGCACAGCTGCAGTGCTGTGCGCTACCTTGTTGAAGACAGGACGTCTTCTGCCGCCGATTTTCCGGACCTCTTCTGTCTTCTGGCTCTGTAAGGGGGCCGGCGGCGCGGCTCTGGGACCTATCCATGGCTGGGCCTGTGATCGGTCCCTCTGGAGCTAATGTCCAGTAGCCTAAGAAGCCCAATCCACTCTGCACGCAGGTGAGTTCGCTTCTTCTCCCCTTAGTCCCTCGATGCAGTGAGCCTGTTGCCAGCAGGTCTCACTGAACATAAAAAACCTAAAACTAAACTTTTCACTAAGCAGCTCAGGAGAGCCACCTAGTGTGCACCCTTCTCGTTCGGGCACAAAAATCTAACTGAGGCTTGGAGGAGGGTCATAGGGGGAGGAGCCAGTGCACACCAGGTAGTTCTAAAGCTTTACTTTTGTGCCCAGTCTCCTGCGGAGCCGCTATTCCCCATGGTCCTTACGGAGTCCCCAGCATCCACTAGGACGTCAGAGAAATAAGGAATTGTATTTTGCAGAATAAAGATAATTTAAAGTAGGTGAAAGGTAAAATGTATTTTGATATTAAACAGTCATAATCACAAGATGTTGAGCTAATTAATTGGAAATCCCCCATAAGGGGAGTATATGAATTAATAATATATTCTGATAAATGAATTGTGATTGGTTTATGTATATGATTGGTCTGCAAATTTGATTGGATCATGTAACGCTGTAATGACAAGTATATAAGATGAAATCAATGTGTCAATGTTCCGTTCATGATATTCTTTTATCGTGGGCTCTGTGAATTTCACATGCAATAAATCTACCAAAGAGACTTCATAGTTCTTCAATTATTTGAACGGCTATATCAAGACCATTAGGTCTATTTGCAGTAGTCCCCACCTTCGCACCACTGCCTCGAAAACCTGTGGGTGTGGGGACCACTCCCCTGGATGCATATATTGGCGACTGATAGTCTGCTTCCCAATTTTCCACTCCTGGAATGAAAACTGCTGAGAGGATTATGTTGCGTTTTTCCGCCCAAGACGAGATCTTTGTGGCCTCCTTTAAAGCCAGGCGACTTTTTGCTCCTCCCTGACAGTTTATGTAGGCTGTTGCCGTCACATTGTCAGACTGAACTCTCACGTGTTGAGCTAGGTCCTCCGCTAGAAGAAGAGCATTGTAAATCACTTACTTACAGAATATTTATTGAAAGACTGCTCTCCTGCGGTGACCATCTTCCCTGAAACTGATGTTTTTCCAGAACTGCTCCCTTTCCCCTGAGACTGGCATCTGTTGTCAGAATCTTCCAATCACAGATTCCAAACCTTTTCCCCCAATACTAGATTCTTGTGGACTGACCACCAAATTAACGAGGTCCTGGCCTGAGCCGACAAATGAATCTTTCGGTGGTGCAGTCAATGCATGCCTGCTCCCTGAGCAATCAGATTCAGCTGGAAAGGTCTGGAATGAAGCCTGCCGTATTGGATCGCCTCGAAAGAAGCTACCATCTTCCCCAGAAGCTTTCAAAGATGTAGTGAAACCGTCTGGTTGTTCATAACCTGAGGTCTCGTATCTTGTCTTCCGGTAAAAACACATTCAGATGTATTGTGTCTAAAATGAGGTCCAGGAATTGAATCCTCTGCGTTGGCTGTAGGTTGGATTTCTTGAAATTCACGATCCAGCCGTGACTCATCAGAAACTGATGAGTGGTCTAAGCAACCCGGATCAAGTGGTCCTGAGAGAGAGCATTGATCAGAAGGTCGTCCAGATACGGAATTATCGTTACTCCTAACGATCTCAAATTTCGCAACCATTACAGCCATGATCTTTGTGAAGATTCTCGGGGCTGATGATAGGCTGAATGGTAGGGCTCTTAACTGGTAGTGATTCTTGTCCACTGCAAATCTTAAGTAGGCTTCGTGTGGAGTCCAAATTGGAACATGAAGGTATACATCCTTTATGTCCATGGACACCATGAATTCCTCTTGTTCCAGTCCTGCAATAACCGATTGGATTGACTCCATCTTGAATCTGAAAACAGTTAGAAACTGATTTAAAACTTTTAAATTGAGGATTGGTCTGACAGACCCATCCGGCTTTTGTACTACAAAAAGATTTTAATAAAATCCTGTCCCTCTTTGATAACCTGGGACGGGTAGAATTACATCTGTTTGAAGTAATTTCTGAATCGCTGAATCCAATGTACTCGCTTTCTGAGGATATCGAGGAAAACCTGTTGTAAAGAACTGACTGTGAGGGTGTTGTGGAAATTCTATTTGATATCCCTGGGAAATAAACTTGTCGACCCAAACTTTTGGTGAGGTTTTGGCCCAGGTGTCCCGAAACCTTTCCAATTGTGCGCCCACCAAAGGAGACCGCAGGTGAGCTGGGAGACTGTCATACCACCGTCTTGTCAGCAGGCTTAGAGTCCTGCTTTTTTGTTGCGGTCTGGGGACAGCCTCTACCTGTTTCCACAAGCTTGTCTGTCAAAGCCTCTTCCTCTAGCTCGAAAGGACTGAGACCTAAATGAATTAAACACTGGACCAGAATGTTTTCTGACCAGTGGAAAAGTCCTAGGATACGTGGTAGTTAGATAAGTGCCTGAAAAATACACTTATCTAACTCTGGACCAAATAACATCTCTCCCCCAAAGGGAATAGCCTCTACTGCCTTTTTGGAGTCTGAATCCACTTGCCATTCTCTGAGCCACAAAATTCTTCTAGCCGATATGGCCGAAGCCGACATGCGTGATGCTATTCTGCTAGCATCCTTTGCGGCTTGACACATGTATGTAGCCGACTCACGGATATGCTCCGCAAGTCTAGATATTTCTTCTTGGCTGTTATCTTTTTCTTCCGCCTGAACAATACGTCCAGCCCATGCTACTATGGCCTTAGTGACCCAAGCACTAACAATTGTAGGTTTATGTGATGCACCTGCGGCCACAAAAATTTCAGTGGTGTCTATCTTCCTATCTGACGCATCCTTTAAAGTAGTCACGTTCAGTATTGGCAAGATTGACTTTTTTGACAGTCTAGCCAGGGAGGCGGCCACAATCGGCGGAGCCTCCCTCTTAGCCATGACACGCTGGGTAGTGGGCCTCGAAATTTGTTGGAATTTGGAAGCGCTTATCAGGCTGCTTCCATGCATCTTCAATCTGAATCTGGAGAGTCTGAGGAATTGGAAAAATCGCTGATGGTGGTTTCTGAGATTCAAATAATTCAAAACTTTCCCGGTCCTTAACCACTTCTTCCTTGAAGTTAAGGACGTCCTTTATTGCTTCGATAAGGAAATCTAACCCCTTAACCTCTGTGTCCTCCTCCTGAGGACTGACATCCAAAATCGCCTCAGCTGACTCACCTTTTTCCTCATCAATTACAAGACCTTCCCCCAACTCCTCCTGTAGGATGGGGAGGGGTATCTTAACCACCTTACGCACATTCTTTTCTGCTTGTGTGGTCGGAGAGAGTCTAATTAGGAATTCCTCCATAGTCTTGGAAAAACCCTCAGCCCATTCGAAATGCTGCTTGCGGGATTCTTTCATTTCCTCAGAAATATCCGCCAGGGCATGTTCCCATGACCCAGACGGACCACTGCTCCCAGGTTGTGCGTCCATTCCTAAACATGAATCACACACCACAGAGCTGCCAACATTAGTGCTCTTTTTATTACATTTTGAGCATACATAGTATGTCTTTGCGGTCTTGGCTGTTGCTTTTGACATGTTGAAAACCACACACACACAGACCACTCAGCAGTGCTCTCACCTTTTACAGAAGGATGAGAAAGACCGTAAGGATATAGGAGGCAAGAGTAATTTGGAATAACTGGGCTGGAATTGATATAAAAGTAAAAAACAGCCTGCTGTTTGCAACCCTCACAGACCCAACTGTAATTCAGCTTGATGACAGGGTGGATATCAGTTGCTCCCTTCTCTTTTTCCACAGGACCTTTTAGTAGAATCCCTTGGAAAATACAAAACATATGATATATTAATTCAGTGAGATCAGCAGCAGAGGCTCTACACTATTCTAACCAGTATGATATGTTTAACTTTACACTACTAAAATAAGGAGTAACAGCCTAATATAACTGCCCTCCTCCTTATCTGCATATAATACTGCACTGTACACTGCTAAAACCTTCCCTCAGGAAGAGCCCTCTCAAACTGTGTGCCTAAGTCTGAAGCCAGAATGGCCGCCATTAAAATATTTTTTACACTTCGTGTGTCTCTCATGCCTTACATGAGGAGAAAACTCTAACTTGTTCCTCTGTGTTTGCAATTATCAGTCTGCATCACCTATATAATTTCAGACACACACTAACCTTCCTGTTAACGGAGATATTTCCCCAGTCTGTCTACCGGACTCTTGGTCAGCAGCGCAAGCACTTTTACATATAAACGCTGCAGAGCTTTCTGCTTCTTCTACCACGGTCCGTACTCCCAAGCCGCCTGGTGTGCGCTCCTGGCGGTGACCTTAGAAACTCAGCCACTATCTTTCTATCTAACGCGGCTGTCCGGGATTTGGCTGCCAAAACCAGCACTGCTGCCGGAGGTCTGTCCTTCTACTACTCGCTGTATAAGCCCTGCTCTCCCCCTTAAGGATTCTCATCTGTTCTCACTGCGCCTCTGCTGAGGATCTCCTGAGAGAGATGCAGATCCCTTCGAACGGGATCTTTGTCTCTCTTTTAGCTTAGAGAATTTGCCGTCCTTTTTGAATAGGTTGGCTCAGCCCCAGACTTTAAATTTTGAATATTTTCTGTACTGGAACAGGAGCTCCCATTTCTGTGCTGCACCGCCCAGCATAATTTTTCAAACTGAGTGGATTAGGGGACATGAAGGGGGAGGAGCTGGCTGTGCATAATTTTTTAAGGTTAGATTGTGCCACCTCCGCAGTGTTCGCAAAAACGCGCTATAGCGCGTATGTTACCCGATTTTGAGGCCCGGTGACTCACTTTTTCAAAATGGGTGGGTCGTTGGGGATGCGCTCCACCTGGATTGGCTACAGGTTTAATAATTGATGTCTCCCTTGCCCAGCTGCAGAAAGGACTATAAAAGTGGAGGAGGAGCCAGCCAGGCAAGGGAGACATCATTCATTAAACCTGTAGCCAATCCCACTGTAGCATGTCCCCGGGGACTCCCACCCATTCTGAAAAAGTACATATGCCGCCAGAAGGGTGCCGTGCTCAGGAGTTAATGTTCCGCCTCCATCCACCTACCCACTAGTCCCTCCCGCAGCGAGCAGCAGCAGCCTATGCCAGAGTTGCTGGTGGAATCCCGATACCCAATGGTGTAACTACCATGGGCCACATCCCCCGCACGTTCCACAATAGAAACAGCCCTTGTCCGGTGAGTAGCGGTGCTGAAGGAAGCAATGGACTCCGCGCTGCAGCTGGAGGGGCTGGCGGAGTGCCTGCTGCAGCAACACAGGGGCTCAGCCCGGAGAGACTGCACAGAGGGACCCACCACTGGATGGAATCTGCTGTGCCCCAGTTGTGGGGGTTTCCTTTTGTGACCCGGTGACCGTGGGCATACATGAGTTGGGAGCCGACCAGGTGCTGCCGGGTGTCCCATGGGGACATGGGCAGTTCTCCCCGCCAGACATACGTACTGCTCCTACAGCTGGTGGATTGGTGTGTGCCCGGGAGCCAGGGCTAGCAGTACCAGTACAACACTGAGCTGCTGAACACAGGTAACTCTCAGCCTGGGGACCATACCTTGCATGTTACTGCCCACACTGTACGTGTGTGTGTGTGTGTGTGTGTGTGTGTGTGGTGTGTGTGTGTGTGTGTGTGTGTGAGACCCACTATCTCCCCTCTCTGTAGAAAGGGGGCCCTTTTAAAATTTTGCTATGGGGCCCCCAAAGTTCTAGGTATGCCCCTGCCGATACCCCGTGGCCTCAGCGCGGCCTCACAGTTCTCCACAGACCGTGCTGCTGCGCCACGGCGGACGGGAGCTGGGAGGAGAGCGCCACCTGAGAGCACTGCCCCCTGGATCGGTAATCCAGACAGGCCGATGCCTCACCTTGCGGGGAACCCCAACAGAGGCCAAGACCGCCGGAGGCGGGCATCCACAAGGTGACGGGCCGCTGCAGGCAGGACAAAGTTACAGAAAGAATGGAGAAGGGGTAACAGAGAAAGTACATAGAAGGCAGTGTGTGGCTGTAGTGGCAGGGTAGTAGTGATTGCAGTGTGTGGCAGTAGTGAGGGTGCAGTGATTATAGTGTGTGTCTTTAGTAAGGGTGCAGTGATTGCTGTGTGTGGCTCTAGTGACAGAGCGGTGAGCTAGGATCACAGCATTTTTTAAGTATTATTACACTTAACGCATTGAACACTACTTGCCTCTGCTGCTATCTACTCTTTCCTCCTCAGTACCCCCAGTATTGTCTGCACCTAATACTACCCCAGCCGCTATCTACCCTTAGCCCCTCACTATCCCCAGCACTGCCTGCCCATAGCCCCTTCCTTGCCCCTCAGCACTATGCCAACTGCTGTCTGCACTTACCCCTCCCTACCCGCAGCACTACCTGCCCTTACCCCTCTACCCACAGCTCTACTCTAACATATCCCTGCCTCTACCTCCATAACATGTGATGGTACCCAGAAACAGTGGAGTAGGACCCCAATATTTTTACGTAATGGGTCCCTGGGACCCCCAAATTTTTTCGCTCAGCGCGATCACTGCTCCGGTCAGCAGGCTTCACAACCCTAGCTGTATGAAGTGTTCCAGTGTCCCCTAGTGGATGAAAGAGAAATCTCGAGAAATCAGGGATTTAAAAAAATCCTCCACACACTACCCAATTTTTCCACCTGGACATATGGTCAGATTATTGAAAATGCACGCACACTGGCCGATATGTGGAGATTGTGGCCGAGATGTTTGCTTTGGAATGATTGTCTGTGTTTGAGGCCAATGACACACTATACAATAAATTTGGCCAATCTACCGATTACTGGCAAATCGGGCCAATAATTGTATAGTGTGTACTTAGCTTAAGTTTCAGCCTTAGGCCCAGATTTATCAAGCCCAGGAGACTGATAAATTGCATGGTGATAAAGTACCAGCCAAAGCAGCCTGTAACATAGTAGTTAGGAGCTGACTGGTTGTTAGTTTATCATCGTGCAATTTATCACTCTCCAAGGCTTGATAAATCAGTGCCTTAATTACAAAAGAGCTCTCGGTCAGCAATATTCCATAGATGAGTATATATAAAGAAAATTTGACTCAAAGTTAAGCCAGCAGCAAACAGAAAGGTGAAGAGCCTTTGTCACTTAAAGGATAATATGACAGTATACATCAGGGTTTCCTCAAGGCACCATAGCAGTCCAGGTTCTAAGGATATCCATTTATGAGCAGGGATGATTAAATCCAACTGAGTCAAGAACTTATTAAGTCATCTGTGCTTAAGCAAGATACCCAAACTGTTAGAGTGCCTTGAGGACAGTGCTTGGGAAACCCTGAAATACATAATTAAGCATAGATCCCTGTGCCCCCTAGAGGACTAAAGAGAAATACATAATGCCACAGACATACACTCTGTAAACATGTCTTCTGGCCGTGCACAACGAGCCCAATCTTTATACATAAGGTATTACCTGGAAAGTCAGAGTGTCCAGAAGCAGATTTACCAGTTTGAACAGCTGAAAAACAAGAAAAGTATTAAGGGAAACAATACATTTTCAGTAAAACACACAGTTATGAGCTATCTGCCCAACAAACATTTTAATAATTTTTTTCTTAAAATATTTATAGATGCCTAAACAACCACAATCTAAGCTGAAAAATCAGTAAAGAGGTTCTTCTAACCTCAGCCAATACACTGCCCCAATTAGTTCCGCTCTAAGTACGCCTCCATACCATAGGCTCTGTAGGCTGCCGTCTGCCACTGGGAAGCTGTGGCTTCAGCTGCTACTCACTGGAATGGAGCTGCAGTTGTCCACTAGCAATTGACACATTAGTTCCTCAATTGTACACACAGAAAAGCTACAGTACACAATCTATGCATTCTACAGGGTGGAATGGCACAAACAGAACGCTGTCATTTAAGATCGTGGTGGTTGATCTCCATTTCAATGCTTACATTTGATTAACTGGCAAATGTTCCTATTTTTTTCAGCAAGGAATTAGCACCACATATGGCTTAAAATAACAATGGAATCAGATGTGATGTCTGCATTTCAAACTTAAGTGCAGGATATATAGGTATATGCTCGCATATGCTAACAGCTCATTTCTAGCCTATTCCACTTCATATTAACGCCACTTACCTATGACTCTCTCAACGATTTGATACTGCTTGTTCAGTTCTAATGACAACTCTTGTTGGCAGTTAAAATACTCTACATCTTCAGGAGTAACCTTTGACAACCTGTAAAAGAGAAATGTGTACAATGAGTTCATATGTACACACTGGTTGGGTTCTAGTCATCCATCACTTTACAGCACTGCCCATAAAAGTCTTGATTTATAGCAAGAGACTCAATTCTATAACCAAGCCATTGTAGATTCCCCTAAAGCTTACAGATACATTATTTGGTAGCCTATATGGAGGAAGTACTATGCGCAAGCAATATTCAAGCGCATTCAAGCCCTTGATGCTTCCTAAGGTAATCAATGCAGCTGACATACAATGACTTCATATTAATAAATGGCTTACACAAATCAATATACTCTGTCACTCAAAAGTCAAACAATATTAGCTTCAGGTGAATTTTCATTCCAGCAAAAATGGTATGAATGAAGGGGGAGCGCTAGAAAGAGCTCATAAATCAAGTGAGGTTAGGATTTTATAGTATAAAGGATTGCACATACAAACAATGTAGACCAGCACACATGTAACAAAAATTGGATTTTTATGTACTCACTGTAAAATGCTTTCCTTGTCATCCACCTAGGAGACACCGCTAAGTTGACACTGGGTTAGGTGGGTTCGAGTAGGCACTAGGAGACTAATCTGATTGGCTCCACCTCCACATAACCCCTCCCACTTTACCGAAGACTCAGTTATTTAGAACAAAGGGACAGACGTAGTAATATGGAGAAGGGATAAAGAAGTGATAAAGCAGTGATAAGTGCAAGGTGATAACGCACCAGCCAATCATTACAGATTTGAAAAATTACAGTTAGGAGCTGATTGGCTGTGTGTTATCACCTTGCACTTATCACTGCTTTATCCCTTCGCCATATTAATACATCTGTCCCAAAGTCGCTTGGAGGAAACAAACTCGCACCATACCACCATAAATCTAAAGGTGGGTACACACTAATAGATATATCTGCAGATCAATTGATCTGCAGATATATCTATGGACGGATCGGGCAGTGTGTCCAGCATACACACTGCCCGATCCGTCGGGGACTGACGTCATGAACTGGGCGGGCGTGTACACACGCCCGCCCAGTTCAGCTGTCAATCACCGCCGGCCGCCGCAGCATGTGTACGGGCGGTCGGCCACCCGCCCCGTACACACAGCGACGCGCCAATATATCGTAGATATATTGGCCGTCGGCTGTGCAGCGCGGCCGACGCGATACGTCTGTGAACGATGGAGTTCACAGACGTATCAGCCGTACACACTGGCCGACGGTCCCGCGATATATCGGCCGTTTAAGAGAACGGCCGATATATCGACCAGTGTGTACGGGCCTTAAGACAAACAGCAAAATAGCTAGAAAGAGAGGGATCGCAGTGTCCCCCAGATGAATGACAAGGAAAGGATTTTACGGAGGACAGTGAAATCCAATGTCCTCATCATCCGATGTGGGAGACAATTCTCTACCGGCAAGGCCGCATGCAAAACACGTCAGCCAAAACCAGCCTTGGCATAACCAAAAGTATGAAACTGATAAACTTGGTGAATGTATGCTCAAAAGACCTGCCGCCTCTGGGCCGTATTCAATAGCTGTCGGAAGCTGCCATCTTGTCGGAAAAACGGCAGTTTCCGACAGATTTCTGTCGGAAGGGATTCTGACCTATTCAAAGAGGGCACTTTTTTTTCCGACAAGTCGGGAATTCCCAACTTGTCGGAAAACACGTGGATCGGCGGAATAGGCGCCAATCCACGTGCTTTTGTCTGAAACGGGGCCAAATCCGACAGGTTTTGGCCCCCTTTCCGACAATCTCGATCCGACTTTAAAAAAGTCGGATTGAGCAGGGCGTCCCCGCGGCCAGGCTCCTTACTCCCGGCAGCGCCCCCTTTCCCCCCACTGCCGCAGTCAGCTCCCCTCCCGCCTCCGCTGTCAGTGCACGGGGGGGATAGGTGTCATCTGGGGGTCCCCCCGCTACCTGATGAAAGGCAGCTGCTCCAGGCCCGGGGAGGAAGAGCCATGCTGCTGCTGCTGCTGCTGGGGTCAGCAGCAGCAGCACGGAAGATGTGGACGCCCGGCCGGTGCGGAGGGGAGCAGCAGTAGCAACACCCACAGCAGCGAGGATCGGGTTGAGCAGCAGTGGCCAAATCCGGCAGTCAGATTTGGTAGCATATTGAATAGGTCATTGTCGGAAAGGGTCCGACACTTATTGAATATACCCCTCTGACTAATGGGATGCGCTCTGACTGCCTGAGCCCTGTAAACAGGAGCTGAGTTTGGTGACAAAAAAACAAATCAAACAAAGTAAAACAAAGCTAACTGAGGAGCAAAGTCACATAGGTACTAGGAAACAAGTGGGAGGGGTTATGTTGGGGGTGGAGCCAGATTAATCTCCTGTGGTTCAACCCACCGTCATCGTAACAGTGTTCCCCAGTCAGATGATGAGGAATGTGTTCTGTTGTTAGTGTTCATCCTACGTGTTTCTAATGTATATTACTGAACACCTTAGGGGGAGGAACAATGGCACTGATATTTATTATAAATACTTTTATAACTGGCAGCTCAACTTCACGGTAATATCCACTCCACACTCCTCAATTATTTTGTGTTCATGGAGGAGTGTGGATTGATAGGGATATTAGGGAGAAAGAGTCTTCGTCGAAGGAGCGGTAGATCTAATTGAGTGGAGACACACAAGACAATTTCTGCCTGAAAAATAAACGATAATGACATAAATGTTCTTATCGTTTATTTTTTGTCTGAAATCGTTCAGTGTGCAATATTGGTCAATGCTGAACGATGTGCGCTCCTGCACGTGGTTCAGCGATCATCATTATTGAGCAGACATGCTGCTCAACCCGTCAATGTCGGGCTGAGCTGCATGTTCGGGAGTGTCGGCAGTGACGTCACTGATCGTTATCTCTGGACGATAATGTTCAGTGTGTACGCACTATATCGTTGAATGATATATATCGTTCAATGATATAGTCGCTCATCGCCGGCATTTCTTTATCGCCTAGTGTGTACCCGCCTTAATTTATCATGATTGGCACTGGAAAGCCTCTTTCTCTCACAGTATCTGAGACACTAAGAGGCCACTGACAGTAATAGAACCATACTCAAACTGTACCATTGATTGATTTCATCCTCCTTCTTCTTAAAATTCTCCAGCTTTTTCAGGCCTTTCACCTTCTGTTGCTGTAGAGACTCCTCACTCTCCCATGTGCTGTGGATATAAGACCAGCCCTTCCATTTGATAAGATATTGCTGCTCCACTTCGTCCGTTTCAGGGTTAAAGTCAGCGCAAGGATTCCCATTAGCTTCAGTAGCATAAACGGTCGTTGAGGCTCCAGTAGCTACAATTGGATGTTAGCATAAGTTACAAATTGCTCAGAAACTAAAGGTAATAGTTGTAGCAAACTGAGTACACACCATTCCATATATGTTCTAAGGTACCTCTCTTTAACTGTTTATACAAAACAACTACAGCAAACTAAGAAAATGTTCTTAACTGTCATTTCTCTTACAATGACATTATTATTATTATCATCATAATTATTAAGATCATGCTGTGAAATAGATGTGAAACTGTGTGTGTATAGTTTGCAGGATATAACCACGTATCCACATTCTCTTACCTCCTTTCTTCCCATTTCTGGATTCCAATACTTTCTCAATAGTCTCATGACTATCTTCTGGCTCCTCTACTTCCTCTCCTGCCATTTCAATCAGATCATCAGAATCTGTTTCAAAGTCATCATCTTCTTTGTAGCTGTAACAATGAAATTCAGTATTATAAAGTATAATAAGTTTCCTGACCAGGAAAATGCAATTTCTTTCCTCAGATAACAAAATGATTTAAAATATGTTCCTTTGTTTATTGACTTTAATACAGGTTCTGCTGGCTGAGCTCTGTGAACTAGTAGGGCCGGATTAAGCCTTTGGGGGCCCCTGATGAAAAGGTGTGGGGGGGGGGGGGGGGGGGGGTTGTATATGATTGTATATACCTCCCAACATGACCCATTTCAGGACTGAAAAAATGCTCTCTACCTGGACTTTCCTCTTTATATATGATTGTAGTTACCTGTGTTGAACTATTTCATTGGTAAGAAAAGTGTTTCAACACAGGTGATTGTAATCATAATTTTGTCCTTATGGAATGGGTCATGTTGGGATTGTTTATATTAAATGTAGGCCAACGATTTATATTAGATTTAAACTAATAGTTTAATAATGCCTGGGTACTGTTTATAGCTCCCCCAATTGAAAGACAACTATTTTATAAAAATAGGATTTTAATACCTACCGGTAAATCCTTTTCTCCTAGTCCGTAGAGGATGCTGGGGACTCCAAAAGGACCATGGGGTATAGACGGGATCCGCAGGAGACATGGGCACACTAAAAAGACTGACTGGGTGTGAACTGGCTCCTCCCTCTATGCCCCTCCCTCAGACCTCAGTTATAGGAACTGTGCCCAGGAGAGACGGACATTTCGAGGAAAAGATTTTTGTTAAATTAAGGGTGAGACACATACCAGCTCACACCACAAACACACCGTACAACTGGATTAGCAAGAAAACCAGACAACAGTATGAACGAAAAAATACAGCAACAAGCTGAACATAACCGATAAACAACCATTGTGTAACTTAAAACAACAATACAACTGCAAGTAACAGTACGCACTGGGATGGGCGCCCAGCATCCTCTACGGACTAGGAGAAAAGGATTTACCGGTAGGTATTAAAATCCTATTTTCTCTTACGTCCTAGAGGATGCTGGGGACTCCAAAAGGACCATGGGGTCTATACCAAAGCTCCAGACTGGGCGGGAGTGCGCGGACGACTCTGCAGCACCGATTGGGCAAACATGAGGCCCTCCTCTGCCAGGGTATCAAACTTATAGAACTTAGCAAAAGTGTTTGAACCCGACCACGTAGCTGAAGTGCCAAGACCCCTCGGGCAGCCGCCCAAGAAGAGCCCACCTTCCTGGTAGAATGGGCCTTTATTGACTTCGGCAACGGCAGCCCAGCCGAAGAATGAGCGTGCTGAATCGTATTACAAATCCATCGTGCAATCGTCTGCTTGGAAGCAGGATTTCCAATCTTGTTGGAAGCATACAGAACAAACAGAGCCTCCGTTTTCCTAATAAAAGCCGTTCTGGCGACATAAATTTTCAAAGCTCTTACGACATCAAGAGATTTTGGGACAGCCACAGCATCCGTAGCCACAGGTACCACAATAGGCTGATTTATGTGAAACGAAGAAACCACCTTCGGCAGAAATTGCTGACGAGTCCTCAATTCCGCTCTATCCACATGAAAGATCAAATATGGGCTCTTGTGAGACAAAGCCGCCAATTCGGACACTCGAAGTGAGAAACTTTAGCTCAACCTTACGCAAAGGTTCAAACCAGTGAGACATAAGAAACTACAACACCACTTCAAGATAGAAACATAGAAATTGACGGCAGATAAGAACCACTTGGCCCATCTAGTCTGACCCTTTTTTTTTTATCTTTTAGGCAATCTCAACCCTTTTTGAACCTTAATTCTTTGTAAGGATATTCATATGCCTATCCCAAGCATGTTTAAATTGCTCTACAGTCTTAGCCTCTACCACCTCTGATGGGAGGCTATTGCACTTATCCACTACCCTTTCTGTGAAGTAATTTTTCCGCAAATTTCCCCTGAACCTCCCCCCCTCCAGTCTCAGTGTATGCCCTCGAGTTCTAATACTTCTCTTCCTTTGAAGAATGTTTCCCTCCTGAACTTTGTTAAGACCCTTGATATATTTGAAAGTTTCTATCATGTCTCCCCTTTCCCTTCTCTCCTCCAAACTATACATGTTAAGATCTTTCAGCCTTTCCGGGTAAGTTTTGTGATGTAGGCCATGCACCATTTTAGTTGCCCTTCTTTGTACACTCTCTAATGTATTTATATATTTCTGGAGATATGGTCTCCAGAGCTGGACACAGTATTCCAGATGGGGACGCAGCAATGACCTATACAGTGGTATTATCACTTCTTTTTTCCTGCTACTGATTCCTCTCCCTATGCAACCAAGCATCTGACTTGCCTTCCTCATTGCTTAGTTGCATTGCTTTCCTGCCTTCAAGTCACTTGAAATAGTGACTCCTAAATCCCTTTCCTCCTCAGTAGTTTCCATTATAGTACCCTTGACACTATATTTAGCCTTTGGGTTTTTGAGACCCAAGTGCATGATTCTGCATTTTTTAGCATTACACTGTAGTTGCCACGTTCTTGACCATTTCTCAAGCCTACCTAGGTCATCAATAATTTGTTTTACACCTCCCGGTGTGTCTACCCTGTTGCATATCTTTGTATCATCTGCAAAAAGGCATACCTTCCCTTCAATACCATCTGCAATGTCACCAACAAATATATTAGAGAGAACTGGACCAAGTACAGATCCCTGGGGTACTCCACTGGTAACATTTCCCTCCATAGATTGAACTCCATTCACTACAACTGTCTGTTTCCTATCCTGCAACCAGGTTCTTATCCATTTAACAGTTTTATAATCCACCCCCACGCTTTCAAGTTTATTTAGCAGTCTGCGATGTGGGACAGTGTCAGATGCCTTACTAAAGTCTAGATATGCTACATCTACAGCTCCCCCTTGATCTATTATTTTCGTCACAGAGTCAAAAAAGTCAATAAGATTTTTTGGCATGATCTCCCACCAGTAAATCCATGCTGTTTTGGATCCTGTAAGTTGTTTGATTTAAGATATTCCACAACTTTTTCTTTTAATAGTTTTTCCATTACTTTCCCTACTACTGATGTAAGGCTTACTGGTCTGTAGTTACTTGCTTCTTCCTTGCTTCCACTTTTGTGCAGTGGAACTACATTTGCTCTTTTCCAGTCCTCTGGAATAGCACCTGTATTTAGTGACTGGTTAAATAATTCTGTTAAAGGTGTAACCAGCACATCTTTTAGCTCTTTGAGTATCCTTCGGTGTATCCCATCTGGTCCCATTGATTTATCCACTTTTAGTTTTGAAAGTTCTGTTAGGACCTTCTTCTCTGTAGATGTACTTTCATCTGCCTTATTTTTATGAATGTCCTTGCAACTTAACTGTGGCCCCATCCCTTGCTCTGTAGTAAATACTGAGCAAAAATAATTATTTAGGTGATCTGCTATTGCCTTGTCTCCCTCCACCAAATGCTCACTCTCTGTCTTAAGTCTTATTATTCCTCCATTTGATTTTCTCCTTTCGCTTATATACTTAAAAAAAGTTTTGCCCCCTTTATCTACCATTTTCTCCTCAGCTTCTGCCTATGCACGTCTGATCACTTTCTTAGCATCCTTCCGTCTGTCAAGATACACCTCTTTGTCGTTATTATTTTGAGTCTGTTTGTATTTCCTAAAAGCCATCTTTTTTGCTTTCACACTAGTTGCTACTTCTTCTGTGAACCACACTGGCTTTCTTTTCCTGGTGTTTTTCCTAACCCTTTTGATACAAAGGTCTGTTGCCCTTAGTATTGCACTTTTTAGTTTTTCCCACCTCTCCTGCACTCCTTCCAAGTTCCTCAAGTCCACCAATGAATCACTTAAACATCTCCCCATTTTTGCAAAGTCAGCATTTCTAAAATCCAACACCTTTGTTTTTGTGTGACAGGAGTTGGATCTTGTCTTTATACTAAACCATATTGCTTGATGATCACTGGATCCCAGGTGCTCACCCACATATATGTCGGATATCCTAACACCATTTGTAAGAATTAAATCTAATATTGAGTCTTTGCGAGTGGGCTCACTCACCAATTGCTTGAGAGATGCTCCCTGTAAGGAATTTAGAAATTTGCCACTTGTAGCTGAACTTGCAAGAGACCCCTCCCAATTTACATCAGGTAAATTAAAGTCTCCCATGATTATGACTTCTACCTTTAACGCCATTTTAGTGATGTCCAATTATAGGTTCCTGTCCAAATCCTACCCCTGGCCTGGTGGTCTACAGATCACCCCAATGCGAATAATGTCCTTCTCCCCGGTTTCTATGGTGGCCCAAAGGGCCTCAGTTTTGTCTTCAATATTTTGTTTTAAATTAGCATTTATGCTTTTTTTCACATACATTGCTACCCCTCCTCCTATTCTTCCTATTCTATCCTTCCTAAATAAATTGTATCCTGGTATAGCTATGTCCCAGACATGATTCTCATTGCATTATGACTCTGTAATTGCGAAAAAATGCAGGTTATCCCTTGTCATTATCGCAATTAGTTCTGGAATTTTGTCTCCCAAGCTCCTAGCATTTGCACTCATAGCTTTCAGAATTTTGTCTGTGCATTTGTTATTAGTAGCCATGTCCAGACCGTACAAAATAAATTACAAGTTTAAAGTTGAAATTACCTGTTTGGGGATGTTGCTCAGTGTTTGTTTGTTTTTTTGTTTTTTTTTACTAATCAGGAATCACACTGTGTCCTTTACACCATGACTACACCTCACTAAATGTAAAGATATAGTACACCTGACCACAATGGTCAAATGATCAAAGGTGGTAAACACCAGTGAACATGAAATAATAAACTAGGTTTCACTGTGCAACTTCCCCACACATGCAATGCCAATTATAAGGCAATCATTACATCAAAAAACATACATGAGTCTGCACAAGAGAGAGCTGTAGTGAGCAGTTTGGGGATGTCTTTTCATAGTGTAAAAAGACAGATAACATTGGTACAGTTGAGAATTCAGATGTTTTTGGTAAGCTATAGACATAAATTTGAGTAGTTGCGGATGAAGTGTAAAGATCTTGTTGCGTTCCTATCTCAGATTTAAGTTATAAGTATGGGTTACTCAGGCTGGAATAGTTGGATGTGTAGAGGAATTGGACTCACATATGTTTGAAAGCTGTCCTTTAGTGGTTCAGATTGTGGATAGATTGTTGTCCTTCTGTTTTCCTTCGGTTTAACGTCGGTGTAACGTCAAAATTATGTTTAAACTTGTAGTTATCCTTTGAATAATGTCCTTTGAAGTAATGGCCAGCAAGCCTATGGCCCAAACCTTTCTGATGCTCTTTAAGTAAGATCCACGGTGCCACGGGTGGCACAAATGGAGGATGGATATGCAGCACTCCCTTCACGAAAGTCTGAACCTAAGGAAGGACGGCCAATTCTTTCTGAAAGAAAATGGATAAAGCCGAAATCTGCACTTTGATGGAACCCAATTTCAGGCCTGCATCCACGCCTGCCTGCAAAAAGTGGAGGAAACTACCCAAGTGAAACTCCTCCGCAGGAGCTGCTTTGGTTTCACACCACGACACATACTTTCTCCAAATACGCTGATAATGTTTTGCCGTAACCTCCTTCCTAGCTTTAAGGAGAGTGGGGATGACCTCCCCGGGAATACCTTTCCGAGCATAGGATTTGGCGTTCAACTTCCACGCCGTCAAACGCAGCCGCTGTAAGTCCAGAAACACGCAGGGCCCTGCAGTAACAGGTCCTCTCTTAGAGGAAGCGGCCAAGGATCTTCTACTAGTAATTCCTGAAGATCCGGATACCAGGCCCTCCGTGGCCAATCTGGAAAGACAAGTATTGCCTGAACCCGTTCGTCTTACGATCCTCAACACCTTTGGAATGAGAGGAAGCGGAGGGAACACATACACCGACTGAAACACCCACGGAGTTACCAGGGCGTCCACTGCACTTGCTAGGGGGTCCCTCGACCTGGAACAATACCTCGGAAGCTTCTTGTTGAGGCGAGACGCCATCATGTCTATCGGAGGAATTCCCCAACGCCTTGTCACTTCTGCAAATACCTCTTGATGAAGAGCCCACTCTCCTGGATGGAGATCGTGTCTGCTGAGGAAGTCTGCTTCCCAGTTGTCCACGCCTGGGAGGAAGATTGCTGACAGAGTCGCTCATGTGCTGTTCCACCAAGCGAAGAATTCTTGTGGCCTCCGCCATTGCCGCCCTGCTCCTTGTTCCGCCTTGGCGGTTTACATACGCCACCGCAGTTATGTTGTCCGACTGGATCATGACAGGGAGACCCTGAAGAAGGTTCTTCGCTTGCAGGAGGCCGTTGTAAATGGCTCTTAACTCGAGAACATTTATGTGGAGACAAGATTCCTGGCTTGACCACTTTCCCTGGAAACTTCCTCCTTGCGTGACCGCGCCCCAGCCGCGGAGACTTGCATCTGTGGTCAGCAGGACCCAGTCCTGGATTCCGAATCGGCATCCCTCTAGAAGGTGAGAACTTTGCAGCCACCACAGGAGAGAAATCCTGGCCCTGGAAGATAGATTTATTTTCCGGTGCATGTGCAGGTGAGACCCGGACCATTTGTTCAGCAGATCCCACTGAAACTCCCGGGCATGAAACCTGCCAAACGGAATGGCTTCGTAAGCCGCAACCATCTTCCCTAGCACTCGAGTGCATTGATGAATCAACACACTTGTCGGCCTCAGAAGCTCCCTGACCATGGTCTGGATCTCCAGAGCTTTGTCCTCCGGAAGAAACACTCTCTGTAGCTCCGTGTCTAGGATCATGCCCAGGAAGGGCAGCCAAGTGGACGGGATCAACTGAGACTTTGGCAAATTTAGAATCCAACCGTGATGTCGCAGAACCGACAGGGAGAGATCCAAACTTCTTAACAATTGTTCCTTTGATCTCGCCTTCATCAGGAGATCGTCCAAGTACGGGATAATGGTGACCCCTTGCTTGCGAAGGAGAACAATCATTTCCGCCATTACCTTGGTGAAAACCCTCGGGGCCGTGGAAAGCCCAAACGGCAACGCCTGAAATTGGTAATGACAATCCTGCACCGCAAACCTCAGGAAGGCCTGATGTGGAGGATATATTGGGAACGTGTAAGTAGGCATCTTTTATGTCGACTGGCGCCATAAAATCCCCCCCTTCGAGGCTGGAGATCACCGCTCGAAGAGACTCAATCTTGAACTTGAAAATTTTCAAGTATGGATTGAGGGATTTCAGGTTCAGAATCGGTCTGACCGAGCCGTCCGGCTTCGGTACGACAAAGAGGCTCGAATAGAACCCATCCCCCCGTTGGAACGGGGGAACCGGCACAACGACCCTCTGTTGACACAGCTTTTGTATCGCAGCATTTACCACTTCTCTTTCTGGAAGAGAAGCCGGAAAGGCCGACTTGAATAAGCGGCGGGGGCGCATCTCCTGAAACTCCAGCTTGTACCCTTGGGACACTATGTCTGAGACCCAAGGATCCAGGGCCGATTGAAACCAGACCTGACTGAAGAATCGGAGACGGCCCCCCACCAATACGGACTCCCGCAGGGGAGCCCCAGCGTCATGCGGTGGACTTGGTAGAGGCGGGGGTGGACTTTTGGTCCTGGGAGCCTGACACGACAGGCGATCTCTTTCCCAGTCTTCTACCCTTTGAAGCGAGGAAGGACGAGCCCTTTCCTTTTTTGTATTTATTAGGCCGAAAGGACTGCATCTGATGATGGGGCGCCTTTTTCTGTTGTGTGGGAACATAAGGAAGAAAAGATGACAGTAGCGGTAGACACCAGGTAAGCAAGGCCGTCACCAAACAAGACACTACCTTTAAAGGGGAGAGCTTCCATATTTTTCTTGGAGTCGGCATCAGCATTCCATTGATGAATCCACAGCGCCCTCCTGGCCGAGACCGCCATGGCATTGGTTCTTGATCCCAAGAGGCCAACATCCCTCGCCGCATCCTTTAGGTAATCTGCAGCGTCCTTGATATAACCAAGAGTCACAAGAATGTTATCCTTATCAAGGGTATCCATATCAGAAGCCAAATTATCAGCCCACTTAGCAATAGCACTACTCACCCATACCGACGCCACAGCAGGTCTGAGCAATGCACCAGTATTAACGAAAATGGACTTCAATGTCGTCTCCAGCTTGCGATCCGTTGGATCCTTGAGAGCAGCCGTGTCAGGAGACGGAAGCGCCACCTTCTTGGACAATCGGGATAGAGCTTTGTCTACATTGGGAGATGACTCCCATTTTTCCCTGTCGTCAGAGGGGAAAGGATACGCCATAAAAAATTCTCTTGGGAATCTGACACCTTTTGTCAGGCGACTCCCAAGCCTTTTCACAAAGCGCGTTCATTTCATGAGAGGGGAGACACTTCACCTCAGGCTTTTTCCCCTTAAATAAGCAAACCCTTGTGTCTGGAACAGCAGGTTCCTCAGAGATATGTAAAACATCTTTGATAGCTACAATCATGTACTGAATACTCCTAACAACCCTTGGATATAAAGAAGCCTCATTGAAATCGACATCGGAATAAGAGTCCGTGTCGGTATCTGTATCTGCCATCTGGGTAAATGAACGCTTTTGTGACCCTGAGTTGGTCTGTACCTGAGACAAAGCCTCCTCCATGGATTTCCTCCATGTTTGTGTCTGCGAATCAGATTTATCCAGCCTCTTGGACAATAAAGCCACATTTGCATTCAGTGTACTCAGCATAGTCAACCAATCAGCAGTCGGTGCCGACAGAGTCATTCCCAAATCTCTCTCAGCGCCCCCAGTAACTTCCTCCGGGGAGGAACACTCAGCCTCAGACATGTCGACACGTAGCACCGACACCCCCACACACACACCGGCCAAAAACAAGGGGACAGACCCACAGGGAAGCCTGTAGAGAGAAACACAGAGGGAGTATTGCCAGCTCACATCCCAGCGCCCATATACTAAATAGAAATAATATATGTGTCTAGCGCTGTCTAAATAGGATAAAAAGCACCAAATTTTATGTGCCCCCCCCCCCCGTTTTGCCCCCTTGTTACTTGTAGGACCTTGGAGGTCCGGGCCAGCGTCTCTGCAGCCGCTGTGGAGAGAGAGAAAATGGCGCTGGTGAGCTGTGTGGCTAAGCCCCGCCCCTTCCCAACGCGCTGTAGCCCGCTCAATTTTGAAATTCTTTATACTGGCGGGGGTATTCTATACGGTGTCCGGGCACCGTATATGCGTTTTGCCAGTCCATCTGACCCCAGTAACTGCTGTCCAGGGCGCTCCCCCCCCCAGCGCCCTGAACATTGTGAGTGCCGTTGGTGAAGTGTGTGTGGGAGCATGGAGCGCAGCGCGACCGCTGCGCTGTACCGTTACTGAAGTCTTCTGCCGTCTGATGTCTTCTGTTCTTCTAATACCCGGCTTCTTTCTTCTGGCTTCTGTGAGGGGGGTGACGGCGTGGCTCCGGGAACAAGCAGCTAGGCGAACCAAGTGATCGAACCCTCTGGAGCTAATGGTGTCCAGTAGCCGAGAAGCAGAGCCCTTAAACTAAGAAGAAGTAGGTCCTGCTTCTCTCCCCTCACTCCCACGCTGCAGGGAGCCTGTAGCCAGCAGGTCTCCCGGAAAATAAGAAACCTAACAAAAGTATTTTCAAGAGAAACTCAGGAGAACTCCCCTAGTGAGTGTCCAGTCAGTCCTGAGCACAAAGTCTAACTGAGGTCTGGAGGAGGGGCATAGAGGGAGGAGCCAGTTCACACCTAGTCAAAGTCTTTTTAGTGTGCCCATTTCTCCTGCGGATCCCGTCTATACACCACCGTCCTTTTGGAGTCCCCAGCATCCTCTAGGACGTAAGAGAAAAGTACTTATAGTGGAACAAAGACAACTTAACCTTAAAATACACATAGAAAATAAGAATTTACTTACCGATAATTCTATTTCTCGTAGTCCGTAGTGGATGCTGGGGACTCCGTCAGGACCATGGGGATTAGCGGCTCCGCAGGAGACAGGGCACAAAAGTAAAAGCTTTAGGATCAGGTGGTGTGCACTGGCTCCTCCCCCTATGACCCTCCTCCAAGCCTCAGTTAGGATACTGTGCCCGGACGAGCGTACACAATAAGGAAGGATTTTGAATCCCGGGTAAGACTCATACCAGCCACACCAATCACACTGTACAACCTGTGATCTGAACCCAGTTAACAGCATGATAACAGCGGAGCCTCTGAAAAGATGGCTCACAACAATAATAACCCGATTTTTGTAACAATAACTATGTACAAGTATTGCAGACAATCCGCACTTGGGATGGGCGCCCAGCATCCACTACGGACTACGAGAAATAGAATTATCGGTAAGTAAATTCTTATTTTCTCTGACGTCCTAAGTGGATGCTGGGGACTCCGTCAGGACCATGGGGATTATACCAAAGCTCCCAAACGGGCGGGAGAGTGCGGATGACTCTGCAGCACCGAATGAGAGAACTCCAGGTCCTCCTCAGCCAGGGTGTGCCCCTGACCAAGTAGCAGCTCGGCAAAGTTGTAAAGCCGAGACCCCTCGGGCAGCCGCCCAAGATGAGCCCACCTTCCTTGTGGAATGGGCATTTACATATTTTGGCTGTGGCAGGCCTGCCACAGAATGTGCAAGCTGAATTGTACTACACATCCAACTAGCAATCGTCTGCTTAGAAGCAAGAGCACCCAGTTTTTTGGGTGCCTACAGGATAACAGCAAGTCAGTTTTCCTGACTCCAGCCGTCCTGGAACCTATATTTTCAGGGCCCTGACAACATCCAGCAACTTGGAGTCCTCCAAGTCCCTAGTAGCCGCAGGTACCACAATAAGCTGGTGCAGGTGAAACGCTGACACCACCTTAGGGAGAAACTGGGGACGAGTCCGCAGCTCTGCCCTGTCCGAATGGACAATCAGATATGGGCTTTGTGAGACAAAGCCGCCAATTCTGACACTCGCCTGGCCGAGGCCAGGGCCAACAGCATGGTCACTTTCCATGTGAGATATTTCAAATCCACAGATTTGAGCGGTTTAAACCAATGTGATTTGAGGAATCCCAGAACTACGTTGAGATCCCACAGTGCCACTGGAGGCACAAAAGGGGGTTGTATATGCAGTACTCCCTTGACAAACTTCTGGACTTCAGGAACTGAAGCCAATCTTTTCTGGAAGAAAATTGACAGGGCCGAAATTTGAACCCTAATGGACCCCAATTTGAGGCCCATAGACACTCCTGTTTGCAGGAAATGCAGGAATCGACCGAGTTGAAATTTCTTCGTGGGGCCTTCCTGGCCTCACACCACGCAACATATTTTCGCCACATGTGGTGATAATGTTGTGCGGTCACCTCCTTCCTGGCTTTGACCAGGGTAGGAATGACCTCTTCCGGAATGCCTTTTTCCCTTAGGATCCGGCGTTCCACCGCCATGCCGTCAAACACAGCCGCGGTAAGTCTTGGAACAGACATGGTACTTGCTGAAGCAAGTCCCTTCTTAGCGGCAGAGGCCATGAGTCCTCTGTGAGCATTTCTTGAAGTTCCGGGTACCAAGTCCTTCTTGGCCAATCCGGAGCCACGAGTATAGTTCTTACTCCTCTACGTCTTATAATTCTCAGTACCTTGGGTATGAGAAGCAGAGGAGGGAACACATACACCGACTGGTACACCCACGGTGTTACCAGAACGTCCACAGCTATTGCCTGAGGGTCTCTTGACCTGGCGCAATACCTGTCCAGTTTTTTGTTCAGGCGGGACGCCATCATGTCCACCTTTGGTCTTTCCCAACGGTTCACAATCATGTGGAAGACTTCCCGATGAAGTCCCCACTCTCCCGGGTGGAGGTCGTGCCTGCTGAGGAAGTCTGCTTCCCAGTTGTCCACTCCCGGAATGAACACTGCTGACAGTGTTATCACATGATTTTCCGCCCAGCGAAGAATCCTTGCAGTTTCTGCCATTGCCCTCCTGCTTCTTGTGCCGTCCTGTCTGTTTACGTGGGCGACTGCCGTGATGTTGTCCCACTGGATCAATACCGGCTGACCTTGAAGCAGAGGTCTTGCTAAGCTTAGAGCATCGTAAATTGACCTTAGCTCCAGTATATTTATGTGGAGAGAAGTCTCCAGACTATATCACACTCCCTGGAAATTTTTTCCCTGTGTGACTGCTCCCCAGCCTCTCAGGCTGGCATCTGTGGTCACCAGGACCCAGTCCTGAATGCCGAATCTGCGGCCCTTTAATAGATGAGCACTCTGCAGCCACCGCAGAAGAAACACCCTTGTCCTTGGAGACAGGGTTATCCGCTGATGCATCTGAAGATGCGATCCGGACCATTTTTCCAGCAGATCCCACTGAAAAGTTCTTGCGTGAAATCTGCCGAATGGAATCGCTTCGTAAGAAGCCACCATTTTTCCCAGGACCCTTGTGCAATGAAGCACTGACACTTTTCCTGGTTTTAGGAGGTTCCTGACTAGCTCGGATAACTCCCTGGCTTTCTTCTCCGGGAGAAACACCCTTTTCTGGACTGTGTCCAGAATCATCCCTAGGAACAGCAGACGTGTCGTCGGAAACAGCTGCGATTTTGGAATATTTAGAATCCACCCGTGCTGTCGTAGAACTACTTGAGATAGTGCTACTCCGACCTTCAACTGTTCTCTGGACCTTGCCCTTATCAGGAGATCGTCCATTTTCTTTGAAGAAGAATCATCATTTCGGTCATTACCTTGGTAAAGACCCGGGGTGCCGTGGACAATCCAAACGGCAGCGTCTGAAACGGATAGTGACAGTTCTGTACCACGAACCTGAGGTACCCTTGGTGAGAAGGGCAAATTGGGACATGGAGGTAAGCATCCCTGATGTCCAGGGACACCATATAGTCCCCTTCTTCCTGGTTCGCTATCACTGCTCTGAGTGACTCCATCTTGATTTGAACCTTTGTATGTAAGTGTTCAAATATTTCAGATTTAGAATAGGTCTCACCGAGCCGTCTGGCTTCAGTACCACAATATAGTGTGGAATAATACCCCTTTCCTTGTTGTAGGAGGGGTACTTTGATTATCACCTGCTGGGAATACAGCTTGTGAATTGTTTCCAATACTGCCTCCCTGTCGGAGGGAGACGTTGGTAAAGCAGACTTCAGGAACCTGCGAGGGGGAGACGTCTCGAATTTCCAATCTGTACCCCTGGGATACTACTTGTAAGCTCCAGGGGCCCACTGCGTGCTGAAACTCTTGAGACGACCCCCCACCGCACCTGAGTCCGCTTGTACGGCCCCAGCGTCATGCTGAGGACTTGGTAGAAGCGGTGGAGGGCTTCTGTTCCTGGGAATGGGCTGCCTGCTGCAGTCTTCTTCCCTTTCCTCTATCCCTGGGCAGATATGACTGGCCTTTTGCCCGCTTGCCCTTATGGGGACGAAAGGACTGAGGCTGAAAAGACGGTGTCTTTTTCTGCTGAGATGTGACTTGGGGTAAAAAAAGGTGGATTTTCCAGCTGTTGCCGTGGCCACCAGGTCCGATGGACCGACCCCAAATAACTCCTCCCCTTTATACGGCAATACTTCCATGTGCCGTTTGGAATCTGCATCACCTGACCACTGTCGTGTCCATAAACATCTTCTGGCAGATATGGACATCGCACTTACTCTTGATGCCAGAGTGCAAATATCCCTCTGTGCATCTCGCATATATAGAAATGCATCCTTTAAATGCTCTATAGTCAATAAAATACTGTCCCTGTCAAGGGTATCAATATTTTCAGTCAGGGAATCCGACCAAGCCACCCCAGCGCTGCACATCCAGGCTGAGGCGATCGCTGGTCGCAGTATAACACCAGTATGTGTGTATATACTTTTTAGGATATTTTCCAGCCTCCTATCAGCTGGCTCCTTGAGGGCGGCCGTATCTGGAGACGGTAACGCCACTTGTGATAAGCGTGTGAGCGCCTTCATTTAATTTATCTGATTCAGGAAAAACTACAGGTAGTTTTTTCACACCCCACATAATACCCTTTTTTGTGGTACTTGTAGTATCAGAAATATGTAACACCTCCTTCATTGCCCTTAACATGTAACGTGTGGCCCTAAAGGAAAATACGTTTGTTTCTTCACCGTCGACACTGGAGTCAGTGTCCGTGTCTGTGTCGACCGACTGAGGTAAATGGGCGTTTTAAAGCCCCTGACGGTGTTTGAGACGCCTGGACAGGTACTAATTTGTTTGCCGGCCGTCTCATGTCGTCAACCGACCTTGCAGCGTGTTGACATTATCACGTAATTCCCTAAATAAGCCATCCATTCCGGTGTCGACTCCCTAGAGAGTGACATCACCATTACAGGCAATTGCTCCGCCTCCTCACCAACATCGTCCTCATACATGTCGACACACACGTACCGACACACAGCACACACACAGGGAATGCTCTGATAGAGGACAGGACCCCACTAGCCCTTTGGGGAGACAGAGGGAGAGTTTGCCAGCACACACCAAAACGCTATAATTATACAGGGACAACCTTTATATAAGTGTTTTCCCTTTTAGCATCTTAATATATAATCATATCGCCAAATAAGTGCCCCCCCTCTCTGTTTTAACCCTGTTTCTGTAGTGCAGTGCAGGGGAGAGCCTGGGAGCCTTCCCTCCAGCAGTTCTGTGAGGGAAAATGGCGCTGTGTGCTGAGGAGAATAGGCCCCGCCCCCTTTTCGGCGGGCGGCTTCTCCCGTTTTTCTGACAACCTGGCAGGGGTTAAATACATCCATATAGCCCCAGAGGCTATATGTGATGTATTTTTAGCCAGTATAGGTACTTTCATTGCTGCCCAGGGCGCCCCCCCCAGCGCCCTGCACCCTCAGTGACCGTTGGTGTGAAGTGTGCTGAGAGCAATGGCGCACAGCTGCAGTGCTGTGCGCTACCTCATGAAGACTGAGAAGTCTTCAGCCGCCGATTTCTGGACCTCTTCTCTCTTCAGCATCTGCAAGGGGGTCGGCGGCGCGGCTCCGGTGACCCATCCAGGCTGTACCTGTGATCGTCCCTCTGGAGCTAGTGTCCAGTAGCCTAAGAAGCCAATCCATCCTGCATGCAGGTGAGTTCACTTCTTCTCCCCTAAGTCCCTCGTTGCAGTGAGCCTGTTGCCAGCAGGACTCACTGAAAATAAAAAACCTAATAAAACTTTTACTCTAAGCAGCTCTTTAGGAGAGCCACCTAGATTGCACCCTTCTCGGCCGGGCACAAAAACCTAACTGAGGCTTGGAGGAGGGTCATAGGGGGAGGAGCCAGTGCACACCACCTGATCCTAAAGCTTTTACTTTTGTGCCCTGTCTCCTGCGGAGCCGCTAATCCCCATGGTCCTGACGGAGTCCCCAGCATCCACTTAGGACGTCAGAGAAAAATAAAATCTATAATTTATCTAGTCACATGCAAAAATAGCAACAGCCTCTGTACTACTTACACACTGGGACAGGTTCAGGAGGACTGTGTTTGTGTGTGAGTGTGTGTGTCTCTCTCTAGACCAGGCATTCCCAACCGCGGTCCTCAAGGCACACCAACAGTGCAGGTTTTTGTGATATCCAGGCTTCAGCACAGATGGTTAAATCAAAATAACTGAGGTACTAATTAAGTCACCTGTGTTCAAGCCTGGATATCACTAAAACCAGGACTGTTAGTGTGCCTTGAGGACCGGGGTTAGGAAACACTGCTCTAGACCCTCACTAGATAACAAGTTACACAGGACTCAGACACCCAGGTGTGGAGAGAACTGTAAGTGACACATGGATTCCACCCTGTGTCACAGCTATCGCCACCCTCCTATCTCTTTTCTGGTTGGCAGAGGGAGGCCCGGTGTACAGTATGCCCTGCATTCCCCCCTTAATCTGGCTAGGGTGTAGTATGGCTGACCGGCGGTCAGGAAACCGCCGGTCAGCTTACCGACGCCGGGATCCCGGCAGCATACCGACGCCGGGATCCCGGCGGGGAGGGGCGAGTGCAGCAAGCCCCATTCGGGCTCTGTGGCGACGTTCTATTCCCACTCTATGGGTGTCGTGGACACCCACGAGTGGAAATAGTCCCTGTTGGTCGGCATGCCGACCATCGGGATAGTGAGGGATCGGGATGGTGGAGGAGGTCATGTGACTGTCGGTCTCCCGACCGCCGGTCACATGAATACCACCCATCTGGCTATGTGCCCTACTATACATTACATCATGGGTCTTCAACTTGTGGCCCTCCAGCTGCTGTGGAACTACACATCCAAGCATACCCTGCCTCAGTTTTAGCATGTGTTAATAGCAAAACTGTGGCAGGGCATGCTGGTAGTTCCACAGCAGTTGGAAGGCCACAGGTTGAATTATGCATTACATAATGAATTTTGAAAGTCTATTAAGTGAGGGGTGTAAAGCTTAATTGTTTCCTCAAGCCTGTGAAAGACAAACTGCATCATGTCATCGACATAAATTTATAATATTTTTGTGAGAAAGTAGTGGCTATGGAGATATAATTTCGATGTGGTCTGGATTCCTCGTCTTTACATGGGACAATTCAGGATTAAACCCCATTTGATGATGATAATGGTTTGTTTGCACTAACCAAGTTAAAGAAATTATATGCAAATTTAAATATTCTGAATTCTGTAGTATTATATGAACTTGTATATTATAACAGATCAATCTCACCTAACAGTTTTAGCCATTCTGCGCCTCGTCTGCCTTTTAGGAGTTTCGTCATCATCATCTTCATCATCATCATCCTCCGTGGAATCAGTCTTCTTCTTCTTTCCACGCTGAGATTTTTTTTGACTCCTTGTACAAGCTCTGGATGAAGCTCTTAAAAGGTCAAAATGGTGACTTTACCTCACTAAGTTACTAAAAAGATCATCGCAAAGGATTATGAGAAGGATAAAGTCCATCTGTACCTCTTTAACGCCAACCGTCGTGATCTGACTCTTGGTTGTTCCAAGTCACTTTCTCCACTACTGGCCTCCTCATCGTCATCTGATATGTTTTTCTTTTCCCTGTCAACAGGAGAATAAGCACTGAAACAATTCCTTCCAAATAGGACTATAGAATGAGCTTATATAATGCATACATGAAGGACGTAAAATGTGAGACATTTGTGTTCTCCTGAAATACTTACTGCTTTCGAATGTTTCTTAGACTTCTCCTTTTAGGGCTTTCACTTTCAGAATCTGTGCTCTAAAACCGAGAGGAAAATGGCCACATATAAACACACACACACAATTATAAACCAAACAACAATAAAAAAATAAAAAATAAAAAAAAGGTATATAAAACTACTGCCAAACGTGTTTTATGAAAAAGATGGATTCCATTAGCGTTTTTTTGTTTTGCACATTATGATAGGCAGAGTGTGCTGGCCTCTCCATAGGGTGCAAGTTAAATCTGCATTCTGCAGTTAACATTCAGAAGTTGCTGGGACCCATTTTGTCAACTTCCACAGCTAATGGAATCGGCCCCTAAAAGTGGCTCAGGAAATCTCCAAAAACTGTAACAACTAATGTTCATTTATGGACCATATTTAGTATTCACTAGTAAGTGGCTAACGGCATTCAGTTGACAAATAATAAACACAGTTACAAGGAGTAAGGCTATTTTCCTTTTAAAATAACCTGAATAATGCAATGAGCTTTTAATGTGGGATAAACATACCTAGGGAGAGGACACTAAAGCCACAGGCTAAGGAGAAAAACTTGTAAGAGAGGGTGATAGGGGTTCTTTTCCTGAACAGCATACATATAAAACGCAGGCTACCCTATACCTACTTTCTAGGGCTCAAAATCTAATTTTATATTCTAAACAATTGCCTTGGCCCAAGGCAATTCACAGCAACAATCAAGTTCTCTTAAATATCTATAATGCATTGCTATGCAAAATACTCTAGAATTTACTATTAAAGAAATCCCTTAGAGCCACACTTATACCCCTTTTACATTCGCATGAAAATCCCAGGATATTGCACGTGAACGCGCATCATCCCGGGTTTTTGGTCAGTGTGAAAGGGTACAGGGACAATTTCCCGGGTCGAGCATCCCGGGATTTCAACCCAGGTATCGACCAGGGTTGAATCTGGGACCGTCTCGGGAAGCTGGGTAGTGTGAAAGGGCCCGTCCCGGGATTCACTACCCGGGACTGTTAAAAGGCCTCCGATTGGAGCTTTCATGGGCTCAGAAAAGATGATGTCATCTTCCAGAGCCCTGGGGAGCGTCCTGGATGCGTGTGAGGAAGGCAGCATGGCGACCTGGACAGACCAGGAGGTTAGAGAGTTGCTGAGCATTAGGAGAGAGGAGGCTGTCACTGGCTGTATGAAACATCTGCAAAGCAGAAAGAATCATGAGCTCAGGCATACACACTGGTACTCCGTCGGCCATGACTGCAGCAATGGTGTGAGCAGGCACCACCCCTCCCTTTGTTGACTACTGTGACCTCATCTATGTGAGCCAGAAAAAGGCCATTTCTAATAACATACATATGCATTTGCAGGGATATCCCGGGATCAGTGTAAATGGGGCTGTCCCGGGTCGATCCCAGGTCTTAGTGCAGTGTGAAAAGGGTCAGTCCCGGGAATGCATCCCGGGAGTGACCCGGGTGTGCGAGTGTAAAAGGGGTATTACTTGCACCTGTGAAAACATTGCATGGGGAATAGAGCTTGCAGTGTTAGCATATACAGTTGTAGAGAAGGCAATAGAATAAGCACTGCTCACATCAGAATGATCAGGGAACAGACAGACCTGCACCGTGATGTGTTGTGAGAGTGGGCTGCCTGGTAGGGAATAGTGTGTCTGATGGCTTGCCTCCTTGGTTTGTGAAGGACAAGTACATATCTAGCTGTACAGACTGTGAACCAATTTGAGCTAGGAAAAACAGAGTTCAACAGGCTTTCTGTTATATACTGCACCATTCCGTAAATTATTATTAAGTCCCTTTTGTTGGCATTCATGGCAAAAAAAGGGGGAAAAAACCCCACCTGTTACACATGCCAAATAGTAATACAGACATTGCTAAAGATTACTAACTAAATACGGTTTGTTGGAAGGCATCCGTTTTCTCACCCCGGGTTTAATATTAAATCTTGATGGCTCTTGTCTGCTTCGGTTGGACCTCCTTACCCCATAAACATCAGGGTATTCATCCCACATCTGCAAAATAAAGACACCATCAGGAGACATGCTTCACACTTAACATTTCAATCAAAATGCCCAATTATACTACCATACATTTCTCAAGTAGCACTGCCTTTAAACAGATACAATGGCCTAATTCAGAGCCGATAGCTGCAACGGCAGAGATTGCACCCTGAAGCCCTATGTGGTGTGCACACGGCCGCAATGCAAGTGCGCACACAGTGAGATCCTTAAGCATCTCACCGGTGCAATCGTCTCTGCCTGATAGGCAGAGGAGGTCGCGGGGCGGGAGGGGGCATGCCAGCGGTGTTTGAATGCCCAATTATACTACCATACATTTCTCAAGTAGCATTGCCTTTAAAAAGATACAATGGCCTAATTCAGAGCAGATAGCTGCAACGGCAGAGATTGCACCCTGAAGCCCTATGTGGTGTGCACACGCACACGGCCGCACTGCAAGTGCGCATACAGTGAGATCCAAAAGCATCTCACCGGTGCAATCGCCTCTGCCTGACTGATAGGCAGAGGAGGTCGCGAGGTGGGAGGGGGCGTGCCAGCGGTGTTTGAATGCCATTGGGGGGGGGGGGGGGGGGGGGCGTGGTCCGGACCCAAAAACGCAGCCACTGTGACCCAAAACAAGGCGGGTAATTTTAATGAGTGCTTTTAATTTAGGTCTAATATTAAAAATGAAAAAAAAATAAGATTTTACTCGCCCGTAAATCTATTTCTCGTAGTCCGTAGTGGATGCTGGGGACTCCGTAAAGGGACCATGGGGAATAGACGGGCTCCGCAGGAGACTGGGCACTCTTAAGAAAGATTTAGTACTATCTGGTGTGCACTGGCTCCTCCCTCTATGTCCCTCCTCCAGACCTCAGTTAAGGAAACTGTGCCCGGAAGAGCTGACATTACAAGGAAAGGATTTTTGGAATCCAGGGTAAGACTCATACCAGCCACACCAATCACACCGCATAGCTTGTGATAAACTTACCCAGTTAACAGTATGAACAACAACAAAGCATCAGATAAACCTGATGCAACCATAAAATAACCCTTAGTTAAGCAATAACTATATACAAGTATTGCAGAAGAAGTCCGCACTCGGGACGGGCGCCCAGCATCCACTACGGACTACGAGAAATAGATTTACCGGTGAGTAAAATCTTATTTTCTCTAACGTCCTAGTGGATGCTGGGGACTCCGTAAGGACCATGGGGATTATACCAAAGCCTCCAAACGGGCGGGAAAGTGCGGATGACTCTGCAGCACCGAATGGGCAAACACAAGGTCCTCCTCAGCCAGGGTATCAAACTTGCAGAATTTTGCAAACGTGTTTGAACCCGACCAAGTAGCAGCTCGGCAAAGCTGTAATGCCGAGACCCCTCGGGCAGCCGCCCAAGAAGAGCCCACCTTCCTCGTGGAATGGGCTTTCACTGATTTTGGATGCGGCAACCCAGCCGCAGAATGAGCCTGCTGAATCGGGTTACAGATCCAGCGAGCAATAGTTTGCTTTGAAGCAGGAGCACCCAGCTTGTTGGATGCATACAGGATAAACAGCGAGTCAGTCTTCCTGACTCCAGCCGTTCTGGTTACATAAATCTTCAAAGCCCGGACTACGTCAAGCAACTTGGAATCCTCCCAGTCACGAGTAGCCGCAGGCACCACAATAGGTTGGTTTAAATGACAGATGACACCACCTTTGGCTGAAATTGCGGACGAGTCCGCAATCCTGCCCTGTCCATATGGAAAACCAGATAGGGGCTTTTACATGACAAAGCCGCCAATTCTGACACACGCTTAGCCGAAGCTAAGGCCAACAGCATGACCACTTTCCACGTGAGATACTTTAGCTCCACGGTTTTAATTGGCTCAAACCAGTGGGATTTCAGGAAACTCAACACCACGTTAAGATCCCAAGGTGCCACTGGTGGCACAAAAGGGGGCTGAATATGCAGCACTCCCTTAACAACCGTCTGAACCTCCAGCAGTGAAGCCAGTTCTTTTTGAAAGAAAATGGATAGGGCCGAAATCTGGACCTTTATGGACCCTAATTTTAGGCCCATAGTCACTCCTGACTGTAGGAAGTGCAGGAATCGACCCAGATGGAATTCCTCTGTAGGGGCCTTCCTGGCCTCACACCAAGCAACATATTTTCGCCATATATGGTGATAATGCTTTGCTGTCACGTCCTTCCTCGCCTTTATCAACGTAGGAATAACTTCATCCGGAATGCCTTTTTCCGCTAGGATCCGGCGTTCAACCGCCATGCCGTCAAACGCAGCCGCGGTAAGTCTTGGAACAGACAGGGCCCTTGTTGCAACAGGTCCTGTCTGAGAGGCAGAGGCCATGGGTCCTCTGTGAGCATTTCTTGCAGTTCCGGGTACCAAGTCCTTCTTGGCCAAACCGGAACAATGAGTATTGTTCTCACTCCTCTTTTTCTTACGATTCTCAGCACCTTGGGTAAGAAAGGAAGAGGAGGAAACACATAAACCGACTGGAACATCCACGGTGTCACCAGTGCGTCTACAGCTATCGCCTGAGAGTCTCTTGACCTGGCGCAATACCTCTGTAGCTTTTTGTTGAGGCGGGATGCCATCATGTCCACCTGTGGCAGTTCCCACCGACCTACAATCTGCGCAAAGACTTCTTGATGAAGTCCCCACTCTCCCGGGTAGAGGTCGTGCCTGCTGAGGAAGTCTGCTTCCCAGTTGTCCACTCCCGGAATGAACACTGCTGACAGTGCGCTTACATGATTCTCCGCCCAGAATTCTGGTGGCTTCTACCATCGCCACCCTGCTCCTTGTGCCACCATGGTGGTTTACATGAGCCACTGCGGTGATATTGTCTGACTGAATCAGAACCGGTTGGTCGCGAAGCAGGGTCTCCGCTTGACTTAGGGCGATGCATATGGCCCTTAATTCCAGGATATTTATGTGAAGGCAAGTCTCTTGACTTGACCTTCACCCTTGGAAATTGTTTTCCTTGTGTGACTGCCCCCCACCCTCGGAGGCTTGCATCCGTGGTCACCAGGACCCAGTCCTGAGTGCCGAACCTGCGACCTTCGAGAAGGTGAGCACTCTGCAGCCACCACAGGAGAGACACCCGGGCCCTGGGGGATAGGGTGATTAACCGATGCATCTGAAGATGTGATCCGGACCACTTGTCCCGTAAGTCCCATTGGAAGGTCCTCTCATGGAACCTGCCGAAGGGAATGGCCTCGTACGATGCCACCATCCTTACCAGGACTCGAGTGCAGTGATGCACTGACACCTGTTTTGGTTACAATAGATTCCTGACCAGTGTCACGAGCTCCTGAGCTCTCTCTATCGGGAGATAAACCCCTTTTCTGGTCTGTGTCTAGGATCATGCCTAGAAGAGTCAGATGAGCTGTAGGAACCAACTGCCACACTGGAATACACAGAATCCAGCCGTGTTGCCGTTACACTTCCAGAGAAAATGATACGCTGTTCCGCAACTGCTCTCTCAATCTCACTCTTATGAGGAGATCGACCAAGAACGTGATAATAGTGACACCTTGCTTCCGCAGGAGCACCATCATTTCCGCCATCACTTTGGTGAAAACTCTCAGGGCCGTGGAGAGACCCACCGGCCACGTCAGAAATTGGTAATGACAATTCTGTACCGCAATTCTGAGGTACGCCTGATTAGGTGGATAAATGGGGACACGAAGGTATGCATCCCTTTTGCCCCGAGACACCATAACATCTCCCGCATTTTAGGCGTGCAATGACCGCTCTTAGCGATTTCATCTTGCACTTGAACCTTTCCAGGTATATGTTCAGGAATTTTAAATTCAATATGGGTCTGACCGAACCTTCCGGTTTCGGGACTACAACCTGGTGGAATAATAACCCCCTCCTTGTCGAAGGAAGGGAAACTTGACCACCACCTGTTGAAAATACAACTTGTGAATTGCAGTTAACCCTGTTACCCTCTCGCAGAGGGAAGCCGGCAGGGCCGGCAGTGAGGAGGCATCTTCTCCAAATCCAGCTTGTATCCCGGAGACACAACATCTATTGCCCAGGGATCTAATAGGGAGTGAACCCACTTGTGGCTGAACTTACAAAAGCGTGCCCCCACCGGGCCTAGCTCCGCCTGTGGAGCTCCAGCGACATGCGGTGGATTTTTGCAGAGGCCGGGGACAACTTCTGCTCCTGGGAACTAGCTGTGTTGTGCAGCTTCTTTTCTCTGCGCCCGCCTCTGGTAAGAAAGGACGCACCTCGGACTTTCTTGTTTCTTTATTCGAAAGGCCGCATTCGATAATGCCGCGCTTTCCTAGGCAGTGCAGGAATATAAGGCAAAATATCAGAATCTTAAGTCTGCATCATCTGTCCATTGCATATTCTACAGGACACGTCAAGCAGAAATCGACATAGTGTTGACTCTAGGACCCAGTATACACGTCTCCTTGGGCATGTCTTATATATATATATATATATTTATGGAAGATTAACCCGGCACTCCTGTATAGGGTCTGCGTGCCCCGGTGCCATCAGTGAAACTGGATACTGGAAAAAAATGCTGCGGCACTCAGGGTCTTGTAGAGCAATCAAATGTGTATTGGCATCACAAAATAATTTTGTGATGCCAATACACATTTGATTGCTCTACAAGACCCTGAGTGCCGCAGCATTTTTTTCCAGTATATATATATATATATATATATATATATATATATATATATATATATACATATCTCTTAAGACAGCATCTTTATCTATATATACCTATACATAACTATATGTATACTAGGGTCTCAATCTCCGCTGATAAGGTACCTGTCCACGCTGCCACAGCGCTATAAACCCATGCCGACACAATCGCCGGTCTGAGTAGTGTACCAGAATGTGCACGCTATCTGCAGGATCCCTGAGAATAGCTAGTGCTACCTTCTGTGCAAACAGGACACCCTAGGGGAAGATTCCCATCACATCCTGGCCCTAGTGGGGAAAGGATACTGCCTGGGAATTCTTTGTGGGAAGCTGCAGTCTCTTGTCTGGAGATTCCCGCTCTTTTTCCTCATGAGAGGAATGAAATTTACCTCAGCTTTCTTCCCCTTAACATGTGTACCCTTGTGTCAGGGACAGATGAGTCATTAGTGATATGCAAATCATCTTTTATTACAATAATCATATATTGAATACTTTTCTGCCATTCTGGCTGTAACTTAGCATTATCGTAGTCGACACTGGAGTCACCCTCCGTGTCGATATCAGTGTTTGTTATTTTGGATAGTGAGCATTGAGAGACACTGAAGGTCTCTGCGACATAGGGACAGACATGGGTAGATTTCCTGTCTGTTCCCTAATCTTTTGTGCAATAAATTCACCTTAGCACTTACACATATCCAAACAGGTGTCGGCGTTGTCGACGGAGACACCCTCTCACACACATATTCGCTCTATCTCCTCCTTAGGGGAGCCTTTTACCTCAGACATGTCGACACACACGTACCGACACACCACACACACAGGGGATGCTCTATTTGAAGACAGTTCCCCCACAAGGCCCTTTGGAGAGACAGAGAGAGAGTATGCCAGCACACACCCCAGCGCTATATGACCCAGGAATCACACAGTAACTTAGTGTTAACCCAGTAGCTGCTGTATATATTGTTTTTGCACCAAATTTATGTGCCCCCCCCTCTCTTTTTACCCTCTTCTACTGCAGGGGAGAGCCTGGGGAGCTTCTCTCAGCGGATCTGTGGAGAGAAAATGGCGCTGGTGAGTGCTGAGGAAGAAGGCCCCGCCCCCTCAGCAGCGGGCTTCTGTCCTGTTTCTGTGTAAAAATAATGGCGGGGGCTCGTACATTTATACAGTGCCTGACTGTATATATGTATAATTTTGCAAAAGGTATCTTAATTGCTGCCCAGGGCGCCCCCCCCTGCGCCCTGCACCCTACAGTGACCGGAGTGTGTGGTGTGCTGCGGGAGCAATGGCGCACAGCTGCAGTGCTGTGCGCTACCTTAAGTGAAGACAGGAGTCTTCTGCCGCCGATTTCGATGTCTTCATGCTTCTGCTGCTTCTGTACTTCTGGCTCTGCGAGGGGGACGGCGGCGCGGCTCTGGGAACGGACGATCAAGGTTAGGTACCTGTGTTCGATCCCTCTGGAGCTAATGGTGTCCAGTAGCCTAAGAAGCGCAACTTATCTGCAGTGAGTAGGTTTGCTTCTCTCCCCTCAGTCCCACGTAGCAGAGAGTCTGTTGCCAGCAGAAGCTCTCTGAAAATAAAAAACCTGACAAAATACTTTCTTTTCTAGCAAGCTCAGGAGAGCCCACTAGGAGCACCCAGCTCTGGCCGGGCACAGATTCTAACTGAGGTCTGGAGGAGGGGCATAGAGGGAGGAGCCAGTGCACACCAGATAGTACTAAATCTTTCTTTAGAGTGCCCAGTCTCCTGCGGAGCCCGTCTATTCCCCATGGTCCTTACGGAGTCCCCAGCATCCACTAGGACGTTAGAGAAATAGGATTTTGGTACTTACCAGGTAAATCCTTTTCTTTGAATCCATAGGGGCACTGGAGTACTCTTGGGATATGGACGGTGTTAGCAAGGACTGGGCACTGAATATTCAAATTTCAGTAACTCTCCTCCCCTCCATACTCCCAGAATACCTCAGTGTTTTTTCCTGAGGCGAACAGGATAGAGAGGATGAACAATGGAGAATTACCTATAACATTATAACATAACGGACAACAATAAAGTTGACACACAACGTAACTGACAACTAACCAGTTGACACCATAACTGATAAATCGGTGAGAATGTGTTACCATAAGATCCACTGAACTGACCACAACCAGGTAAAACTGCTCTGGGTGGGCGTCCAGTGCCCCCTATGGATTCAAAGAAAAGGATTTACCTGGTAAGTACCAAAATCCTATTTTCTTTTTCATCCACTAGGGGTCACTGGAGTACTCTTGGGACGTACCAAAGCTTCCCTCGTGGGCGGGAGAGCTGTTTGGCACCTGTAACACTAGGCGGCCAAAGCTAGATGCTGATGCCGCAAACGTATCAAAATTGTAAAAGCGCACAAACGTGTGCACTGATGACTATGTAGCCGCACGGCAATGCTGCGTCGTAGAAGCCCCACGACCAGCTGCCCATGAAGTTTCCACAGAACGTGTGGAAAGAGCCGTTACTGATGTAACCTAGCATGAAGGTAAGCCTGACTTATGATCAGTATAATCCATTTGGATAAGGTCTGCTTAGAAGCTGGCCAACCCATTTTGGCAGCATCATAGAGAACAAACAACGCATCCGTCTTACAAACTGTAGACGCTCGGGATACATAAACGCGTAATGCGCGTACCACATCCAAAGTTCCAGAATGTCCTGTTAACACAGGAACTACTATTGGTTGATTGATGTGAAAAGATGACACTACCTTTGGTAAGAAAGCGGGATTCGTCCGAAGCTCCGCTCTGTCATCATGAAACACTAAAACAGTGGCTTGCATGCCAATGCACCCAAATCTGAAACACGCCTCGCCGAAGCTAAGGCTAGGAGAAAAATCGTTTTCCAAGTGAGAAACTTAATATCCACTTGATGTAAGGGTTCAAAGTATGAAGACTGTACAAAATCTAAAACCAGATTCAAGTCCCATGGCGCTGTAGGTGGAATGAATGGAGGTTGTACTCTGAGGACACCTTGCAGAAAAGTGTGTACAGGCGGCAATAGAGCCAATCGTCTTTGAAAGCAAATTGACAAAGCAGATACCTACACCTTTAGTGTAGATCATGGGTCTTCAACCTGTGGCCCTCCAGCTGCTGTGAAACTACACATCCCAGCATGCCCTGCCACAATTTTGCTATTAAGGTATGCTAAAACTGAGGCAGGGCATGCTGGGATGTGTAGTTCCACAGCAGCTGGAGGGTCGCAGGTTGAAGACCCATGGTGTAGATAAACGCAGTCCTCCATCTAAGCCCATCTATAGAAATAACAAAAGACGGGATAACTTGAAAGATGATGTCGGAAACTTACGAGCTTCACACCAACCTATATAGGCACGCCAAATTCTGTAATAATGAGCTGTCGTAACTGGATTTCTAGCACATAACATGGTTACTATAACCGATAGTGGAATGCCCTCTCTTCTTAAGAAGGCGGTTTCAACAGCCACCCCGTCAAACGCATTTGTGCTAAATCGGGGTAAAGGAATGGACCCTGTTGTAACAAGTGCGAACGTAGCGGAAGCGGGCAAGGATCGTCTGCGAGTAGCCCGTGAAGATCCGAGAACCAAGCTCTCCGAGGCCAATGAGGCGCCACTAGTATGACTGTGGCGGACTCTCGTTTGATCCGTTTTAGCAACAGAGGGAGCAGCGGAAACGGTGGAAACAGATACACGAGGCTGTACGGCCATGCAATAGTGAGAGCATCCCCTGCCACTGCCTTTGGATCTCGCGTTCTGGACACATACTGGGGCGTTTGGGGAGTATGGCGAGATGCCATCAGGTCCACTTGAGGGTAACCCCACCTCTGGACCAAAATGTGAAACCCTTCTGGTTTTAATGCCCATTCTCCTGGATGAAAATCCCGATGGCTGAGATAATCCGCCTCCCAGTTGTCCATTATCGGAATGACCACTACCGACAATATCACTTGGTGATGGGCAGCCCAATTGAGGATTCGAGCTACTTCCCGCATTGCCAAGCGGCTTCTCGTTCCTCCTTGTTTGTTGATGTATGCGACTGCCGTTGCGTTGTCTGACTGCACTTGGATAATCTGAGAGCGAAGCATGTGTACGGCTTGTCGTAGTGCATTGTAAATTGCGCGGAGTTCCAGGACATTTATAGACAGCAATCTTTCGTGATCTGCCCAGAGACCCTGGAGTTGACAATTTTGAACTACAGCTCCCCAACCTCTGAGACTCGCGTCTGTGGTTAGAACTATCCAATTCCAGACGCCGAACCGATTTCCTGCGGTTAGATTGTGTACTTGGAGCCACCAGAGTACAGAAACTCTGGCCCGTGGAGACAACCTCACCTCTAGTGAATCTGCAGATACGAGGCCGATCACTGTGCGAGTACATGCAGTTGAAAAGGACGTGAGTGAAATCTTCCGAACAGAAGCGCTTTGAAAGTCGCCACCATTGTGCCTAACAGGCGAATGCACAAATGTACCGAGGCTTGAGCACTAATCGTACCAGATGACGAATAGTCTGTACTTTCTGTTCTGGTAGGCAAATTCTTCGATCTACCGTATCGAGAATCCTCCCTAGGAATTGAAGTCGTTGAGACGGAATCCGATGTGAGTTCTTGAAGATGACAATCCAACCCTGCTGAACCAGCACATTGTACGTTAGCAACACATGTTGCAGGCGCATTTGGTGAGACGGAGCTTTGAAGAGCAAATCGTCTAAATACGGAACTATTATCACTTCCAGGGATATGAGATGAGCCATCATAACAGCCATCACTTTGGTGAATACCCTAAGCGCCGACGAGAGGGCAAACGGTAGAGCTTGAAACTGATAATGGATCTGCCGTATCGCAAAACGCAATAACCTCTGATGAGGTGGGCAAATCGGAATGTGTAAATACGCATCCTCGAGATCCAACGCAATCATGAATTTCCTGTGGCTCTAAACCTGCAAGTACTGTCCGCAGAGATTCCATCTTGAATCTGTAGTAAGTATTCAATATTGGCCTGACCGAGCCATCCAGCTGTGGGACCACAAACAGACTGGAATAAAAACCCTGACCTTGTTGGTGTACAGGGACTGGAAACAAAACTGCTGAATCCAGCATAGAGTGAATGGCAATTTCCCGAACCGCCCTCTTGCCGTCCGACACAGGCAGTCCTGTCTTGAAAAACCGCAGAGGCGGTAGACAGTCGAACTGTTATCTTGTAACACTAAATTGCGGATCCACCCATCTGTGGATGTCTGGAACCACGCCAAATGAAACGTCTGAAGGCGTGCTCCCACAACTGGAGAACCGAGATGGGCTGGGAGCCCGTCCTGCCACTGGCTTGCCAGTGACCTTAGCGTCCGGACGCTGGTGTTGGTTTGTTGAAAACCACGTCCTCGACCTCGCCTACCAGGCGTGGCTGTTTCTCTACCACGGCCTCAAAAGGGCTGAGGTCTAAAGGATTCGAACACTGGCCCAGAGTATACCTTTGTCCAAATTAGGACCAAACAACCTTCGCATAAGGTAATGCTTTGATTCTTCTGTCGACCTTTGCCTCCGCCTGCTAAGGACGCAGCCAGAGCACTTGTCGTGCCACCACGAATGACGCTGAAATGCGAGAACTGACTTGGCAGACGTCCGTAGAAGCTGTACATAGATAATCAGCAGCTTCGCAGATTTGATCAGCGAGAAGCATAAGGTGGACGTTTTGTAGGGCGGACCTGAGTCCTGTTATACAGACAAGCAACGCCGTAGTTACCCAAATGCCAACCAAACACGGTCGAAGCAACACCCCTGCTGCTGTATACAGCGACTCTAGCATAGCTCCCATGGAGATGTCACTGACTTTGGAACGGGTAACTAGACTGAAATCGGCGAGGTTTAGAAACCTGTGTATCAGGATCCTATTAACATATTATTAAGAGATTCCGAAAAAAAGAAAAATAAGATCTGTGGTCTAGTAAAGACCACCTTATAAATTGTCAGATCCTCTTCAGTCTGACGCACCCACACTATCTGACTGCTGGTCTATTCACCCTTCTCACATTCATCTTGCGCAGTTAGGCCTGGCATAGAATCGTCAGGATTGCAACATAGCAGAAACTGGTAATTTATAAGGCAAATGAGAACTATCTTTGCAAAATAGGAGATGAAAATAAGAATTTACTTACCGATAATTCTATTTCTCATAGTCCGTAGTGGATGCTGGGGACTCCGAAAGGACCATGGGGAATAGCGGCTCCGCAGGAGACTGGGCACAAAGTAAAAGCTTTAGGACTAGCTGGTGTGCACTGGCTCCTCCCCCTATGACCCTCCTCCAAGCCTCAGTTAGGATACTGTGCCCGGACGAGCGTACACAATAAGGAAGGATTTTGAATCCCGGGTAAGACTCATACCAGCCACACCAATCACACCGTACAACTTGTGATCTGAACCCAGTTAACAGCATGATAACAGAAGGAGCCTCTGAAAAGATGGCTCACAACAACAATAACCCGATTTTTGTAACAATAACTATGTACAAGTAATGCAGACAATCCGCACTTGGGATGGGCGCCCAGCATCCACTACGGACTATGAGAAATAGAATTATCGGTAAGTAAATTCTTATTTTCTCTAACGTCCTAGTGGATGCTGGGGACTCCGAAAGGACCATGGGGATTATACCAAAGCTCCCAAACGGGCGGGAGAGTGCGGATGACTCTGCAGCACCGAATGAGAGAACTCCAGGTCCTCCTCAGCCAGGGTATCAAATTTGTAGAATTTAGCAAACGTGTTTGCCCCTGACCAAGTAGCTGCTCGGCAAAGTTGTAAAGCCGAGACCCCTCGGGCAGCCGCCCAAGATGAGCCCACTTTCCGTGTGGAATGGGCTTTTACAGATTTTGGCTGTGGCAGGCCTGCCACAGAATGTGCAAGCTGAATTGTACTACAAATCCAACGAGCAATCGTCTGCTTAGAAGCAGGAGCACCCAGCTTGTTGGGTGCATACAGGATAAACAGCGAATCAGATTTCCTGACTCCAGCCGTCCTGGAAACATATATTTTCAGGGCCCTGACTACGTCCAGCAACTTGGAATCCTCCAAGTCCCTAGTAGCCGCAGGCACCACAATAGGCTGGTTTAAGTGAAATGCTGAAACCACCTTAGGGAGAAATTGAGGACGAGTCCTCAATTCTGCCCTGTCCGTATGAAAAATTAGGTAAGGGCTTTTATAGGATAAAGCCGCCAATTCTGAGACACGCCTGGCTGAAGCCAGGGCTAACAGCATTACCACTTTCCATGTGAGATATTTTAAGTCCACAGTGGTGAGTGGTTCAAACCAATGTGATTTTAGGAATCCCAAAACTACATTGAGATCCCAAGGTGCCACTGGAGGCACAAAAGGAGGCTGTATATGCAGTACTCCCTTGACAAACGTCTGAACTTCAGGAACAGAAGCCAGTTCTTTTTGGAAGAATATTGACAGGGCCGAAATTTGAACCTTAATGGACCCTAATTTGAGGCCCATAGACAGTCCTGTTTGCAGGAAATGCAGGAAACGACCCAGTTGAAATTCCTCTGTAGGGGCCTTCCTGGCCTCGCACCACGCAACATATTTACGCCAAATACGGTGATAATGTTGTATGGTTACATCCTTCCTGGCTTTGATCAGGGTAGGGATGACTTCATCCGGAATGCCTTTTTCCTTCAGGATCCGGCGTTCAACCGCCATGCCGTCAAACGCAGCCGCGGTAAGTCTTGGAACAGACATGGTCCCTGCTGGAGCAGGTCCTTTCTTAGAGGTAGAGGCCACGGGTCTTCCGTGAGCATCTCTTGAATTTCCGGGTACCAAGTCCTTCTTGGCCAATCCGGAGCCACGAGTATAGTCTTTACTCCTCTCCTTCTTATGATTCTCAGTACTTTTGGTATGAGAGGAAGAGGAGGGAACACATACACTGACTGGTACACCCACGGTGTTACCAGAGCGTCCACAGCTATTGCCTGAGGGTCCCTTGACCTGGCGCAATATCTGTCCAGTTTTTTGTTGAGGCGGGACGCCATCATGTCCACCTTTGGTTTTTCCCAACGGTTCACAATCATGTGGAAGACTTCTGGGTGAAGTCCCCACTCCCCCGGGTGAAGATCGTGTCTGCTGAGGAAGTCTGCTTCCCAGTTGTCCACTCCCGGAATGAACACTGCTGACAGTGCTATCACATGATTCTCCGCCCAGCGAAGAATCCTTGCCACTTCCATCATTGCCCTCCTGCTTCTTGTGCCGCCCTGTCTGTTTACGTGGGCGACTGCCGTGATGTTGTCCGACTGGATCAACACCGGCTGACCCTGAAGCAGAGGTCTTGCCTGACTTAGGGCATTGTAAATGGCCCTTAGTTCCAGGATATTTATGTGAAGTGACGTTTCCATGCTTGACCACAAGCCCTGGAAATTTCTTCCCTGTGTGACTGCTCCCCAGCCTCTCAGGCTGGCATCCGTGGTCACCAGGACCCAACCCTGAATGCCGAATCTGCGGCCCTCTAGGAGATGAGCACTCTGTAACCACCACAGGAGAGACACCCTTGTCCTTGGAGACAGGGTTATCCGCTGATGCATTTGAAGATGCGATCCGGACCATTTGTCCAGCAGATCCCACTGAAAAGTTCTTGCGTGGAATCTGCCGAATGGAATCGCTTCGTAAGAAGCCACCATCTTTCCCAGGACCCTTGTGCATTGATGTACTGACACTTGGCCTGGTCTTAGGAGGTTCCTGACTAGGTCGGATAACTCCTTGGCTTTCTCCTCCGGGAGAAACACCTTTTTCTGTACTGTGTCCAGAATCATCCCTAGGAACAGCAGACGTGTCGTCGGAATCAGCTGCGATTTTGGAATATTTAGAATCCATCCGTGCTGTCGTAGTACTACTTGAGATAGTGCTACTCCGACCTCTAACTGTTCTCTGGACCTTGCCCTTATCAGGAGATCGTCCAAGTAAGGGATAATTAAGACGCCTTTTCTTCGAAGAAGAATCATCATTTCGGCCATTACCTTGGTAAAGACCCGGGGTGCCGTGGACAATCCAAACGGCAGCGTCTGAAACTGATAGTGACAGTTCTGTACCACAAACCTGAGGTACCCTTGGTGAGAAGGGCAAATTGGGACATGGAGGTAAGCATCCTTGATGTCCAGAGACACCATATAGTCCCCTTCTTCCAGGTTCGCTATCACTGCTCTGAGTGACTCCATCTTGAACTTGAATCTTTTTATGTAAGTGTTCAAGGATTTCAGATTTAAAATGGGTCTCACCGAGCCGTCCGGCTTCGGTACCACAAACAGCGTGGAATAATACCCCTTTCCCTGTTGTAGGAGGGGTACCTTGATTATCACCTGCTGGGAATACAGCTTGTGAATGGCATCCAATACCGCCTCCCTGTCGGGGGGAGACGTTGGTAAAGCAGACTTCAGGAACCGGGGAGGGGGAGACGTCTCGAATTCCAATTTGTACCCCTGAGATACTACCTGCAGGATCCAGGGGTCCACTTGCGAGTGAGCCCACTGCGCGCTGAAATTCTTGAGACGGGCCCCCACCGTGCCTGAGTCCGCTTGTAAGGCCCCAGCGTCATGCTGAGGACTTGGCAGAAGCGGGGGAGGGCTTCTGTTCGTGGGAAGAGGCTGTTTGCTGCAGTCTTTTTCCCCTTCCTCTGCCCCGGGGCAGATATGAGTGGCCTTTTGCCCGCTTGCCCTTATGGGGACGAAAGGACTGAGCCTGAAAAGACGGTATCTTTTTCTGCTGCGAGGTGACTTGGGGTAAAAAGGTGGATTTTCCAGCCGTTGCCGTGGCCACCAGGTCCGATAGACCGACCCCAAATAACTCCTCCCCTTTATACGGCAATACTTCCATATGCTGTTTGGAATCCGCATCCCCTGACCACTGTCGCGTCCATAATCCTCTTCTGGCAGAAATGGACATCGCACTTACTCTTGATGCCAGAGTGCAAATATCCCTCTGTGCATCTCGCATATATAGAAATGCATCCTTTAAATGCTCTATAGTCAATAATATATTGTCCCTGTCCAGGGTATCAATATTTTCAGTCAGGGAATCCGACCAAGCCACCCCAGCACTGCACATCCAGGCTGAGGCGATTGCTGGTCGCAGTATAATACCAGTATGTGTGTATATACTTTTAAGGATATTTTCCAGCTTCCTATCAGCTGGTTCCTTGAGGGCGGCCGTATCAGGAGACGGTAACGCCACTTGTTTTGATAAGCGTGTGAGCGCCTTATCTACGCTAGGGGGTGTTTCCCAACGCGCCCTAACCTCTGGCGAGAAAGGGTATAATGCCAATAATTTTTTAGAAATTAGCAGTTTTTTATCGGGGGAAACCCACGCTTCATCACACACCTCATTTAATTCATCTGATTCAGGAAAAACTACGGGTAGTTTTTTCACACCCCACATAATACACTTTTTTGTGGTACTTGTAGTATCAGAAATGTTCAAAACCTCCTTCATTGCCGTGATCATGTAACGTGTGGCCCTACTGGAAAATACGTTTGTTTCCTCACCGTCGACACTGGAGTCAGTGTCCGTGTCAGTGTCTGTATCGACCTGAGGTAACGGGCGTTTTATAGCCCCTGACGGTGTTTGAGACGCCTGTACAGGTATTAACTGATTTGCCGGCTGTCTCATGTCGTCAACAGTCTTTTGTAAAGTGCCGACACTATCACGTAATTCTTTCCATAAGACCATCCAGTCAGGTGTCGACTCCCTAGGGGGTGACATCACTAACACAGGCAATTGCTCCGCCTCCACACCATTTTCCTCCTCATACATGTCGACACAGCGTACCGACACACAGCACACACACAGGGAATGCTCTGACAGAGGACAGGACCCCACTAGCCCTTTGGGGAGACAGAGGGAGAGTTTGCCAGCACACACCAGAGCGCTATATATATACAGGGATAACCTTATATAAGTGTTTTTCCCTAATATAGCTGCTGTATATATTAATATGCCAATTTAGTGCCCCCCCTCTCTTGTTTTACCCTGTTTCTGTAGTGCAGGACTGCAGGGGAGAGTCAGGGAGCCTTCCTCAACGGAGCTGTGAGGAAAAAATGGCGCTGTGCTGAGGAGATAGGCTCCGCCCCTTTTTCGGCGGCCTTTCTCCCGCTTTTTTGTGGAAAACTGGCAGGGGTTAAATACATCCATATAGCCCAGGAGCTATATGTGATGTATTTTTAGCCATTTAAGGTATTTTCATTGCGTCCCAGGGCGCCCCCCCCAGCGCCCTGCACCCTCAGTGACCGGAGTGTGAAGTGTGCTGAGAGCAATGGCGCACAGCTGCGGTGCTGTGCGCTACCTTATTGAAGACAGGACGTCTTCTGCCGCCGATTTTCCGGACCTCTTCACTCTTCTGGCTCTGTAAGGGGGCCGGCGGCGCGGCTCCGGGACCCATCCATGGCTGGGCCTGTGATCGTCCCTCTGGAGCTAATGTCCAGTAGCCTAAGAAGTCCAATCCACTCTGCACGCAGGTGAGTTCGCTTCTTCTCCCCTTAGTCCCTCGATGCAGTGAGCCTGTTGCCAGCAGGTCTCACTGAAAATAAAAAAACCTATTTAAACTTTTACTCTAAGCAGCTCAGGAGAGCCACCTAGATTGCACCCTTCTCGTTCGGGCACAAAATCTTAACTGAGGCTTGGATGAGGGTCATAGGGGGAGGAGCCAGTGCACACCAGCTAGTCCTAAAGCTTTTACTTTGTGCCCAGTCTCCTGCGGAGCCGCTATTCCCCATGGTCCTTTCGGAGTCCCCAGCATCCACTAGGACGTTAGAGAAATGGGAGTATAAAATATTGAAACAACTTTCCCGTCTTTGCTGGTGACTTACTTATTATGTAACCAGACAAATAAATAGACAAAGACAGACCAATTCCACCTCAGTAAAATTGCGAAAATGTGCATATGGTCAAAATGCAGTGCACGTGGCCAGACCATAAGAAACCTGATTCAAAAATTCCTACCAACACCCCTGCGCCATCCGGTGGAGCAGTGTTGTAGGACAGGAACGTTCTGGAAAAGAAACAGAAAGTATGATTAAAATGGCCTCCATCCATGTGCTTATAGTTAAAGAACATATAGCATATTTTCTTACATGCCCATATATACATACAGTATTTTATAATAAGAATTTACTTACCGATAATTCTATTTCTCGGAGTCCGTAGTGGATGCTGGGGTTCCTGAAAGGACCATGGGGGGAATAGCGGCTCCGCAGGAGACAGGGCACAAAAAGTAAAGCTTTCCGATCAGGTGGTGTGCACTGGCTCCTCCCCCTATGACCCTCCTCCAAGCCTCAGTTAGGTACTGTGCCCGGACGAGCGTACACAATAAGGGAGGAATTTTGAATCCCGGGTAAGACTCATACCAGCCACACCAATCACACCGTACAACTTGTGATCTAAACCCAGTTAACAGTATGATAACAGAGGAGCCTCTGAAAGATGGCTCCCTACAACAATAACCCGAATTAGTTAACAATAACTATGTACAATTATTGCAGATAATCCGCACTTGGGATGGGCGCCCAGCATCCACTACGGACTCCGAGAAATAGAATTATCGGTAAGTAAATTCTTATTTTCTCTATCGTCCTAGTGGATGCTGGGGTTCCTGAAAGGACCATGGGGATTATACCAAAGCTCCCAAACGGGCGGGAGAGTGCGGATGACTCTGCAGCACCGAATGAGAGAACTCCAGGTCCTCCTTAGCCAGAGTATCAAATTTGTAAAATTTTACAAACGTGTTCTCCCCTGACCACGTAGCTGCTCGGCAAAGTTGTAATGCCGAGACCCCTCGGGCAGCCGCCCAAGATGAGCCCACCTTCCTTGTGGAGTGGGCCTTTACAGATTTAGGCTGTGGCAGGCCTGCCACAGAATGTGCAAGTTGGATTGTGCTACAGATCCAACGAGCAATCGTCTGCTTAGACGCAGGAGCACCCATCTTGTTGGGTGCATACAATATAAACAACGAGTCAGATTTTCTGACTCCAGCTGTCCTTGCAATATATATTTTCAATGCTCTGACAACGTCCAGTAACTTGGAGTCCTCCAAGTCACTTGTAGCCGCAGGCACTACAATAGGCTGGTTCAGATGAAATGCTGACACCACCTTAGGGAGAAAATGCGGACGAGTCCGCAGTTCCGCCCTGTCCGAATGGAAAATCAGATATGGGCTTTTGTAAGATAAAGCTGCCAGTTCTGACACTCTCCTGGCCGAAGCCAGGGCTAGTAGCATGGTCACTTTCCATGTGAGATATTTCAAATCCACCTTTTTTTAGTGGTTCAAACCAATGAGATTTTAGAAAGTCCAAAACCACATTGAGATCCCACGGTGCCACTGGAGGCACCACAGGAGGCTGTATATGCAGCACTCCCTTAACAAAAGTCTGGACTTCAGGGACTGAAGCCAATTCTTTCTGGAAGAAAATCGACAGGGCCGAAATTTGAACCTTAATAGATCCCAATTTGAGACCCATAGACAATCCTGATTGCAGGAAATGTAGGAATCGACCCAGATGAAATTCCTCCGTCGGAGCACTCCGATCATCGCACCACGCAACATATTTTCGCCAAATGCGGTGATAATGTTGCACGGTTACTTCCTTCCTTGCTTTAATCAAAGTAGGAATGACTTCTTCCGGCATGCCTTTTTCCTTTAGGATCCGGCGTTCAACCGCCATGCCGTCAAACGCAGCCGCGGTAAGTCTTGAAACAGACAGGGACCCTGCTGAAGCAAGTCCCTCCTTAGAGGTAGAGGCCACGGATCTTCCGTGATCATCTCTTGAAGTTCCGGGTACCAAGTCCTTCTTGGCCAATCCGGAACCACTAGTATCGTTCTTACGCCTCTTTGCCGTATAATTCTCAATACTTTTGGTATGAGAGGCAGAGGAGGAAACACATACACCGACTGGTACACCCAAGGCGTTACCAGCGCGTCCACAGCTATTGCCTGCGGATCTCTTGACCTGGCGCAATACCTGTCCAGTTTTTTGTTGAGGCGAGACGCCATCATGTCCACCATTGGTCTTTCCCAACGGGTTACCAGCATGTGGAAGACTTCTGGATGAAGTCCCCACTCTCCCGGGTGAAGGTCGTGTCTGCTGAGGAAGTCTGCTTCCCAGTTGTCCACTCCCGGGATGAACACTGCTGACAGTGCTATCACATGATTCTCTGCCCAGCGAAGAATCCTTGCAGCTTCTGCCATTGCACTCCTGCTTCTTGTGCCGCCCTGTCTGTTCACATGGGCGACTGCCGTGATGTTGTCCGACTGGATCAACACCGGTTTTCCCTGAAGCAGAGGTTCTGCCTGGCTTAGAGCATTGTAGATTGCTCTTAGTTCCAGAATGTTTATGTGAAGAGACGTTTCCAGGCTCGTCCACACTCCCTGGAAGTTTCTTCCTTGTGTGACTGCTCCCCAGCCTCTCAGGCTGGCGTCCGTGGTCACCAGGATCCAATCCTGTATGCCGAATCTGCGGCCCTCCAATAGATGAGCACTCTGCAACCACCACAGAAGAGATACCCTTGTCCTTGGAGACAGGGTTATCCGCTGGTGCATCTGAAGATGCGACCCTGACCATTTGTCCAACAGATCCCTCTGGAAAATTCTTGCGTGGAATCTGCCGAATGGAATTGCTTCGTAAGAAGCCACCATTTTTCCCAGGACTCTTGTGCATTGATGTACAGACACCTTTCCTGGTTTTAGGAGGTTCCTGACAAGCTCGGATAACTCCTTGGCTTTTTCCTCCGGGAGAAAAACCTTTTTCTGAACCGTGTCCAGAATCATCCCTAGGAACAGCAGACGAGTTGTTGGCATTAACTGGGATTTTGGAATATTCAGAATCCACCCGTGCTGTTTTAGCACTTCTTGAGACAGTGCTAATCCCATCTCTAGCTGTTCTCTGGACCTTGCCCTTATCAGGAGATCGTCCAAGTATGGGATAATTAATACGCCTTTTCTTCGAAGAAGAATCATCATCTCGGCCATTACCTTTGTAAAGACCCGAGGTGCCGTGGACAATCCGAACGGCAGCGTCTGAAACTGATAGTGACAGTTTTGTACGACGAACCTGAGGTACCCCTGGTGTGAGGGGTAAATTGGAACGTGGAGGTACGCATCCTTGATGTCCAAGGATACCATAAAGTCCCCTTCTTCCAGGTTCGCTATCACTGCTCTGAGTGACTCCATCTTGAACTTGAACTTCTTTATGTACAGGTTCAAGGACTTCAGATTTAGAATAGGTCTTACCGAGCCATCCGGCTTCGGTACCACAAATAGAGTGGAATAATACCCCTTTCCTTGTTGTAGAAGAGGTACCTTGACTATCACCTGCTGAGAGTACAGCTTGTGAATGGCTTCCAAGACCGTCTCCCTTTCGGAGGGGGACGTTGGTAAAGCAGACTTCAGGAAACGGCGAGGTGGATCTGTCTCTAGTTCCAACCTGTATCCCTGAGATATTATCTGCAGGATCCAGGGATCTACCTGCGAGTGAGCTCACTGCGCGCTGAAATTCTTGAGACGACCGCCCACCGCCCCCGAGTCCGCTTGAGAAGCCCCAGCGTCATGCTGAGGCTTTTGTAGAAGCGGGGGAGGGCTTCTGTTCCTGGGAAGGAGCTGCCTGTTGCTGTCTCTTCCCCCTTCCTCTGCCTCGTGGCAGATATGAATATCCCTTTGCTCTCTTGTTTTTAAAGGAACGAAAGGGCTGCGGTTGAAAAGTCGGTGTCTTTTTCTGTTGGGGAGTAACTTGAGGTAAAAAGGTGGATTTCCCGGCTGTAGCCGTGGCCACCAAATCTGATAGACCGACTCCAAATAACTCCTCCCCTTTATACGGCAAAACTTCCATATGCCGTTTTGAGTCCGCATCGCCTGACCACTGTCGCGTCCATAAACTTCTTCTGGCCGAAATGGACATAGCACTTACCCGTGATGCCAGTGTGCAGATATCCCTCTGTGCATCACGCATATAAAGAAATGCATCCTTTATTTGCTCTAAAGACAGTAAAACATTGTCCCTATCCAGGGTATCAATATTTTCAATCAGGGACTCTGACCAAGCTACTCCAGCACTGCACATCCAGGCTGTCGCTATAGCTGGTCGTAGTATAACACCTGTATGTGTGTATATACTTTTTTGGATATTTTCCATCCTCCTATCTACTGGATCTTTAAGTGCGGCCGTCTCAGGAGAGGGTAACGCCACTTGTTTAGATAAGCGTGTGAGCGCCTTGTCCACCCTAGGAGGTGTTTCCCAGCGCGCCCTAACCTCTGGCGGGAAAGGGTATAAAGCCAATAACTTCTTTGAAATTAGCATCTTTTTATCGGGGGCAACCCACGCTTCATCACACACCTCATTTAGTTCTTCTGATTCAGGAAAAACTATAGGTAGTTTTTTCACACCCCACATAATACCCTGTTTAGTGGTACCTGTAGTATCAGCTAAATGTAACGCCTCCTTCATTGCCAAAATCATATAACGTGTGGCCCTACTGGAAAATACGGTTGATTCGTCACCGTCGCCACTGGAATCAGTGCCTGTGTCTGGGTCTGTGTCGACCGACTGAGGCAAAGGGCGTTTTACAGCCCCTGACGGTGTTTGAGGCGCCTGGACAGGCACTAATTGATTGTCCGGCCGTCTCATGTCGTCAAACGACTGCTTTAGCGTGTTGACACTATCCCGTAATTCCAAAAATAAAGGCATCCATTCTGGTGTCGACCCCCTAGGAGGTGACATCCCCATATTTGGCAATTGCTCCGCCTCCACACCAATATCGTCCTCATACATGTCGACACACACGTACCGACACACAGCAGACACACAGGGAATGCTCTTAACGAAGACAGGACCCCACTAGCCCTTTGGGGAGACAGAGGGAGAGTCTGCCAGCACACACCAAAGCGCTATATATGACAGGGATAGCCTTATAATAAGTGCTCCCTGTATAGCTGCTTTTATAATATAATTTTTGCCACTATTTTGCCCCCCCTCTCTTGTTTTACCCTGTTTCTGTAGTGCAGTGCAGGGGAGAGACCTGGGAGCCGTCCTGACCAGCGGAGCTGTGTAAGGAAAATGGCGCTGTGTGCTGAGGAGATAGGCCCCGCCCCTTTTACGGCGGGCTCGTCTCCCGCTCTTTAGTGGATTCTGGCAGGGGTTAAATATCTCCATATAGCCCCCGGAGGCTATATGTGAGGTATTTTTTAGCCAAATAGGTTTTCATTTGCCTCCCAGGGCGCTCCCCTCCCAGCGCCCTGCACCCTCAGTGACTGCCGTGTGAAGTGTGCTGAGAGGAAAATGGCGCACAGCTGCAGTGCTGTGCGCTACCTTTAGAAGACTGAGGAGTCTTCTGCCGCCGATTCTGGACCTCTTCTTGTTTCAGCATCTGCAAGGGGGCCGGCGGCGAGGCTCCGGTGACCATCCAGGCTGTACCTGTGATCGTCCCTCTGGAGCTGATGTCCAGTAGCCAAGAAGCCAATCCATCCTGCACGCAGGTGAGTTCACTTCCTCTCCCCTAAGTCCCTCGTTGCAGTGATCCTGTTGCCAGCAGGACTCACTGTAAAATAAAAAACCTAAGCTAAACTTTTCTAAGCAGCTCTTTAGGAGAGCCACCTAGATTGCACCCTTCTCGGCCGGGCACAAAAATCTAACTGAGGCTTGGAGGAGGGTCATAGGGGGAGGAGCCAGTGCACACCACCTGATCGGAAAGCTTTACTTTTTGTGCCCTGTCTCCTGCGGAGCCGCTATTCCCCCCATGGTCCTTTCAGGAACCCCAGCATCCACTAGGACGATAGAGAAATACATTTTCTATGGTATAACATCTTGTATGATATAACAAATGCTACACGAATGCATAGATAACACAATGCAGCCCCTTTTTGTAGTATAGATCTATTGCTGCTGCTGTGGCATAATCTCCCCCCCCCCTGCAGTTGCGCTACATGTAATAGGGACAGGGAAACTCCTGACTGCCCAGCATGAGCCCACTAGTTAAGAGGGCTGTTTCACAGGGACAGACCGCGGCAGCAGTGTGCACTGTCCGCGGTCTGTGCAGGGAGCGCTGGCAGTTGAGCTGCCGGCCGTTATGGAGACAGACCGCGGCTACAGTGAACGCCATCCGCGGTCTGAGTAGTTACCTTCCCCTAAGCCTCCGGCCGTTACAGGAACAGACCACGGCAGCACTGAACGCTGTCCGCGGTCTGATTGCATTACAGGCAGGGAGCGCTGGGAACGGCGCCTGTAGCGGCCGTCCAGCGCATCCCTCGGAGCGGCGGCCGGGAATAGGGGAGCGGCGGCCGGGAATAGGGGAGCGGCGCCGGGGAGCTGATAACAGCGGTGGCGGGGACGGAGCAGCGGGTTGCCTGGGGCGACGCACAGAGCAGTCCCCCCACACGGCGGGGCGGCAGCGTGAGCTGACCGCCCCGGTCATAAATACCTTGGTTCCTGTGCTCTGACGGGGCTTCTACAGCAAGCTCCGTTCTGCATTCTCAGCTAAAGGTAGCTGATGTACTTGGACTCTGACGGGGCTTCTTCCAGCAAGCTCCGTTCAGTCCTTTCTGCAGTCTCAGCTGTTGTTAGCTGAGCTGCTTGTGGCTGTGAGGGGGCTCCTTTGTGAGGCCCGACACGCCAAGAGCTGCACGCAGCAGCTTCTGTAATCCTGGACCCATAGCTTTTGTGTAAGCTGGGAAAGGATTGTAATGTATAAAAAATAAAACAAAAATATTTAAAAGTAAAAAATGTATGTCCCCCTCTGGAGGTCCACACTTGTGCTTCCTGTCCATGTGAGCACAGAAAAAACACTGGGGTATTCTGGGAGTATGGAGGGGAGGAGAGAGTTACTGAAATTTGAATATTCAGTGCCCAGTCTTTGCTAACACCGTCCATATCCCAAGAGTACTCCAGTGACCCCTAGTGGATGAAAAAGAAATATGACCCGAAACAAAATTACAATCTGCATGGGTGTTGCTGTGACAGTGATCCCTACTGTAGCTGGACTGCCAACGAGTAAGACTGGCCATCCACCTAAAGTTTCAGGGGCCTATTCATGAAGCAGTGAAAAGTGTGGAGAAGTGAACCTGTGGAGAAGTTGCCTATGGCAACCAATCAGCTTCTCTGTACAATTGTATTGTATGTAAATTATAAATGTTATTTCAATGCTGATTGGTTGCCATGGGCAACTTCTCCACTGGCTCACTTCTTCACTGCTTCATGAATAGACCCCTCATTGTCCAATCTGACTGGTTGGAATGAAAATCTGGTAAAATATAGGAGCAAATTACGATTGACCATTTGCTCCCAAACACGGAAAAACAACCAACCAATTTGGCTAAACCACCATTTTTATAATTTTTCCGGAATTTTGGAGCAAATGGTCAATTGTCATTTGCTCCCATACATTACCAGATTTCCGTTCCAACCAGCCATATTGGGACAATAAATCTTTAGGTGTATGGCCATCTTAACTCAATGGAAGATCCCTTTTTATTATTTTAGATGCAACTGCACCTTAGATTATATCACTCAAATTCATCTTATACCTGTATGTGTGTATTCAAGAATTAACTTGCAGGACAACAAAAATCCAGATTTTAATACTTTTATCAGTAAACATCACCCTTGAATTTAAAAAAAATAATCAGATTGGTTATCATTTATCTAGCACCTTCTAAAAGATAATACCTGGAACCGGATTGATTTGCTATGGGCAACATCCCATTTTAAATAGAACTCCCATCTTAGTAAATTTACCCCAATAATTCTAAAAATTCTTTAGTCACCATAAATGAACATAATAGCGATTTTAAAATAAGAATTTACTTACCGATAATTCTATTTCTCGTAGTCCGTAGTGGATGCTGGGGACTCCGTAAGGACCATGGGGAATAGCGGCTCCGCAGGAGACTGGGCACAAAAGTAAAGCTTTAGAACTACCTGGTGTGTACTGGCTCCTCCCCCTATGACCCTCCTCCAAGCCTCAGTTAGGATACTGTGCCCGGACGAGCGTACACAATAAGGAAGGATTTTGAATCCCGGGTAAGACTCATACCAGCCACACCAATCACACCGTACAACTCGTGATCTAAACCCAGTTAACAGCATGATAACAGAGGAGCCTCTAGAAAAGATGGCTCACTACAGCAATAACCCGATTTTTTGGTAACAATAACTATGTACCAGTATTGCAGACAATCCGCACTTGGGATGGGCGCCCAGCATCCACTACGGACTACGAGAAATAGAATTATCGGTAAGTAAATTCTTATTTTCTCTAACGTCCTAAGTGGATGCTGGGGACTCCGTAAGGACCATGGGGATTATACCAAAGCTCCCAAACGGGCGGGAGAGTGCGGATGACTCTGCAGCACCAAATGAGAGAACTCCAGATCCTCCTCAGCCAGGGTATCAATTTTGTAGAATTTTACAAACGTATTTGCTCCTGACCAAGTAGCTGCTCGGCAAAGTTGTAAAGCCGAGACCCCTCGGGCAGCCGCCCAAGATGAGCCCATCTTCCTTGTGGAGTGGGCATTTACAGATTTTTGGCTGTGGCAGGCCTGCCACAGAATGTGCAAGCTGAATTGTACTACAAATCCAACGAGCAATAGTCTGCTTAGAAGCAGGAGCACCCAGCTTGTTGGGTGCATACAGGATAAACAGCGAGTCAGATTTTCTGACTCCAGCCGTCCTGGAAACATATATTTTCAGGGCCCTGACAACGTCTAGCAACTTGGAGTCCTCCAAGTCCCTAGTAGCCGCGGGCACCACAATAGGTTGGTTCAGGTGAAACGCTGAAAACCACCTTAGGGAGAAACTGAGGACGAGTCCTCAATTCCGCCCTGTCCGAATGGAAAATCAGATAAGGGCTTTTACAGGATAAAGCGGACAATTCTGACACGCGCCTGGCCCAGGCCAGGGCCAACAGCATGACCACTTTCCATGTGAGATATTTTAACTCCACAGATTTAAGTGGTTCAAACCAATGTGACTTTTGGAACCCAAAAACTACATTGAGATCCCAAGGTGCCACTGGAGGCACAAAAGGAGGCTGTATATGCAGTACCCCTTTTACAACGTCTGAACTTCAGGGACTGAAGCTAGTTCTTTTTGGAAGAAAATCGACAGGGCCGAAATTTGAACCTTAATGGACCCCAATTTCAGGCCCATAGACACTCCTGTTTGCAGGAAATGTAGGAATCGACCCAGTTGAATTTCCTCCGTCGGGCCTTACTGGCCTCGCACCACGCAACATATTTTCGCCAAATGCGGTGATAATGTTTTGCGGTTACATCCTTCCTGGCTTTGATCAGGATAGGGATGACTTCATCCGGAATGCCTTTTTTCCTTCAGGATCCGGCGTTCAACCGCCATGCCGTCAAACGCAGCCGCGGTAAGTCTTGGAACAGACAGGGTCCTTGCTGGAGCAGGTCCCTTCTTAGAGGTAGAGGCCACGGATCCTCCGTGAGCATCTCTTGAAGTTCCGGTTACCAAGTCCTTCTTGGCCAATCCGGAGCCACGAATATAGTGCTTACTCCTCTCCATCTTATCAATCTCAGTACCTTGGGTATGAGAGGCAGATGAGGGAACACATACACTGACTGGTACACCCACGGTGTTACCAGAGCGTCTACAGCTATTGCCTGAGGGTCCCTTGACCTGGCGCAATACCTGTCGAGTTTTTCCCAACAGTTTATAATCATGTGGAAGACTTCTGGGTGAAGTCCCCACTCTCCCGGGTGGAGGTCGTGTATGCTGAGGAAGTCTGCTTCCCAGTTGTCCACTCCCGGAATTGCTGACAGTGCTAGCACATGATTTTCCGCCCAGCGAAGAATCCTTGCAGCTTCTGCCATTGCCCTCCTGCTTCTTGTGCCACCCTGTCTGTTTACGTGGGTGACTGCCGTGATGTTGTCCGACTGGATCAACACCGGCTGACCTTGAAGCAGAGGTCTTGCTAAGCTTAGAGCATTGTAAATGGCCCTTAGCTTCAGGATATTTATGTGAAGTGATGTCTCCAGGCTTGACCATAAGCCCTGGAAATTCCTTCCCTGTGTGACTGCTCCCAAGCCTCGCAGGCTGGCATCCGTGGTCACCAGGACCCAGTCCTGAATGCCGAATCTGCGGCCCTCTATAAGATGAGCACTCTGCAACCACCACAGGAGGGACACCCTTGTTCTTGGTGACAGGGTTATCCGCTGATGCATCTGAAGATGCGACCCGGACCATTTGTCCAGCAGGTCCCACTGGAAAGTTCTTGCGTGGAATCTGCCGAATGGGATTGCTTCGTAGGAAGCCACCATTTTACCCAGAACCCTTGTGCATTGATGCACTGAGACTTGGCTCGGTTTTAGGAGGTTCCTGATTAGCTCGGATAACTCCCTGGCTTTCTCCTCCGGGAGAAACACCTTTTTCTGGACTGTGTCCAGGATCATCCCTAGGAACAGAAGACGAGTCGTCGGAACCAGCTGCGATTTTGAAATATTGAGAATCCAATCGTGCTGCCGCAACACTACCTGAGATAGTGCTACACCGACCTCCAACTGTTCCCTGGATCTTACCCTTATCAGGGAATCGTCCAAGTAAGGGATAACTAAAATTCCCTTCCTTCGAAGGAATATCATCATTTCGGTCATTACCTTGGTAAAGACCCGGGGTGCCGTGGACCATCCATACGGCAGCGTCTGAACTGATAGTGACAGTTCTGTACCATAAACCTGAGGTACCCTTGGTGAGAAGGGTAAATTTGGACATGAAGGTAAGCATCCTTGATGTCCCGAGACATCATGTAGTCCCCTTCTTCCAGGTTCGCAATCACTGCTCTGAGTGACTCAATCTTGAATTTGAACCTCTGTATGTAAGTGTTCAAAGATTTTAGATTTAGAATCGGTCTCACCGAGCCGTCCGGCTTCGGTACCACAACAGTGTGGAATAATACCCCGTTCCCTGTTGCAGGAGGGGTACCTTGATTATCACCTGCTGGGAATACAGCTTGTGAATGGCTTCCAAAACTGTCTCCCTGTCAGAAGGAGACATCGGTAAAGCCGACTTTAGGAAACGGCGAGGGGGAGACGTCTCGAATTCCAATTTGTACCCCTGAGATATCACCTGAAGGATCCAGGGGTCTACTTGCGAGTGAGCCCACTGCGCGCTGAAATTCATTGAGACGGGCCCCCCACCGTGCCTGAGTCTGCTTGTAAAGCCCCAGCGTCATACTGAGGGCTTGGCAGAGGCGGGAGAGGGTTTCTGTTCCCGGGAACTGGCTGATTTCTGCAGCCTTTTTCCTCTCCCTCTGTCACGGGGCAGAAATGAGGAACCTTTTGCCCGCTTGTCCACGAAAAGACTGCGCCTGATAATACGGCGTCTTCTCATGTTGAGAGGCGACCTGGGGTACAAACGTGGATTTCCCAGCTGTTGCCGTGGCCACCAGGTCTGAAAGACCGACCCCAAATAACTCCTCCCCTTAATAAGGCAATACTTCCAAATGCCGTTTGAAATCCGCATCACCTGACCACTGTCGTGTCCATAACCCTCTACTGGTAGAAATGGACAACGCACTTAGACTTGATGCCAGTCGGCAAATATTCCGCTGTGCATCACGCATATATAGAAATGCATCTTTTAAATGCTCTATAGGCAAAAATATACTGTCCCTATCTAGGGTATCAATATTTTCAGTCAGGGAATCCGACCACGCCAACCCAGCACTGCACATCCAGGCTGAGGCGATTGCTGGTCGCAGTATAACACCAGTATGTGTGTAAATACATTTTAGGACACCCTCCTGCTTTCTATCAGCAGGATCCTTAAGGGCGGCCATCTCAGGAGAGGGTAGAGCCCTTACAAGCGTGTGAGCGCTTTATCCACCCTAGGGGGTGTTTCCCAACGCACCCTAACCTCTGGCGGGAAAGGATATAATGCCAATAACCTTTTAGAAATTATCAGTTGTTATCGGGGGAAACCCACGCCTCATCACACACCTCATTTAATTTCTCAGATTCAGGAAAACTACAGGTAGTTTTTCCTCACCGAACATAATACCCCTTTTTGGTGGTACTCGTATTATCAGAAATGTGTAAAACATTTTTCATTGCCTCCATCATGTAACGTGTGGCCCTACTGGAAGTCACATTTGTCTCTTCACCGTCGACACTGGAGTCAGTATCCGTGTCGGCGTCTATATCTGCCATCTGAGGTAACGGGCGCTTTAGAGCCCCTGACGGCCTATGAGACGTCTGGACAGGCACAAGCTGAGTAGCCGGCTGTCTCATGTCAACCACTGTCTTTTATACAGAGCTGACACTGTCACGTAATTCCTTCCAACAGTTCATCCACTCAGGTGTCGACCCCCTAGGGGGTGACATCACTATTACAGGCAATCTGCTCCGTCTCCACATCATTTTTCTCCTCATACATGTCGACACAAACGTACCGACATACAGCACACACACAGGGAATGCTCTGATAGAGGACAGGACCCCACTAGCCCTTTGGGGAGACAGAGGGAGAGTTTGCCAGCACACACCAGAGCGCTATATATATACAGGGATAACCTTATATAAGTGTTTTTCCCCTTATAGCTGCTGTATCTTTAATACTGCGCGTAATTAGTGCCCCCCCTCTCTTTTTTAACCCTTTCTGTAGTGTAGTGACTGCAGGGGAGAGCCAGGGAGCTTCCCTCCAACGGAGCTGTGAGGGAAAATGGCGCCAGTGTGCTGAGGAGATAGGCTCCGCCCCCTTATCGGCGGCCTTATCTCCCGTTTTTCTATGTATTCTGGCAGGGGTTAAATGCATCCATATAGCCCAGGAGCTATATGTGATGCATTTTTTGCCATCCAAGGTGTTTTTATTGCGTCTCAGGGCGCCCCCCCCCCAGCGCCCTGCACCCTCAGTGACCGGAGTGTGAAGTGTGCTGAGAGCAATGGCGCACAGCTGCAGTGCTGTGCGCTACCTTGTTGAAGACAGGACGTCTTCTGCCGCCGATTTTCCGGACCTCTTTTGTCTTCTGGCTCTGTAAGGGGGCCGGCGGCGCGGCTCCGGGACCCATCCATGGCTGGGCCTGTGATCGTCCCTCTGGAGCTAATGTCCAGTAGCCTAAGAAGCCCAATCCACTCTGCACGCAGGTGAGTTCGCTTCTTCTCCCCTTAGTCCCTCGATGCAGTGAGCCTGTTGCCAGCAGGTCTCACTGAAAATAAAAAACCTAAAACTAAACTTTTCACTAAGCAGCTCAGGAGAGCCACCTAGTGTGCACCCTTCTCGTTCGGGCACAAAAATCTAACTGAGGCTTGGAGGAGGGTCATGGGGGGAGGAGCCAGTGCACACCAGATAGTCCTAAAGCTTTCTTTAGATGTGCCCAGTCTCCTGCGGAGCCGCTATTCCCCATGGTCCTTACGGAGTCCCCAGCATCCACTTAGGACGTTAGAGAAAATATTGTAGTGGCTTGCTTAATGAGAGAGGCGCAAGTTAGAGCCTCCAGCCTCTACCATAAGAGGAATTTTAAAACAGTCTGATAGACAAACATGTTTCTATAATGTAGACCAGGCATTCCCAACCTCGGTCCTCTAGGCCCACTAACAGTGCAGGTTTTAGTGACATCCAGGCTTCAGCACAGATGGTTAAATCAATAACTGAGGTACTAAATAAATCCCCTGTGCTCAAGCATAGATCGCACTAAAGACCTGGACTGTTAGTGTGCCTTGAAGACTGAGGTTGGGAATGCCTGATATAGACGGTCTTTGCCAAGCAGCGAGGTTTACATGTAAATACCAATTACATATGGCAGTGGTTCCCAAACTTTTTTTTAATAACTGCGCTCTTGAGTATCAGAATATTTCTTCACGGCACCCCTGGTCCTGGACCAACAATCCAAGGCAACCCTGCAAATACCCTGAGGCATAGTTTGAGAACCACTGACATATGGTCTCCGGGCAGATATGAATATGTTTTTCTTTCATCCTGGTGGACTCTGGGACCGTTTTTTTTCTTGGTGCTCCGAGGACTGGGCACGTTTTCAGGGGGCCGCAGCAGCCCCACTTAACTCCTTTTTTGTTTTGTTTTACTTCTCTAAACCAGCTGCATTAAGCGGTGGGAAAGCGCAACCGCTGCTGGCTCCTACAAGCTGCCGCCTGCTACAAAGCCTCCACTGGTGGTCAGTGCACTGGTCTGTTGGTCAGTGGCTCCGGCAGACTCATGCAGCTGTGATCAGCTGGGGGTTAGGTAAGCGGGACCCTGAGCTGAGGCGAGGCTAACTGTATGCGGGGAGTAGCCACCATGGTCACCTGGCAGCAGTGCACAGTTATCTCAGTGCCATCGACAAACCACCAGGGATGCTGCTGTACATAGGAGGCCATTACACAACAGGTGGTTCCAGGCGTGGGTGGGGGCGGAGCTCCCTCCTGTCTCTCCACCCCAATCCCTTTTGGCAGGTCCCTCCCCTGGTTTTTCCACCAAAGGTCTCTCTCTCTCCTACCTCTACAGGAAGCTTGGAGCCATCTTAGACCTCTGCATAGAGCCTGTCAGCACTGACAGTATATCCTGTCTCCCTTGTATATCGCTACCGTGGTTATTTGGTACCCCTCTTCATCTGTTGGTGTTTGGGACCTTATGCTTGTAGTTTACTATCTACATTTTATTACAGCACAGACACTGCATAGGTTTAGCAGTATAGCTTATATTGTTCATATCTATTGTAGTTTTCATAGATATATTGCAGTTACTGCAGCTTATTGTATTACTTTCCTGTAATAGTTAAGTGTAATCTATTTTGTCTGCTTATCTATATAGTCTATATATACACTCAGCAATATTTTCTTGTTAGGTACTGCAAGTTAGCATTTAATTGCCTGTGTGTCTACTTATTTGTTTATATGTAGCCCCTTTACTGTACCTGGGGCTTACAGTTTTCAGTACAAGGACCAGTCGTTCGTTTATTTGAGGTCCTTCAGTTTCAGTGCCTTTGCCTCCGCAGAAAACTTAATTTGTTTGCAGTGTGTCTGTGTGTTTTGTCTCCCCCCTTTTCAGTCAGAATGTCTTCCAAGGGATCTTCTACAAAGACCTCCCAGAAGGACAAGGGGCCTCTGCTGATTTGCACCTACAGGTATGCTTTCACTGCGTGCAAAGAAAATTCTTCCTGTACTGTGCAAGATCACACAGGCCTTTGTGACTTTTGCTTCGCGGAGACACCAGATGCGCCTGTCCCTGTGGTTGTACCTCCACAGGAACCAGATTGGGCAACTTATCTGTCCCTGGCTGTGCGGGAAATTGGCTTCACAGCTGGCTGATGCAGCGCCCTGAACACATGCCCAGTCCTCTAAGCACCAAGAAAAAACAGGGACCCAGTGTCCACCATGGATTCAGAAAAAAAGATTTATAGGTAAGACAAAAATCCATTTTTTTTTTACAAATGAAAATGCTACACACCTCCACGTTTCAATTCACACCATCACAACACTGATAAAAGGAGAACATTGCAAATGCTACAAAGCAAGGTTTCTCTGCTGCTGTTGTATAGTTTACCAAAGCCTTAGATTAGACATTTCCTATACAGTGGTAACTGACTCTATAGTCACTGTTACAGTCAAAAACTAGAAATGTGCTCAGTCTTCAAAGTATCTTCAGCATTCACTAGATCACAGCTGCCATAACTGAAGTATAATGACCACTAAGGGACTGATTCTGAGCAGTACACATCCTTATATGCTATAATTGGTCACATCATCGAAACCAGCTCTAGGTGCAGGTTAACTGGTCTGACCATGGCCTCTATTGCAGGTAGGTCTGTGAATGCAGCTGCTTGTATGGACACACCTGCAATACTCCTACAACACCCCCACCAAAACTGACTATATGAATGTGCATTTCTAGCCACCTCCCGGTCCCCACCAATCACTTTTCCATGGCATCTTTCAAATCATTTGTCCTGATGGCAACAGCATCTTTGTGTAGACACTTTAAGACATTTTCAAGCATGCAAAAAAAAAAATCAACATTGTCTGAGGCTCTGAATCATGCCCTAAAGGCCATCATGATGTCACAGGTCTAATCCTACTGCCCATCAATTGTGCAAATACATAACTATGTATATCAAACAGGACAAAGCTACTATGACACTGTGGTAAGGGTGTTTTATGTGAGGAAAGCCCCAATCCTCATGACATCTTAGTTACTACACATTAGCAGAGAATAAAAAGGACGTGTGTGACAAATCATTACTTGTTTATAGTCCATAACACATCTTGCCTTTTTCACATCAGCTATTCTCTCCTTTTTGGGAACAGTCTTTTCTTTTGCATCTGACTGGACGTCCTGTGTTTTGGAGCCCGTCGATTCGCATTCCGAGTCAGACTGACTTTCCGATGATTCTGAGCTGCTGTTGGATTCGCTGGCATGTTCACTCTCCGACTGGCTACCGGACTCTGATGCAGAGTGGTTGGATTCTTCTGATGCGGAATGGCTGTATTGTAGTAGAAGAATAAAAGGGTTTCCTTATATGTAATCCTTACAATGTAAGGTTGTTTTGCTATTGAATATGTTGTTAATGGACAATATCAAAAGAAATAGTTAAAAAAAAAAAGCTAAATAGGAAATGCTATTTTGTTATAGTTTTTCCCCCCATCATATATACAGCATATACAGCTGTTAGACATCAGCACAAAACATACTACACAACTTTTTCAAATGATGGGAGAGTTGTTCACATTATAACCCCCAGCCCCCCTTCCCCAGATTACTGAAAATTGGCAAGTACTGACATGGATCGTGGCAGCAGCAGCAGCAGCATAAATTGGGGGTGGTCAAGCACTGACAGGGCTGGCTTTCTTATGCATTATATAATTAATTTGTTAAAAATCCAAAACAAAAGCGGTGAGCTCTGTAATTCCAAACTGTGCTCAAGGGTAAACAGATTATTTTGTGCACAGCATTTCAGATACCTAGAAAACTGCAAGCCAAACAGATCAGTAACACTTTCATCTGCAGGTTTGCAAACCTTTTCTACAACCAACAGTCATCATTTTATCAAGATTTCAGGGAAATATTCCATCTCCATTTACATTCAAACTAAAGACACTGGCAAAGAATAAAGGGCCTGTTTCAGTTGCTCTCCATTAGTGTTCCAGAGTAATGCGAGTTAAAATAAAATGTATTGTTAAATTGCTTTTTAAACTACGTAGGGGGTCTGCTTTAATGAGTTATGAAATTCACTAAAATTAACTCAGGTATTTTCCCCCTTAATTACTTATTATTATCCTTCATTTATATGGTGCCACAAGGAATCCGTGGCGCCCAATTACACAGTACATAAACAAGAAAAAAATTACTTTTGACAGTTTAGGACAATATAGGACAAGTACAGACAGGGGTGACACAAATTGGGTCGACAGTGAGCATTTAACAGAGGGCTTAGGACGAGAGTTGGCTGGATTTAGTGAAGAAGTGGGTCTTGAGAGCCCATTTGAAGTTTTGTAGAGAGCTAGAGAGTCTGAGGGGAAGAGGGAAACAATTCCAGTGAAAGGGAGCAGCACGTGAAAAATCTTGGAGGTGGGAGTGTAAGTAATCAGTAGGCAGGAGTGGTGGTGTGTACTAGCGGAGTGAAGAGGACAGGTGGGAGTGTAAAAGGAGATAAGGTCAAAGATGTAAATGGGAGAGGAGTGGGTGAGTCCTTTGTGAGTGTGAGAAGCTTATAATTGGATTCTGAAAGGGAAGGGGAGCCAGTGAAGGGCTTGTAGGAGAGGGGAGGTGGACGTAGTACGTTTGGTGTGAAAGATGAGCTGGGCTGCAGCAATGAGGATAGATTGGAGTGGAGAAAGGCATTTGTCAGGGATGCCAGATAGGAGATTACAGTAGTCCAGCCTGGAGATGACCAGTGAGTGGATAAGGGTCTTAGTAGCATCCTGGGTGTGACTGTGTCTGATCCTGGAAATATTTCTGAGATGAAAACGGCAGGTTTGTGAGAGGTGCTGAATGTTTGGTTTGAAGGAGAGCGAGAAGTCAAGGATTACTCCAAGACAGCGCACTTGGGGCTAGTGGAGATAGTAGTGCCATCAACAGATAATTGTGGGAGGCGAGGTCGTGCGGGACGGTGGGAAGATGATCAGCTCATTCTTAGACATGTTAATTTTAAGAAAGCGTCAGTAGCTGGAGAGGGTGTTTGGATCTTTGGAACTTACAAAACTTTTAAGTAAGCAGCTGATGTCTTTTGCTTTCCTACAGATTATCTAGCTTTTAATGCTTCTATAAAGGCAAAATACGTTTGGCTGCCAAAGGGTCATTTAAAGACAGATAGGCAGATATTACAGTGCAGACAAAATACACATTGATGTTGTTTCAATGCATTTGCTTTGGTTACATTAGCCCCAAGATTGCAGATTTTTATATGTAGCCCTATAAGACTGGAAACAAAATTCTGAGATTTTGGAGAGTAATCAGGGTGTTTTGGTGTGCTGTACCTGTGCTGTGAGCACTGCTGCCATACCATTCTATTACACTGAATAAGCAACCAATAACAATTTTTTTCATGGGATTGCTTCTTTAACACCTTCTCAAAAGGATGACTGGGACATGATGAGGGCAAACTCATTTCGTCCCAGGTGGGTAGTTTTCAAAATTCCACCAGATTTTTCTTAATTGGGTCAATTAGCCATCCCTCAAAAAATCTTGAAAAATGGATAGAAAACTACCCACCAGGGCTAAAATGGGTTAAGGCCAGCTCCTACGGTATACTGATTATGGATAACAATGTATTGGTAGACAGTCAATAGGTCAACATACATCAGGTCGACAGGCTCAAAAGGTCAATGTGACTATGATCGACACTTTTTGGGGGTTTTCCAGTTTTCCCATTAATTTGCTTGATTTACTATCCACGTGGACATCTACTGGGAATAGTAGTACCTGTGGCGAGTGTAGCGGAGCAAACCACCATGCCCAGAGTGGCAAGTGTAGAGGTTTGTACTGATGGTGGTCATATAACATTACATAAACAAGATTTAGCCAAAAAAAAAATAAACGTGTCAACCATTGTCATGTTAACCTTTTGACCCTTTCAACCTTACCCAATGTCGACCTATTGACTGTCGACTAAAACATTATCGATCTATTATACCACACCCATTCCTATAAGGCAAAACACTGCAGAGATTTGTAAAAGCAATGACATAGGAAAAAGACAACAACCTAGAATACAAAAGGTTAGGAAATCCAGTGATATTTAATTCCTGTAGCAATGGCACTGCGTGTATAGTATACACTATACTGTTAAACTGAAGTCCACAGGATAACACTGGGATATGAGGTAGCGAAAGCGGATTGGCACCAAACAATCAAAGCTTTAGGCCTCCCAGAATGCAACGGGCCTGTCCCTATATCCCCGCCTCCTGGCTCAGGCAATTCAGTTGTTTTCCAAAGCTCAAGGCAGGAGCATCATAGAGAGCCCTAATCCGGCGAGAAGAACACACATGCACACCCTTCCGTACAAGAAGGAAGAGGTTAGTGAGTGAAAGGATCCTCAAATCAGGTGCGTCAGGGTGGTATCCCTGTGGACTTAGGAGTTATCAACAGTAAATCTACCATAACGATTATTTCTCCTGCAGGGTCCACAGGTTATCCACTGGATAACATTGGGATGTCCCAAAGCAATTTAGTGGTGGGGACGGTCCTGATTGGACAGGAGAATCCTTCGCCCGAATTCAGCGTCCTGAGAGGCAAAGGTATCCAAGGCATGACGTCTAATCAATGTGTTAATGGAAGACCATGTGGCTGCCTTACATATCTGCTCTGCTGAAGCACCACGTTGTGCTGCCCATGACGGACCTGCCTTACGAGTAGAGTGAGCAGAGACATTAGCCGGAATAGGGAGATCAGCTTGAGAATATGCTTCTGAAATCATAATTCGAAGCCACCTTGCCAGTGTCTGCTTGTCAGCAGGCCATCCTCTCTTGTGAAATCCGTAGAGAATGAAGATAGTGTCTGTTTTTCTGATGGCACTGGTACGATCCATGTAGATCCTTAAAGCACGGACTACGTCCAACGATGGATCTCCCGCAGAAAGGTCCGGCCCTTGGAAGGCCGGGACTACAATTTCTTTGTTAAGGTGGAATTTAGACACCACCTTAAGAAGATACCCAGATTTGGTTCTGAGAACCGCTCTATCTGGATAAAAAAAATAAGAAAAGGAGGGCGACATAAAAATGCCCCTAATCTGAAAATCTTCTAGCTGAAGAAATAGCCAGTCGAAAGAGAACTTTAGCTGTCAACCATTTAAGATCCACTCGTCTTAGTGGTTCAAATGGGGCAACCTGAAGGGCGTTTAGCACTAAACTTAAGTCCCAAGGCACTGTAGGAGGAACAAAAAGAGGTGGGATGTGCAGCATTCCCTGGAAAAAAGTGTGCACAGCCTGTAGGTTAGCAATTTTCTTTTGCAATCATACTGACAATGCTGACACTTGCACTCTCAAGGAAGCCACCCTTAGATCTTTAGGGGTCATTCAGACCTGATCGCATGCTAGGTTTTTCGCTGTGCTGCGATCAGGTCAGAACTGCGCATGCACCGCAATGCGCAGGCGCGTCGCATGGGTACAAAGTGGATCGTTGCTGTGCGATGGATTGTATGAAGAATTCATTTGCACAGCCGATCGCAAGGAGATTGACAGGAAGAAGGCGTTTGCGGGTGTCAACTGACCGTTTTCTGTGAGTGGTTGGAAACAACGCAGGCGTGTCCAAGCGTTTGCAGGGCGGGTCTCCGACGTCAATTCTGGGCCCGGACAGGCTGAATTGATTGCAGTGGCTGAGTAAGTTCTGGGCAACTCAGAAACTGCACAAAACGTTTTTGTACCGCTCGTCTGCACATGCAATCGCACACTTGCAAAGCAAAAGTACACTCCCCTATGGCAGCGACTATCTGCTCACAGCAGTGCAAAAAAAGCCTAGGGAGCGATCAGGTCTGAATTAGGCCCTTTGTCCATTCCTGCCTGAAGGAATGCTAGGACTCTGGAATCTCTGAAAGACTTAGGATCAAATTTCCAGTCATAGCACCATTGAATATAGGATTGCCATATTTGGTGATAAATGCGTGCTGAGGAAGGTTTCCTTGCTCTGAGCATAGTTTGAATTATCTGTTGAGATGGCAGTCTCAAGAGTTACGCCGTCAAAGACAGTCGATCCAGGTGCTTGTGATAGCAAGGACCGAGACAGTAGATCTGGACGTTGAGGGAGTAGGAATGGAACATCCATCGACAGCCTCTGCAGATCTGTGTACCAATGTCTTCTGGGAAAAAGCCAGAGCTATTAGTATCACGGCACCCCTTCCTTGTTTTGCCTTTCGCATCACCCTGGGTAACACGGCGATTGGTGGAAACACATAGGCCAGACGAAAGTCCCATCTCACTGACAGGGCATCCACAAAGCTCGCTTTGGGATCCTTTGTTCTTGACCCGTATCCGGGAACTTGTTGTTCTGACGGGATGCCATGAGTTCTATCTCCGGTAACCCCCACTTGTCTACCAGAATTTGGAAGACTTCCGGGTGTAAAGCCCATTCGTTTGCATGAATGGCATGTCGACTGAAAAAATCCGCTTCCCAGTTTAGGACTCCCAGAATGAACACTGTGGACAAGGCTGGATGATGAACTTCTGCCCACTTTATTGTGTGACTTACCTCCTTCATTGCATTTTGGCTACGGGTTCCTCCCTGATGGTTGAGGTACGCTACTGCCGTTGCATTGTCCGAGCGGATTTGGACTGGTTTCCCCTGAAGGATGTCCTTTGCCTGAATAAGTGCCATATATATGGCCCGAAGTTCCAACTTTCTTCCTTGGTCCAGTGCCCCTGGAAGCAACTCCTTCCTGACACCGCTCCCCAGCCCTGAAGGCTGGCATCCGTTGTCAGAATTTCCCAATCCGATATCCAAAAGGGTCTCCCTTTGTCCAGATGGGATGTCTGTAGCCACCAGTCTAATGACCTTGTTACTTTCAGAGGTAGGACCATAGTCTGCGTTTTTATGGTCTGATGAAAACCATTCCATTTGGAAAGGATCAGACGTTGCAGAGGCCTCGAGTGGAACTGAGCATACTCCACCATGTCGAACGTCAACACCATCAACCCCATCACACGCATTGCTGCGTGAATGGATACCTTTTGACTGTGTAGCAGCTCCTGAATCCTTGACTGAATTTTGGATATTTTGTTCAGAGGTAAAATTACTCTCTGAAGACTCGAATCCAAGACAGCCCCCAAGCGAGCCATCCGTTGTGACGGAACCAGGGACGACTTTGCCCAATTTATGAGCCAACCGTGTCTCTGCAAACAAGCTATTGTCTGTCGCAGATGACACTGAAGAGATTGTGCCAGGATTAATAAATCGTCTACTGACAGACATAAGCAGCCATTACCACCATTATTTTGGTGAATACTCTAGGAGCTGTGGCCAGTCCAAATGGTAGGGCCTGAAATTGAATATGTTGCTGGAGGATAGCAAACCTGAGATAGCGCTGATGGGACAGTGCTATAGGAACATAAAGGTAAGCATCCTAGATATCCAGGGATACCATAAAATCCTCCGGCTCCATGGCCAAAATAATGGTACGTTAAGTCTCCATATGAAACTGAGGCACCCAAATGTACTTGTTCAGCACTTTGAGATTGAATATGGGCCGTAACGATCCTTTTGGCTTCTGGACTAGAAAAAGGTTGGAATAAAAACCTTGTACTCGTTGTGCAGGAGGAACTAGAATTATCACTCCAGACTGAAGCAACTTCTGAACTGCCTCTTGAAAAGCCCTGGCCTTCATTTCCACTGAAAATGGGCTGGTACAAAAAAACCTTTGAGGAGGGAGTTTCCTGAAAGCAAACACATAACCGTGAGATACCGCTTCTTGCACCCAGGCATCTGTGGTAGACTGCTGCCAGATCTGTGCAAAATGAAGAAGTCAGCCACCCACCCTGGGGTCCCAAAGGTGGAGGCCCACACCATCAAGCTGATGGCTTATCTTCTGATTTGGAAGCCGGCCCTCTGGTAGCCTAATGCTTTTTAGTCTTACCAGACTTGTCAGATTGAGACTGTTTGCCATAACCCTTTCCTTTTGCTTTTCCTTGAGTCCGTAAGGGCCGAAAAGCTGGAAATCCAGGCTTGGATTTGTGTGTGGAAGGAAACTTCACTTTCTTGGAGTCTGCTTCTTACTCCAAAATACTGTTTAATTCTTTACCAAAAAGAATATCTCCAGTAAAAGGCAAAGACTCCAGAACCTTCTTGGATTCTGAGTCTGCTTTTCATGTACGTAGCCAAACCGCTCTGCAAGCTGCTACTGCTGAGGCTGATGCCTGACAGGCAATTGTACCCATATCCAAAGCTGCTTCTTCCATAAAAATAGCTGCCACTTTGATATCTGTAATATGGGATTTTTGCTCTCTAGATGCCATTGAAAGGTGATCCTCCAATGCATCAGCCCAGGCTGTCACTGCTTTTCATTCATGGCTGGCTGGTCTTATGATTGCCCCAGACAAGGAGAAAATGGTTTTAAGAAAATCATCTATTTTCCTATCCGTGACATTTAATGATGTTGAAGGCAGAGGTAATGTAGATTTTTGCACCAGTCGGATGACATGCCACCTCCCTTTTTAAACAGTCCCCAGCCAGAAGAGGATAATGGGAATTCCATTTCCTTGGAATTCTAAACTTCTTACTGGGTGTAACCCAAGCATCTTGCATAACTTCCATCAGCTGTTCTGACCCAGGAAACGGAGTCCTAACTATTTTGGGACATTTAAATACACATGCCTTAGATTTTAACATAGGCTCTGCTGCCTCCTCTAAGGTCAGAATGGCTTTCATAGCACTAATTAGCTCAGGAATGTCCACTGAGCTGAGGCCTTCCTCCTCGTCTCTGTATGCAGACCCGGAGTGCGATGACTCCTCATCCTCCGACAAGTCCTCATCTGAAACGTGTAGATTGTGAAGATGTTATTTCATGTCTATGTGATTTACTTACCACCGGCCTTTCAGCCTGTTTCTGTTGAGAGGCTGCCGATTCCTGTACTGGATGTGATAACCCCCAGGTAGAATGTTGCATGTAAGGGTTAATAGGGTAACCTATCCCTAGTATAGGAGCTGGCATTATCCGCTCAGCTATACTGGATAATGTCTGTGCAAACGTAACCCATGGGGGTTCAACTTGAACCTGTGCCTGCCTCTGATTATTAAAGAGGCTTTTGTGAAAGCAAAAACCATTTGAACATATTCCATTTTGAACCAGAGCCTGAGAGGTTAACCCAGCTCTGCAAGACAAACATGAGTGTTGGTGCTGCTGTGGAGAGTGTATCCTTCTCACCTTTGCCTCTCTTATGCTGCTTTCACATTGCAAAACCTGCTTTTGAAACGGTTCTTTAAACGGTTCTTAAAACGGGTCTGAGCAGTTAAACCCCCTTCACATCGCATGTTGTAACCAGTATATTACCATTTCATTACCGTTTTGGTACCTTTCACACTGAACCCGTTTCACCCATAGAAAACAGTGGTTGTCATTATAAATGGACTTTTCTGGCCCACACATTATTAATAATTATTAATAATTTGGATGGTCGTACGATGGAACCCAGCAGCTTGAAGCATTTTAACCATGTTTTTATATATGAGTGCATCCTTGACTGTCCCAGCTATTTGTCTGCAGATTTCCTCATCCCCTCTGATTCTTAGAAGCTCCCTCACCTCTTCATCACTCCAAGTTGCCATTGTATAATGTATTTGCACTGAAAACTCTTCTAAAGCCACTCTCATGTGTCTCCTGTGTTTAACAACCAGTTTCCTGGTTCTGCCTGGTGACATCACTCATGGAGACAGCCTATAACCTTCTGGGGCTTGCAAATACCGTTTCAGACCCTTTAACACTGCACAATGAAACGGGTCTGAAACAGGTAGGACCCTGCTTTTTTACCGTTTCAAAATACCGGTATTTTGAAAACGGTAAATTGAAGGTGACCCTTTCACATCGCAGCTCGAACCGTTTAGGAAGCCTGAAATATCGCCAATTTACCGTGTTCAAGCTGCGGTGTGAAAGGGGTATTAGACATGATAAATAAATCACACACCTTTACAGTGTTAACTACACAAATTGTGACTGGAATCACTTTAAATTTGTTAAAGTGACATACAATCCGATCCCTCCCTGCTTTGCACCAGCATTAGTATCGGAAATACACAGAAAATGACAGAAAATAGTAAAGTCAGCAATCACACTAGCAGTCACAGGTTTTAGATTAGTATATGAAGCAACATGAGCACATAATCAACTACAAATACATTTCAAGTATGTAGGAGAAACATATTACTGCATTACCTTATATAGAAGTTTAGATGTATTCAGTCGCACATCGAAAGAAAACAGCAACAATAGTTTACAGACTCATATGCATCAGGCACTTATCCAACTATTCGTACCAAAGGTATATAGAGACTTAGTGCTGTATCACCCACCTCAAGAGAGTGGAATACAGGGAGACTTCACCCCGCTTCCATGATTGATCAATATGTTAGTGAACGCTGAGTGGGGTGGTCTTCAGTATGCCGAATGTCGGGATCCCGGCGCACAGTATACCGGCGCCGGGATCCCGACACCCGGCATATCGACAGATATTCTCCCTCGTGGGGGTCCACGACCCCCCTGGAGGGAGAATAAATAGCGTGGCCACCGTGGTGAGCCCGCAAGGGGCTCCTTTGCGCTCGCCATGCTGTCGGTATGCCGGCGGTCGGGCTCCCGGCGCCGGTATGCTGGTCGCCGGGAGCCCGGCCGCCGGCATACCATACTACACCCGCTGAGTGGATCCAGACGCTATAGAGGTTAGCGTTCGGTAGACTTCAGTGTTCGGTAGTCTCCATCCCGAAACAGTGCGGCTGTGTCTCGTGCTTCCCCTACTAAGCGGAACCGATGCCTTACCTTCTCCCTATGCTCCGGCCAAAGCCTGGTAATGTCTGCTGGACTTGCTAGTAAATCCTACACAGATGCCCGCCGAAACAGCACTGTACACGTGGGTAAGCGTTGTCGCGACCCGGCAGGGAGTTGTTGGAGCGACGCTTTTTAGAAAGATCGCTCAAAAAAATAGTAAGACTATAAAAATAAAAAGCTTATGGCTACTAAAAACCAGCAGCCAATTGACCATGGTCCAGCTCCTGCCACACCAAACAAAAAACTGAATTGCCTGAGATAGGAGGCGGGGAAATAGGGACAGGCCCGTTGCATTCTGGGAGCCCAAAAGCTTTGATCGTTTACTGCCAATCCGCTGTTGCTACCTCATATCCCAATGTTATCCTGCAGGAGGAAAGTAGATAGCCTTTTTACTGAGCATAATGAAATTACAATGGAATAGTAGTAAAATGTGAAAACTTGTTTAAAGAAAGCATATAAATGTAAAACTTATGGACAACGTTGCAAACCTAATTAAAATAAAGAGGGGAGGACCTGAAACCTTGTAGATATTGTATTGGCCTAGCCAGTGGGACTTCTAATTACTAATGGCCCACAAAAATAACTGAGGAAGAGAAGTATTTTTCACAGGAAAAGTGTAAATGTAAAAGAGAACTGAACATAATCTTTAGGGCCGTCCTGACGGGGAGAATTCCCCAGAGATGTGTGCTGAGCGGTCAGCACACATCTCTCCCCCCACTCAGCACAGCGCAATGTGCTGAGCAAGGGGGCAGACTGACAAGGGCGGTGAAATGAGCGACCTGCTAGATTGTGCCTGCATGCAGGCCAATTTACAATTTAGCACCAGCGATAGCGACGCGACTAGATTGCTTAGAAATTAGCTGAACAACAACTAGATGTTCAGGTAATTTCTAGATTGCTAATCTAGATTGCTAAGCGATTAGATTGCTTAGAAATTAGCTGAACATCGCTCCATGTGTAGGGGTGTCGCCGGCACCCCTACACATGGAGCGATGTTCAGCTAATTTCTAAGCAATCTAGTCAGATTTCTTAGAAATTAGCTGAACATCGCTCCGTGTATACCCCCCTTTTGTAACAAGTATAAATCTCCCACACATCCTTAACTGTAGAACTGTGCTCGGTAATGTAGAACAGAATATTTATGACATTTGTGCATGTGCTGAAGACTGTAAAACTGAATATGAGGTGTGTGCTAACAAAGGTCAATGTGCTGTACATACTAATAATAGTTTATTTATATACAGGTTGAGTATCCCTTATCCAAAATGCTTGGGACCAGAGGTATTTTGGATATGGGATTTTTCCGTATTTTGGAATAAATTGCATACCATAATGAGATATCATGGTGATGGGACCTAAATCTAGGCACAGAATGCATTTATGTTACATATACACCTTATACACACACACAGCCTGAAGGTCATTTTAGCCAATATTTTTTTATAACTTTGTGCATTAAACAAAGTGTGTCTACATTCACACAATTCATTTATGTTTCATATACACCTTATACACACAGCCTGAAGGTCATTTAATACAATATGTATAATAACTTTGTGTATTAAACAAAGTTTGTGTACATAGAGCCATCAAAAAACAAAGGTTTCACTATCTCACTCAAAAAAGTCTGTATTTCGGAATATTTGGATATGGGATACTCAACCTGTACCACTTTCTCAAAAAGGACTGATAGAATTAACATAATACAATACAGAAATAATGAAGTACACAAAAGTTTTCCTTAAAATACAAAGGGTACAGAGATACTAAAGGGACATTAAGAGAATGCTTGAGTAAACAGGAAAGTCTTGAACATCCACCCAGTTTCTTATACTTAATAATGTTGCTTGTCTATAAGCCACAAACTGCACAAAAAAAAACAAAAAAACAATAAAAACACACCTATTGATAAATTGAAATGCATCTTCTGTAGGTGTAAAAAATGTGTACTGCATGCTGTTCCTTACAGACCAGCAGAGGGCAGTAAAAACACTTCTAAACCTTAACATGTGAAGGACAAGGCTAATACACCATTTTGTAACGTAATCCACAAGCTTGTTATGTTCCAGCAGCTACTGCACTGCTTCCCAAAATGGACTCTTGCAACATGAATCATTCTAGAATCTTGAATTAAACAATATTGAAGCTATGGGCTTTTCACTTAAAAATAAAACATTTGAAAACTAAACAAAACATGAATTTCAATTGTTTCTAATAAAGGTAATAATTCACAATTAAATACATATTCTTCTGTCTTGTTTATGGAATGTCTATGCTTAGTAGGTTTATGTATAAAATGTGTCTGTAAGAGCAAAGCATTTTGGGGGATAAACTCAGTACTGATGGTTGAAAATTCAAAGAGGTCACTTGTAGGGAAAGATATAATATAGTCTACAGCAGGGGTGGGGAACCTCAGGCCCGAGGGCCGTATAAGGCCCGCAGAGCCACTTGATCCGGCCCGGCCAGGCTCACCTAGCCGGGTGCCCGCTAAGATTGTCACTAGTGCGCGCCTGGCTTCTTACCCTCAGTGGTAGCCGGAGGCAGGAGCTCACTCCTGAGCTCTGGCTTCCGGCTCTGGCAGTGTGCGTGTGCTGATGTGCGGTGTTATGGGAGAGATGTCATGACTTCTCTCCCATAGTTCTGAGGAGCGGGCGGCCAGGCGGAGGGCAACGGTCCAGAAGCAGGAGCGGGGCTGGTGAGTATTGTGTTTTTTTTTTTTTTTTATGTGTGTATGAAAGCATCGCTACTAGGGGGCATATCTAATGGGGCATAACAACTGACTGGTGGCATATCTAATGGGGCATAACAAGTGACGGGGCATATCTAATGGGGCATAACAAGTGACTGGGGGCATATCTACTGGGGCATAACAACTGACTGGGGGTATATCTACTGGGGACATAACTACTGACTGGGGGCATAACTTTTGGGGGCAGGCTCATTTTTAAGTTGATAATTTTTGTATGGCCCCCGAAGGATTTTGTAAATATCCAAATGGCCCTTGGTAGAAAAAAGGTTCCCCACCCCTGCTCTACAGCATGTCTGGCCAACCTGTGGCTCTCCAGCTGTTGTGAAACTACACATCCCAGCATGCACTGCCACAGTTTTAGCAGTCCTTAATAGCAAAACTGTGGCAGACCATGTTGGGACTTGTAGTTTCACAACAGCTGGAGAGCCACAGGTTGGCCAAGCCTGCTCTACGCGATTCCGGCCCTCAAAATACCGGCACTGTAATCGCAACACATGGCCACAATCTCGGCAGCAGAACTCTGAGAACACTTGGAATACCGATTCTGGAATCCTGACCATTGGCATCCTGGGGAGGGTTAGGCTGCGGGAAGGGAGGGTTACGGTTAAGGGGAAGGGGGGGAACGAACATACTTACCCAACCCCATGTCTAGATTCTGTGCTTTGGGATGCACCACCGGCATTTTGTATGTATTCCTACTCTTCAGTAGTCAAATACATTTACTACAGAACAGGTGTTATATAAACAGTCAAAAAAACCCTAGGGAAGTCACTGGGTCCAGGAGGCACAATATTTGCAGAACGTCTGACCCACCATTGCTAAAAAGTGTAATGGGTTACGGATCAAAAGATCTACAGTTAGAGGGGTATATGCAATTCACGGCGAATCGCGGCAAATTATCGCCGTTTTTTTAATTCGACACAATTCGACAGGTGAATTCCGGCAGGTGGCTGCCGGAATTCACCATATTCAATGAAAAACGGATTCGACAGTCCCGCGGGCGAAAATCGGCCGATTTGCCGGATTTTGCCGCGATTTTAAAAAACGGGAAAAACCCGGGAAAAAAATGGCGTGGGGTCCCCCCTCCAAAGCATAACCAGCCTCGGGCTCTTCGAGCTGGTCCTGGTTCTAAAAATGCGGGGAAAAATTGGGCAGGGATCCCCCGTATTTTTAAAACCAGCACCGGGCTCTGCGCCTGGTGCTGGTGCAAAAAATACGGGGGACAAAACGAGTAGGGGTCCCCCGTATTTTTCACACCAGCATCGGGCTCCACTAGCTGGACAGATAATGCCACAGCCGGGGGTCACTTTTATACAGTGCCCTGCGGCCGTGGCATTAAATATCCAACTAGTCACCCCTGGCCGGGGTACCCTCGGGGAGTGGGGACCCCTTCAATCAAGGGGTCCCCCCCCCAGCCACCCAAGGGCCAGGGGTGAAGCCCGAGGCTGTCCCCCCATCCAAAGGCTGCGGATGGGAGGCTGATAGCCTTGAGTAAAATGACAAGAATATTGTTTTTTCCAGCAGTACTACAAGTCCCAGCAAGCCTCCCCCGCAAGCTGGTACTTGGCGAACCACAAGTACCAGCATGCGGGAGAAAACCGGGCCCGCTGGTACCTGTAGTTCTACTGGAAAAAAAATACCCAAATAAAAACAGTACACAGACACCGTGACAAGTAAAACTTTATTACACACTGCCGACACACACATACTTACCTATGTTGACACGCCGACTGCCACGGTCTCCGACGATCCGAGGGTACCTGTGAAAACAATTATACTCACCTTCCAGCGTCCAGAGGTACATCCACGTCCAGAGATAATCCACGAACTTGTTAAAAAAAAAAACGAACACCCGTTCCATGCCGGACTGAAAGGGGTCCCATGCTTTCACATGAGACCCCTTTCCACGAATGCCGGGACATCACGTGACTCCTGTCACTGAAGTCCCTTCAGCCAATCAGGAAGCGCTACTTCCGTGGCGCTCACCTGATTGGCTGTGCGCTGTCTGAGCTGTCAGACAGCGCATCGCAAAGCCGCTCCATTAGTTTCAATGGTGGGAACTTTGCCGTCAGCGGTGGGGTTAACCGCGGTCAGCCGCTGACCGGCGGGTGACCTCACCGCTAGCCGCTAAGTTCCCACCATTGAATATAATGGACGGAGCTGTGCGATGCGCTGTCTGAGTTCAGACAGCGCACAGCCAATCAGGTGAGCGCAACGAAGTTGCGCTTCCTGATTGGCTTTAGAGACCTTTGTGTGACAGCTGTCACTGACAGGTCTCATTCGTGGAAAGGGGTCTCATGTGTCAGCATGGGACCCCTTTCAGTCCGGTGGTCCGGGTGTTCGTTTTCTTTTTTTGCCAAGTCCGTGGATTTATCTCTGGACCATGGCTGAGGTGAGTATATTGATCTTTTCTTTTCAGGTATCCGTGGATTCTACATGGAGAAGAGGACCGATGTCGGCGTGTGAACATAGGTAAGTATGTGTGTGTCGGCAGTGTGTAATAAAGTTTTACTTGTCACGGTGTCTGTGTACTGTTTTTATTTGGGTATTTTTTTTCCAGTAGAACTACAGGTACCAGCGGGTCCGTTTTTCTCCCGCATGCTGGTACTTGTGGTTCTCCAAGTACCAGCTTGCGGGGGAGGCTTGCTGGGACTTGTAGTTCTGCTGGAAAAAACAATATTCTGTCATTTTACTCAAGGCTATCAGCCTCCCATCCGCAGCCCTTGGATGGGGGGGACAGCCTCGGGCTTCACCCCTGGCCCTTGGGTGGCTGGGGGGGGGACCCCTTGATTGAAGGGGTCCCCACTCCCCCAGGGTACCCCGGCCAGGGGTGACTAGTTGGATATTTAATGCCACGGCCGCAGGGCACTGTATAAAAGTGACCCCCGGCTGTGGCATTATCTGTCCAGCTAGTGGAGCCCGATGCTGGTGTGAAAAATACGGGGGACCCCTGCTCGTTTTGTCCCCCGTATTTTTTGCACCAGGCGCAGAGCCCGGTGCTGGTTTTAAAAATACGGGGGATCCCTGCCCAATTTTTCCCCGCATTTTTAGAACCAGGACCAGCTCGAAGAGCCCGAGGCTGGTTATGCTTTGGAGGGGGGACCCCACGCCATTTTTATTTTTTTATTTTACCGTTCCAGCAATAAAAAAAAAATAATATTTTTAAAAAATAAGAATTTACTTACCGATAATTCTATTTCTCGTAGTCCGTAGTGGATGCTGGGGACTCCGTCAGGACCATGGGGATTAGCGGCTCCGCAGGAGACAGGGCACAAAAGTAAAAGCTTTAGGATCAGGTGGTGTGCACTGGCTCCTCCCCCTATGACCCTCCTCCAAGCCTCAGTTAGGATACTGTGCCCGGACGAGCGTACACAATAAGGAAGGATTTTGAATCCCGGGTAAGACTCATACCAGCCACACCAATCACACTGTACAACCTGTGATCTGAACCCAGTTAACAGCATGATAACAGCGGAGCATCTGAAAAGATGGCTCACAACAATAATAACCCGATTTTTGTAACAATAACTATGTACAAGTATTGCAGACAATCCGCACTTGGGATGGGCGCCCAGCATCCACTACGGACTACGAGAAATAGAATTATCGGTAAGTAAATTCTTATTTTCTCTAACGTCCTAAGTGGATGCTGGGGACTCCGTCAGGACCATGGGGATTATACCAAAGCTCCCAAACGGGCGGGAGAGTGCGGATGACTCTGCAGCACCGAATGAGAGAACTCCAGGTCCTCCTCAGTCAGGGTGTGCCCCTGACCAAGTATCAGCTCGGCAAAGTTGTAAAGCCGAGACCCCTCGGGCAGCCGCCCAAGATGAGCCCACCTTCCTTGTGGAATGGGCATTTACATATTTTGGCTGTGGCAGGCCTGCCACAGAATGTGCAAGCTGAATTGTACTACACATCCAACTAGCAATCGTCTGCTTAGAAGCAAGAGCACCCAATTTGTTGGGTGCATACAGGATAACAGCAAGTCAGTTTTCCTGACTCCAGCCGTCCTGGAAACTATATTTTCAGGGCCCTGACAACATCTAGCAACTTGGAGTCCTCCAAGTCCCTAGTAGCCGCAGGTACCACAATAAGCTGGTTCGGGTGAAACACTGACACCACCTTAGGGAGAAACTGGGGATGAGTCCGCAGCTCTGCCCTGTCCGAATGGACAATCAGATATGGGCTTTTTTGAGACAAACGCCGCCAATTCTGACACTCGCCTGGCCGAGGCCAGGGCCAACAGCATGGTCACTTTCCCTGTGAGATATTTCAAATCCACAGATTTGAGCGGTTTAAACCAATGTGATTTTAGGAATCCCAGAACTACGTTGAGATCCCACAGTGCCACTGGAGGCACAAAAGGGGGTTGTATATGCAGTACTCCCTTGACAAACTTCTGGACTTCAGGAACTGAAGCCAATTCTTTCTGGAAGAAAATCGACAGGGCCGAAATTTGAACCTTAATGGACCCCAATTTGAGGCCCATAGACACTCCTGTTTGCAGGAAATGCAGGAAACGACCGAGTTGAAATTTCTTCATGGGGCCTTCCTGGCCTCACACCACGCAACATATTTTCGCCACATGTGGTGATAATGTTGTGCGGTCACCTCCTTCCTGGCTTTGACCAGGGTAGGAATGACCTCTTCCGGAATGCCTTTTTCCCTTAGGATCCGGCGTATAACCGCCATGCCGTCAAACGCAGCCGCGGTAAGTCTTGGAACAGACATGGTACTTGCTGAAGCAAGTCCCTTCTTAGCGGCAGAGGCCATGAGTCCTCTGTGAGCATCTCTTGAAGTTCCGGGTACCAAGTCCTTCTTGGCCAATCCGGAGCCACGAGTATAGTTCTTACTCCTCTACGTCTTATAATTCTCAATACCTTGGGTATGAGAAGCAGAGGAGGGAAGACATACACCGACTGGTACACCCACGGTGTTACCAGAACGTCCACAGCTATTGCCTGAGGGTCTTTTGACCTGGCGCAATACTTGTCCAGTTTTTTGTTCAGGCGGGACGCCATCATGTCCACCTTTGGTCTTTTCCAACGGTTCACAATCATGTGGAAGACTTCCCGATGAAGTCCCCACTCTCCCGGGTGGAGGTTGTGCCTGCTGAGGAAGTCTGCTTCCCAGTTGTCCACTCCCGATATGAACACTGCTGACAGTGCTATCACATGATTTTCCGCCCAGCGAAAAATCCTTGCAGTTTCTGCCATTGCCCTCCTGCTTCTTGTGCCGCCCTGTCTGTTTACGTGGGCGACTGCCGTGATGTTGTCCCACTGGATCAATACCGGCTGACCTTGAAGCAGAGGTCTTGCTAAGCTTAGAGCATTGTAAATTGCCCTTAGCTGCAGTATATTTATGTGGAGAAAAATCTCCATACTTGATCACACTCCCTGGAAATTTTTTCCCTGTGTGACTGCTCCCCAGCCTCTCAGGCTGGCCTCCGTGGTCACCAGCATCCAATCCTGAATGCCGAATCTGCGGCCCTCTAGAAGATGAGCACTCTGTAACCACCACAGGAGAGACACCCTTGTCCTTGGAGATAGGGTTATCCGCTGATGCATCTGAAAATGCGATCCGGACCATTTGTCCAGCAGATCCCACTGAAAAGTTCTTGCGTGAAATCTGCCGAATGGAATCGCTTCGTAATAAGCCACCATTTTTCCCAGGACTCTTGTGCAATGATGCACTGACACTTTTCCTGGTTTTAGGAGGTTCCTGACTAGCTCGGATAACTCCCTGGCTTTCTCCTCCGGGAGAAACACCTTTTTCTGGACTGTGTCCAGAACCATCCCTAGGAACAGCAGACGTGTCGTCGGAAACGGCTGCGATTTTGGATATTTAGAATCCACCCGTGCTGTCGTAGAACTACTTGAGATAGTGCTACTCCGACTTCCAACTGTTCTCTGGACCTTGCCCTTATCAGGAGATCGTCCAAGTAAGGGATAATTAAGACGCCTTTTCTTTGAAGAAGAATCATCATTTCGGCCATTACTTTGGTAAAGACCCGGGGTGCCGTGGACAATCCAAACGGCAGCGTCTGAAACTGATAGTGACAGTTCCGTACCACGAACCTGAGGTACCCTTGGTGAGAAGGGCAATTTGGGACATGGAGGTAAGCATCCTTGATGTCCAGGGACACCATATAGTCCCCTTCTTCCTGGTTCGCTATCACTGCTCTGAGTGACTCCATCTTGATTTGAACCTTTGTATGTAAGTGTTCAAAGATTTCCCATTTAGAATAGGTCTCACCGAGCCGTCTGGCTTCAGTACCACAATATAGTGTGGAATAATACCCCTTTCCTTGTTGTAGGAGGGGTACTTTGATTATCACCTGCTGGGAATACAGCTTGTGAATTGTTTCCAATACTGCCTCCCTGTCGGAGGAAGACGTTGGTAAAGCAGACATCAGGAGCCTGCGAGGGGGAGACGTCTCGAATCTCCAGTCTGTACCCCTGGGATACTACTTGTAGGATCCAGGGGTCCACTTGCGAGTGAGCCCACTACGCGCTGAAACTCTTGAGACGACCCCCCACCGCACTTGAGTCCGCTTGTACGGCCCCAGCGTCATGCTGAGGACTTGGCAGAAGCTGTGGAGGGCTTCTGTTCCTGGGAATGGGCTGCCTGCTGCAGTCTTCTTCCCTTTCCTCTATCCCTGGGCAGATATGACTGGCCTTTTGCCCGCTTGCCCTTATGGGGACGAAAGTACTGAGGCTGAAAAGACGGTGTCTTTTTCTGCTGAGATGTGATTTGGGGTAAAAAAAGGTGGATTTTCCAGCTGTTGCCGAGGCCACCAGGTCCGATGGACCGACCCCAAATAACTCCTCCCCTTTATACGGCAATACTTCCATTTGCCGTTTGGAATCTGCATCACCTGACCACTGTCGTGTCCATAAACATCTTCTGGCAGATATGGACATCGCACTTACTCTTGATGCCAGAGTGCAAATATCCCTCTGTGCATCTCGCATATATAGAAATGCATCCTTTAAATGCTCTATAGTCAATAAAATACTGTCCCTGTCAAGGGTATCAATATTTTCAGTCAGGGAATCCGACCAAGCCACCCCAGCGCTGCACATCCAGGCTGAGGCGATCGCTGGTCGCAGTATAACACCAGTATGTGTGTATATACCTTTTTAGGATATTTTCCAGCCTCTCAGCTGGCTCCTTGAGGGCGGCCCTATCTGGAGACGGTACCGCCACTTGTTTTGATAAGCGTGTGAGCGCCTTATCCACCCTAAAGGGTGTTTCCCAACGCGCCCTAACTTCTGGCGGGAAAGGGTATACCGCCAATAATTTTCTATCGGGGGAAACCCACGCATCATCACACACTTCATTTAATTTATCTGATTCAGGAAAAACTACAGGTAGTTTTTTCACACCCCACATAATACCCTTCTTGTGGTACTTGTAGTATCAGAAATATGTAACACCTCCTTCATTGCCCTTAACATGTAACGTGTGGCCCTAAAGGAAAATACGTTTGTTTCTTCACCGTCGACACTGGAGTCAGTGTCCGTGTCTGTGTCGACCGACTGAGGTAAATGAGCGTTTTACAGCCCCTGACGGTGTTTGAGACGCCTGGACAGGTACTAATTTGTTTGCCGGCCGTCTCATGTCGTCAACCGACCTTGCAGCGTGTTGACATTATCCCGTAATTCCTTAAATAAGCCATCCATTCCGGTGTCGACTCCCTAGAGAGTGACATCACCATTTCAGGCAATTGCTCCGCCTCCTCACCAACATCGTCCTCATACATGTCGACACACACGTACCGACACACAGCACACACACAGGGAATGCTCTGATAGAGGACAGGACCCCACTAGCCCTTTGGGGAGACAGAGGGAGAGTTTGCCAGCACACACCAAAAACGCTATAATTATACAGGGACAACCTTTATATAAGTGTTTTTCCCTTATAGCATTTTAATATATATATACATATCGCCAAATAAGTGCCCCCCCTCTCTGTTTTAACCCTGTTTCTGTAGTGCAGTGCAGGGGAGAGCCTGGGAGCCTTCCCACCAGCATTTCTGTGAGGGAAAATGGCGCTGTGTGCTGAGGAGAATAGGCCCCGCCCCCTTTTCGGTGGGCTTCTTCTCCCGTTTTTTTGAGACCTGGCAGGGGTTAAATACATCCATATAGCCCCCAGGGGCTATATGTGATGTATTTTTAGCCAGAATAAGGTACTATCATTGCTGCCCAGGGCGCCCCCCCCCCCCCCCAGCGCCCTGCACCCTCAGTGACCGCTGCTATGAAGTGTGCTGACAACAATGGCGCACAGCTGCAGTGCTGTGCGCTACCTTATGAAGACTGAAGAGTCTTCTGCCGCCGTTTCTGGACCTTCACTTTTCGGCATCTGCAAGGGGGGTCGGCGGCGCGGCTCCGGGACGAACCCCAGGGTGAGACCTGTGTTCCGACTCCCTCTGGAGCGAATGGTGTCCAGTAGCCTAAGAAGCCAATCCATCCTGCACGCAGGTGAGTTCACTTCTCTCCCCTAAGTCCCTCGTAGCAGTGAGCCTGTTGCCAGCAGGACTCACTGAAAATAAAAAAACCTAACAAACTTTTACTCTAAGCAGCTCTTTAGGAGAGCCACCTAGATTGCACCCTTCTCGGCCGGGCACAAAAATCTAACTGAGGCTTGGAGGGGGGTCATAGGGGGAGGAGCCAGTGCACACCACCTGATCCTAAAGCTTTTACTTTTGTGCCCTGTCTCCTGCGGAGCCGCTAATCCCCATGGTCCTGACGGAGTCCCCAGCATCCACTTAGGACGTTAGAGAAATATATAAATAATACTTGTGCCTCCAAAAAAAAAAAAAAAAAAAAAGTACCTAATCCCTTCTAATATAAATAGATATGCTATTCCCCCCAAAAAAAAACACAAAAAAAAACATGTTTAAATTTTTTTTTATTGTTTTCACCCTCCAAAGTGTGGCGGATTGAAAATGACGAATTTGCTGTCTAAAAGCACTGCTGTCGAATTTCCAAACTTGAATTGAATATGCTTTTGTCGAATTGCAGCACTTGTATCATTGCAGAAAAGTCGAATTTGCAAAAAGTCGAATTTCAAAAAGTCGAATTTTGAAAGTCCGTTTTTTTGACGGAAAGCACTGAATTGCATTGACAAATTTTTTTTTTTGGCGAAAATGACCCGAAATTCGACAATTTCGGGAATTCGACCGCAATTGCATATACCCCAGAATGTCTACAATCATTAGGTTGACACAATATGGTCGACAGTGAAAAGGTTCACATTGAGAAAAGTTGGCCTAATGACCATGTCGACCTATGAAAAGGTTGACAAAGGAAAAGGCTGACACAACATTTTTGCATTTTTTTTGTGTCGTTTTTGCCGTCTGAGCACATGGACCCCCAATTAGTACACTGCTTCGCTCGCCGTGCTTCGGCCAAAATACCTCGCTGTGCTCAGCACAGGTTTCTATTCACAACTGTGGTCCATGTGGATGGTAAAGTATGAAACAAAAAACTGAAAAAATAAAAAATGTCGACCATGTGTGTCGAACGGTTGAACTTGTCAACCTTTTGTACCTGTTCACCATAATCGCTGTCGACCTTCTGACCATGTCTACCATATGGTGTTGACCTAGTGACTGTCTAACTCAGGGATGGGGAACCTTCGGCCCTCCAGCTGTTGTTGAACAACACATACCAGCATGCCTTGCTACAGTTTTGCTATTTGGCCATGCTAAAACTGTTGCAGGGCATGCTGGGATGTGTAGTTCAACAACAGCTGGAGGGCTGAAGGTTCCTCACCCCTGGACCAAAGTGTGGAATCTTAAGTGTAATGCCTGATAATAGGATTTTAATTTCCTACCGGTAAGTCCTTTTCTCGTAGTCCGTAGAGGATACTGGGGTCCATTTAGTACCATGGGGTATAGAAGGGTTCACTAGGAGCCTTGGGAACTTTAAGAAATCAATAGTGTGCGCTGGCTCCTCCCTCTATGCCCCTCCTACCAGACTCAGTCTAGAAACTGTGGAGGAGACGGACATACCTTGAGAGAAGGATTTAAAAGGACAGTGATGAGATTCGAACCAGCACACACAAAACAAGAGGAAAGCCATGCTAACCCAACTTGAACAGGAACACCAACAGCTGAACCAACAACAATACTTAACCAAGTAACAGTGCCACGAAGCACCGGGCGGGCGCCCAGTATCCTCTACGGACTACGAGAAAAGGATTTACCGGTAGGTAATTAAAATCCTATTTTCTCTTACGTCCTAGAGGATACTGGGGTCCATTCAGTACCATGGGGATGTACCAAAGCTCCAAAACCGGGCGGGAAAGTGCTGAGGGTCTTGCAGAACTGATTGACTAAACTGAAGGTCCTCAGAGGCCAAAGTATCGAACTTGTAGAACTTAGCAAACGTGTTCGAACCTGACCAAGCAGCTGCTCGGCAGAGCTGTAAAGCCGAGACACCCTGGGCAGTCGCCCAGGAAGAGCCCACCGACTTAGTAGAGTGGGCCTGTGCACATCTTGGAACTGTCAAACCTGCCGTAGAATAAGCATGCTGGATAGTAAGCCTGATCCAGCGAGCAATAGACTGCTTTGAAGCAGGACACACAATTTTATTGGGATCATAGAGAACAAACAGCGAGTCCGATTTTCTGTGACAAACCGTCTGCTTCACAAAGATCTTCAAAGCCCGCACAACATCCAAGGACTTTGAAGTAGCAGAGGTGTCGGTAACCACTGGAACCACAATAGGTTGATTGATCTGAAACGCCGACACCACCTTAGGAAGAAATTGCTGACGAGTTCTGAGTTCAGCACTATCTTCATGAAATATCAAATAGGGGCTTTTGTGAGACAACGCCCCCAGCTCCGACACACGTCTTGCTGAAGCCAAGGCCAACAGCGCGACGTCTTCCACGTAAGAAACTTTACGTCAACCTCCTGGCACCGGTAGTGACAGTCCTGTAATGCAAACCTTAGGTAAGCCTGATGAGGCGGCTAAATTGGAATATGAAGGTACGTATCCTTGATATCCAGAGACAACAGGAATTCCTCCTACTCCAGACCTAAGATCATTGCTCTCCGAGACTCCATCTTGAACATCAACACCCGTTAAGTACGGGTTTCAGTGACTTGAGGTTTAAAATGGGCCTTACTGAACTGTCCGGTTTCGGTACCACAAACCGGTTGGATTAATAACCCTTGTTTTGCAGCTGAAGTGGAACTGGAACAATGACCTGAGTCTGTACCAGTTTTTTTAATTGCTCCAGTACAGTCATACTTTCTTCTTGAGAAGCTGGTAAGCCTGATTTGAAGAATCTGTGAAGTGGGAGTTCCTGAAACTCCAGTCTGTAGCC